>NC_140987.1:302889832-303055257 GCF_052327205.1 Somniosus microcephalus
GTATCATTGGAGGTGCCATCATTTGGATGAGATGTTAAACTGACGCCCCGTGTGGGAAGTCCAGGTGAACGTTAAAGATCCCATGGCACTATGTGAAGGAAAAATGTTTTCCCAGTGTCTTGCCCAACATTCTTCCCTTAACCAACATCACCATTAGCAGATTAACTGGTTATTCATCTCATTGGTGTTTGTGGGATGCTCCTGTGCACAGAATGGCTACTATGCCTGTCAACATAATACCGATAACTGCACTTTAAAGAAGTGCATGTGAAGTATTTTGTTGGATAATACCTTCCTTTCTCTTTAAACAGAATCGTAAAACTGGAGACAGTAATGTGTTTGATAATTTGATAATTTATTACTGACAAAACATAAGAACATAAGAACATAAGAAATAGGAGCAGGAGTAGGCCATTCGGCCCTTCGAGCCTGCTCTGCCATTCAAAGAGATCATGGCTGATCTTCTGCCTCAACTCGATTCACCGGCCCTATCGCCATATCCCTTGATGCCCTTACTAGTCAGAAATCTATCGACCTCTGTTTTGAATATACCCAATGACTGAACCACCACAGCCCTCTGGGGTAGAGAATTCCAAATATTCACCACCCTCTGTGTGAAGAAATGTCTTCTCATCTCAGTCCTGAATGGACTACCCTTTATCCTGAGGCTGTGGCCCCTCGTTCTAGACTCCCCAGCCAAGGGAAACATTCTTCCAGCATCCATCCTATCAAGCCCTGTAATAATTTTGTATGCTTCAATGAGATCCCCTCTCATTCTTCTGAATTCAAGAGAATACAGCCTAGTTTACTCAATCTCTTCTCATACAACAGTCCCGCCATCCCAGGAATCAATCTCGTGAACCTTCGTTGCACTCGTTCTATGGCAAGTATATCCTTCCTTAGGTAAGGAGACCAAAATTGTACACAGTACTCCAGGTGTGATCTCATCAAGGCCCTATATTATTGGAGTAAGACTTCTTTACTCCTGTACGCAAATCCTCTTGTAATGAAGGCCAGCATACCATTTGCCTTCCTAATAGCTGGCTGCACCTGCACATTCACTTTCAGTGACTCATGTACAAGGACACCAGGTCCCTTTGAGCATCTGCAGTCCCCAATCTTTCACCATTGAGGAAATACTGTGCCTTTCTGTTTTTTCTACCAAAGTGGATAACTTCACATTAATCCACATTATATTCCATCTGCCATGTTCTCGCCCACTCACTGAGCCTGTTGAGATCCACTTGAAGCCTCTTCACATCCTCTTTGCAACTGACACTGCCACTTAGCTTTGTATCATCAGCAAATTTGGAAATGTTACATTTAGTTCCCTCATCAAAATCATTGATATAGATTGTGAATAGCTGGGGTCCAAGCACCGATCCTTGCGGTACCCCACTAGTCACAACCTGCCATCCTGCAAAAAACCCGTTTATCCCTACTCTTTGTTTTCTGTCTGTTAACCAATTCTCAATCCATGCTAGTATATTACCCCCAATTCCATGTGCCCTAATTTTGTTCACCAACCTCTTGTGTGGGACCTTATCGAAGGCCTTATGAAAATCCAGATACACCACATCTACCGGTTCTCCTTTGTCTACTTCATTAGTTATATCCTCAAAGAACTCCAATAGGTTTGTCAAACAGGATTTCCCTTTCATAAATCCATGTTGACTATGCCCAATCTTACTATTAGTTTCTAAGTGCCCAGTTATTGCATCCTTTATAATAGATTCCAGCATTTTCCCAACTACTGATGTGAGGCTAACAGGTCAGTAGTTCCTCGTTTTCTCTCTCCCTCCTTTCTTAAACAGCGGGGTTACATTTGCTATCCTCCAATCTGCAGGAACCATTCCAGAATCTATAGAATTTTGGAACATTAATCTTAAATACCCTAACCAACAAAACATTGGCCGTGACACTCGGGGGTTTAACGCCGGCCGTTAAGGTCGGTTTTGCTGCAAAAATGGCGGCCGCCTCGCTTCTGGAGGGATTCTCTGGTGGCTGCAATTTTGGGGTGGTTGCTAATGCTGCCGTTGCTTGCGCTCGCTCCACATATGTAGATGAGGCAGATCGAGACATCAATGAGTGTGCAATGCTGATTTGACGCAAGATCTGCCATTTTCGACACAGCCACTCCATTTAATGCCCTCTCCTAATCACAACCATCTGACCAAGTGTTCAGCAGCAGTTGGAGACACCAGCAGCGATAGTTAAAGGGATCATCAACAACTTGCAGCTGACTTGCTTCTTCATTTCTACTGTCTCTCTGTAAGTTTGTGCAACTGTTTGGAGCTTTCTAGAGTTATTTAAACTTGATGCAGTGACAGTGAGTGTTGCTGCAAGTGGAGAACGCCTTGATTTTCATTTAAAGTGTTCTGCTCACACCACTTGCTTCCAGTCATGGGTGCTCTACTTGCAGTCCCCCTCATGCTCGAGTGCGATAGGGAGATGGAGGAAAAAAGCGAGTGAAAAAGAGGACAAGATGCTCACAGAGGGAGGAGGAGGGGCAGGAGGGCTCTCAACAGGAGGCCTTAGCCACCTGGGGTCTTCAGAGAACACTTCTCCAAACTGCACCTAAGCCAGGAGCAGTGTATTAGGAGGCACCAGTTCACCAAGGAGGTAGTCACAGAACTCTGCCACCTCCTGGAACCAGACTTCAAGCCTCAGAGTAGGGTGACCACGGCTCTGCCAGTGGCCCTCAAGGTCACCGTGGCCCTCAATTTTTTCGCCACTGGATCCTTCCAGTCTGGAGCAGGAGACATAGCTAACATCTCCCAGTTCGTCATCCATTGCTAGGTCACAGAGGCACTGTACTCCAGGAGAAGGGACTTTATTGTCTTCTCTCTGAACAGAGAGAGGCAGTAGGAGCGCGCATGTGGCTTTGCCATGATAGTGGGCTTTCTCATGGTGCAGGGCGCCATCGACTACACACACATGGCTTTGTGGGCGCCGTATATCAATCCTGAGATGTTCTGTAACTGCAAAGGCTGCCACTAACTTAATGTGCAGCTGTTGTGCGAATACGCCCAACTCATCATGATGGTGAATGCCCGCTATCCTGGCAGCACTCATGATGCCTCCATCCTGCGCCAGTCCAGTGTGCCAGTAATATTCCAGCCACCACGTCATACCTGAGGGTGGCTGTTCCGTGTCAAGTGCTATCTGCTCTGCACCGGGCTGATGAATCCCCTCTGCAACCCCACCACTCCTGCCCAGCACTCATATGAGAGCCATGCTGCCACCAGGAAACTTGTCGAGCAGACCACTGGAGTGTTCAAGCAACGTTCCACTGCCTTGATTGGTTGGGCGAGCCCTCCAGTACATGCCAGAGCAGGTGTCTCATTTCGTGGTGGTCTGCTGCATCCTCCACAACTTGGCCATCATGAAGGCGCATACATTGCCACCACGGGTTCCGGGACTGGCTCAGTATGAGGAGAAAGAGCAGGAAGGGAGGAGGCAGGCAGCACATCCCTGTTCCAGATGGGCTGTCCATGAACACCTCATTAGACTCCGGTTAAAGTGAATGAGACCCCAGATCCCCTTTGCTCACCGCTTCCCCATCTTACCATTCCTCTGTTACGTTACACACATTCCAAACATAATTTATAAATCTATCAAAATCAAACCAAAAGAACAAAGTCAACTAATCACCTTTGTGCATTTCCTTGGGTGGGGGGGGGGGGAGAAATTCAGTATCGCCCGTTTGGGGCGCTAAACTTTGAAAGCTGGAAAAATTAGCAGCAGGCACTAATGATTCTCAGCTTTCTGTAAATTCAGTGTTAGCGCTCCAGGGAGGAAGTGGTTGCAGCAGGGCTGGTGGAAGGCTGCTGAGTGTCCGTGCGGGAGACTTCAGATGGCCTTGCAGGATGACCTCGACCAGCTCTGGAGCTAGAAGTCCCGGCTGTAGACTGCACAACCTTGGCAGGGGCGAAAGCAGTCTGGACTGGCTGGCTGATGGGCAGCAGCAAGGGCAATGGCGGAGTGGCAGTGATGGGAGTAGGAACGCTGTCATTCTGAGGAAACCGAGCAACCCTTTCCCCCTGGCCTGGCTGCAGCCCACTCGTGCCCAGGTGACTCACCACGTGCAGATCCCGCCTCTATACTATGCTCTAAAGTACGCGCAGTGCCATTTTCTGAGCTGGAATTTGCAAGTTTCAGATGCAATGGCAATGTGTCTTCTTCTTCTCCTCCATCACTCTGCTCCAGAACTTCAGGAACTTCAGGAGTTCTTGGGTATCTGAAAGGAGAAAGGCACAAGGGTCAGGTTGTGGTGAGGGGAGGGGACGTGGGGAAGCAAGATATCCATGCATACACCATCAGCAGCTTGAAAGTGAGAAGAGATTGTGGGATGAGGATGAAGTGGGATGTGGGAAGGATTAGGAATGAGCATACCATCATCATCAGCAATGCTGTCCACTTCTCTCCTCACCACAGACTCTGTCACAGCTCCTCCAGTTATGTCCAGCACTTCTTCCTCTAGGTCTGTCAGGTTGTCAAGTCTTGCTTGGCCACTGCCCGTCTGCTGGTGCTCTCTCTGGTTATGTGCCACCTTGATCCGCAAGAGAAAAGGAAGTGTGTCAGTGAGTGTGGTGCATTGTGTTTGGGTGATGTGCCTGCCATAGTTGTGTAGCTGGCAGTGTGTGCAAGGTGTGAGATGTGAGTACAGGAAACTCTCGTTTAAATGGCACCTAAATATCCGGAATTCTCTATTAACCGGCAAAATTCTCGTTCTGAAAACAACACCTCAATAACCGGCAATGTTGAGTCTGAGTCTCCCGCGGTGGCCGAGTTAGTCAGTGGGGATAGTTCTCCAAACTGCCACTACTCGGTTTCTTGGCGCTGTCGGAAGTCGGAACACCTCAAAACCCCTCTAACAGGAGTCTGACTCTCCCGCGCTGCCGGTAGTCTCTTCTGGTCCGCCATTTTACAGGGGTACTGTGTGTCTCCCACACTGCTGGTAGTCATTGCATTGCATTATGGAAATCACAAAAGTTGGTCCAAGCAAAAGGACGAGAATCGACATATGCCAACAACTAGAAAGGGGAGAGAAGCGTAACAACATTATGAATGAATTCAAAATCAGTTTGTCAACAATCTACGACATCAAATCGCAGAAGGATAAGCTGCTCAGGGTTTATTCAAGCTCAGAGACATCTAAGAGTATAGAGAAATGGTGTAAGCCTAAGCTTGAAGAGCTGGATATGAGTGGTTTTCTCTTAAGCGTTCAGAGGGTGTTCCACTTTCCGGACCCATGCTAATCGAGAAAGTGAAGGATTTCTATGTAAAAATGGAGCTCACTGACAAGTGTGCTTTCTCCGAGGGATGGCTAATGTGCTTCCAGTTAGGGCACGGGATACGACGACTCGATATTTCCAGGGAGAAGAAATCAGCTGATCATGACGTCGCAGAGGAATACTGCGATTATTTCAATCGGATTATGTAGCAACGTGATTTGTCGCCAGCACAGATATACAATGCCAATGAAACTGGCTTATTTTGGAGGTTTTTGCCAGAATCAACGCTTGCTGGGGCTAGTGAGGCTAATGCTACGGGTTACAAGAAAAATAAAGATCATGTAACCATGCTAACATGTGCGAACGCTGCTGGATCACACCGGGTTAAACTTCTTGTCATTGGGAAGTATAAAAATCCCGTGCATTTAAAAATGTGAGGCACTTACCTGTTGAGTACAAAGCTCAAAGAAATGCTTGGATGGATAAGGAAATCTTTTCGAATTGTTTCCATCATATTTTTGTTCCATCTGTGAGGGAACATTTCTGTAAAATAGGGAAACCTGAAGATAGCAAATGCATTTTATTGCTTGATAATTGTAGAGCCCATCCGCATGAAACCGAGTTGGTTCCGGGAAATATTTTCACCATTTATTTGCCACCAAATGTAACTTCTCTCATACAACCCATGGACCAAGGCGTTATCCAAAATCTCAAGTGTCATTACAAGAAAGACTTCCTATGTAAACTGATGAGCCAGGATGACAATATTCATGCATTTCAGAAGGAATACAATCTTAAAGATGCCATCTTTAATGCTGCATGTTCCTGGAACTTGGTGAAAGGTCACACTTTGAGACAAGCCTGGTGCAAATTGTGGCCTTCTGTAATGTTTGCTGAAGGTGCTTCTTCAGAGGAGGAATTTCATGGGTTCAATGTTCATCCCAAGAGGAGTACAATAATGGAAATGGCTGGCATGGTGAAAAATGTAGGCCCAGCAAACCCTCTACGTCACCTCAGTGAAAGTGATACTGAGCAGTGGGTTGATGCAGATAGAGAAGTTGCTGTTGTGCATATGCTAAGTGATGATGAAATAATTGAGAATGTTTTGAATCCAAAGAAAGAAAAGGAAAGTGAGATGGAAAGTGAAGAGGATGAGCTTTCTGAAGAGAAGAAGATTTCTTGGGCTAAAGCTGCAGAAGGATTTGCTTTATTCCTCAAATTTGCTGAAAGGCATCCTTGCTACTCTGCCCAAGAAGTTATGCACCTCCATATTCTGCATTCCACCTTTCTACAAAAAAGGCAAGAGTCCACTAAGCAAGCAGACATCCGGGACATGTTTAGGAAAGCTTCCAAAAGAGTTGAAGCAGTGGAAGTGTCTGAAGAATCTGTTGAAGTGCATGATCCTGATGACCCAGCTGACATGGATATTCCTGATGAACCAGCTGACTTGGAATAAATGTACAGTCAACTACAGTACTTTATACTGTACTGTACAGTCATTTATAAGTTTTGTTTTACTGTTAAGTAATTAAAGAGTTATGGATTACCCTCAACTGGCAGTACTGTACTTAATCAAGCATCTTCCACCATCCATTTAACACAACATTCTGCAGGTGAGTACCCAATTACTGTATACTGCACATTTCTTGATTTTTTTTATTTTTCTTTGTTAAAAATAGCCTCGGTAGATAACCCTCTCCGTCATCCGGAATTTTTGATCAATCGGCAACACGCCGGTCCCGTCGGTGCCAGATAAAAAAGAGTTTCCTGTATAAGTGTTGCAGCAGTGATAAGTATCTGAGGGTGAAGTGAAGCTATGATTGTGAGGTGCGAGTCGTATTTGGTAGAGATTGTTGGTCGGTGAGTGATGGGGATGTGGTGCACTGAGCAGTATGTGAGGCTAATGGTGCAGTTGGTGGGATATGGCATTTGAAGATGCATTCACCCACCGTGACCACTCTTGTGAGGTCATTAAACTTTTTGCGGCACTGGATCCATGTTCTGGGGACAACACGCGTCGCAGTGACGGATTGAGCAATCTCCTCCCAGATCCTTCTTGTGGTTGTCCTTCAAGGCCTCTTGCACCCCTGCAGGTAGAGGATGTCCCGGCGTCATTGGACCCCCCAGGACCAGGACCTCCAGTGCCGCATTAAAAATCTTTTCACCCTTTCTCTCGGCCGTTGGGCCATGGCTTCATTTCAACTGACAATGAGGTGCTTCTGCAACAAAGCACATCCCCTTTAAGTAATGGATAATGCCTCGGCCAAACATTACTGGCCATTAGACTGCACCCGATATTGGCCCCCCCTGTTCAGCGCTGAGCCAATCAGCAGCGCGTTTAGTGCTGAGATCAGCGCTGTAGTCATGTAAACGAGCAGGTAGCATGTATTTTGCTGGCTGCCTACACTACTTAGAACGGGCGCAGGCAAATAGCGCTGGGTGATGCCCCTGCCCATTTTCATGCCTTATCCACTTTCTAGGCCATTAATCTTAAACACCCTAACCAACAAAACTTTAATCTTAAACACCCTAGCCAACAAAACATTAATCTTAAACCCCCTAACCAACAAAACACTAATCTTAAACCTCCTAACCAACAAAACATTAATCTTAAACACCCTAACCAACAAAACATTAATCTTAAACATCCTAACCAACAAAACATTCATCTTAAACCCCCTAACCAACAAAACATTAATCTTAAACCCCCTAACCAACAAAACATTAATTTTAAACACCCTAACCAACAAAACATTAATCTTAAACATCCTAACCAACAAAACATTAATCTTAAACACCCTAACCAACAAAACATTAATCTTAAACATCCTAACCAACAAAACTTTAATCTTAAACACCCTAACCAACAAAACATTAATCTTAAACACCCTAACCAACAAAACATTAATCTTAAACATCCTAACCAAAAAACATTTATCTTAAACATCCTAGCCAACAAAACATTAATCTTAAACACCCTTACCAACAAAACATTAATCTTAAACCCCTTAGCCAACAAAACATTAATCTTAAACATCCTAACCAACAAAACATTAATCTTAAACACCCTAACCAACAAAACATTAATCTTAAACCCCCTAGCCAACAAAACATTAATCTTAAACATCCTAGCCAACAAAACATTAATCTTAAACATCCTAGCCAACAAAACATTAATCTTAAACATCCTAACCAACAAAACATTAATCTTAAACATCCTAACCAACAAAACATTAATCTTAAACACCCTAACCAACAAAACATTAATCTTAAACACCCTAACCAACAAAACATTAATATTAAACATCCTAACCAACAAAACAATGGCCCAGAACTTGGTGTCGGGGGCTTGCCGCGCGTGCAAGCCCCCGATGTGCACTTACCCGGCGCGCCGACATCTGAAACCTGGCCCGCAGTGGATTTCCTGTCAGTGGCCCGGCTCTGATGTCGGTGCGCTGTGCTAACCTGACCCAATGGCGTAGTTAGTGCGATGTGCCGGCTGGGATCAGATGATCACTGTTCAGCCAATCAGGGGAGAGGAAACTTCATTCATAAGTTTGAGAGTAAGAACTGTCAAACTCATGAGAAGTACTGCACCCCAAAACACTACTTAAACTTTAAATAAAATTTTAAAAAACATCCCAATCATTAAATTAAGTATAAATAAGTTTTAAAAAATAATTTAAACAATAATTTTTTTTTGAAAAAATAAATTTTTAATAAAAAGGGTCTAAAACTAAACTTACCTTATTGTAGATTCTTTAAAATAATAAACCTGTGGAAAAAAAATTCTAAATTGCACTAAAACACCACTTACCTGTAAAAATAAATACTTACGTGTGCTTTTTACAAACGTAAAGACCGGAGGCCTTTACACATGAGCAAATCCCCCAAAACAGAGGAAATCCAAGACGCACGCGCTGCCCCCTACAGCACACGCGCTAGCCTCTTCACCTCTTGGGTTAGAGGAGAGGAAATGCTGGTTTTCAGCGCATGCGCTGTGCATGCTGAAAACCGGCATTTCCTCCGGCCAGACGCGTGAGTACCCCTTCCGTACTCACGCGTTTGGGGAGGAATTACTGCCCCATTAACCTTAAACACCCTAACCAACAAAACATTAATCTTAAACATCCTAAGCAACAAAACATTACTCTTAAACACCCTAAGCAACCATACAGAATAAAGCAGGTTAGTTAGCCGTGTGTCCAAAACTTACTGTGCATGCATAGATTTAATGAGAAATCATGAAGATGGCTTCTCCGAGAATTGCAGGGTTTCCTTCCTTCTTTCCTTTCTTCTCTTCCTTCTCACTAAGTAAAACATGGCATCTGTCTCTTATACCGTTTTGGCTTGCGATTCTCTTCCTGCCAACTGCAACCCTTACTTCATGTTTTACAACTGCCCATTTGTTTCCAATAGATTACCAGAGATGAGAGGCCTCCTTGTACCCTTTACACACTAAAGTCTCACCTCTTATTTATTGCCCCTAAACCATCCTCTGACGTATGCATTCATGGGACCCCCTGCTGTGATAAAAGCCTGTGTTTCAAAAGCTTCCCATATCAGCAGTTTTGAGACGGGCTTTTGAGAACTTCATTTAAACAAATCCTTTCCATGTTATAGTCCGGTCTCTATAAAATCTAAAGCAATGCAAAAAGAATCGGCCGGGAATTTCGGCGAATTAGCAGCATTCTCTGTTATTGCCCCTTTGAAACGGACCGCAACTTCAGGATTTAGCGCATAAGGTGGAAATCCTGAAGTTGAGGTCAGTCATTCACTGCTCTGCCACTGGCTGCACCGTTCCCCACATCCCCAACCCCCAGGCCATAGCTGGCAATCAGTGTCATCACGGAAATCATTGCAACTGACGAAAACTTGGCCTTCTCCGCGGTAATATCGCTGTTAAACACCCCGTTAAAATCTAGGCCATGTTGGATTAGGTGTAACTGGGTTTTTAACAGTGTAGTGACTGCTAAACAAGCGTTATGGCCTTGAAAAAACGAATTTTCATTTTGTGGAGTGTCAAATTTTTCAATTTTGACAAGAAGTACAATTTTTAAGAAACTTAAAAAAAATTATATTGTTTAAAAGTTTGTTCATATATTTCAGGTTTATATTTTCCCTCTGTGAGAGCCCCAATCTTTGTTTTGCTCTCTATAACATTTTTTAAAAGTTAGAATAAAAGGAGCTTATTCACTTCCTGGTCTGTGAGAAATCCGCATTGCGATTGGCTGCTTAGACAGTTTGTTGACCTCACAGCAGCTCGCGTTAGGGATTCCTCATTAACGTACACTCATCGCAACTAAACATCGGAAAAACCAAACTTCTCACCACAGAGATCACAAGATCTTTGTGGGAAGCTTTCTTCAGGGCCAACAGCAAACGCTTTTGCTTCACCGCTGACCGCAAATTACGAGCCATCGATATTCTTACGTGTTTTGAGATGCTTCTGAAAGTCATACGAAAGTGTTATATCAACGCAAGCTTGTTCTTTATTTCTGCCGTTGGAATGCATTACTATCTGAACAGTTATTTAAATGATGTACCATGAAAAACACTGAGGTGATCTCCTGATCAAAGTGAGCAAGTCCTACTCAACGAGAGTGCAGATTGGAGACAGCGCCACAACATTCTAGCCCCAATTATCCCACCGGGTAAAGCTATGGCACAGCCCCCTGCTGGGAGAGCATGATCGCCAGATCACCCCTGTAGTGATCAATAGCATGTCATTCTATAGTGGACACTAGGTGGAGCTGTGTAGAGCTGTATATAGCTGTATGTTTAAGACGACATTACCCATGAGGCACTAGGCTACCCAGAAGGCAACAGTCAAGATGGCAGCCTGCACACAGGAGCACACATGGAAGCCTCTACAGATACTGTACCTAGAGAACGTGTACTGAATAAATAACTAGCTAGAAGCTAGCTGTGTTCATAATAAGAGTGTCTAGTTATTAATGAACATAACATGGTACCAGGGTGGTGAAGATCTGCTGAAAATTGTGAAAAGCGACATGGAGAATTTGAAGCCACCAGGAGGTTTGAATCTCGAGGGAAATGTCGACTACAATTGACGGATTTTTAAACAACAATTCGAACTCTACATTGCAGCCATCGGATTCGGTACGAAGCCAGACGCAAGGAAGATAGCGTTGCTGCTTATGGTTGCAGGCCCACAGGTGATAGAGGTATTTAATACATTTGTATTTAATCCAGCGGAGAACAGAGAAAAATTAGAAGATGTGCTAAAAAAATTTGATGCACATTGCTCTCCCAAAAAGAATGAGACCTATGAAAGATACATCTTCCGTTCTCGGACACAGCAACAAAATGAGACTTTTGTTAGCTTTATAACTGATCTGAAACTGAAAGCACAGACATGTAATTTCTCTGAGCTCAAAGCATCCATGATTCGTGACCAGATTGTGTTTGGTATTCATGATAATAAAGTCAGGGAACGTCTGTTGAGAGAAACCGAACTAAATTTGGAAAATGCAGTGAAAATATGCCAAGCCAGCGAGCTAGCTTGAAATCACGCGAAGACTTTCAGTGAAATCAATAATGATGCGAATGTAATGAGTGATAATGCTGCTGTCGGTGCTGTGTCCTACAAGGGGAAGAAACGTGGGCAGAACAGAAATGAAAAGCAATCGGAGGGTGAAATTTTTAATTGTAAACACTGTGGTTACAAACACCAGTTAAGACAATGCCCAGCATTTGGAAAAATGTGCACAAAGTGTAATGGAAAGAATCACTTTGCCAAACAATGCTTTTCAAAAGTAAAAACGACGAAAGGGCAACGAGTTAATGTGATTGAGGACACTGATGTAAGTGAGACATTTTTTGTAGGAATGGTGCCATGTGACAATATCAAAAAAGATACAGAAAATGTGCTGACCTCAGAAATAGACAATGCTGAACATAAAGTTAATGCAGTAAAAGAGGACAAATGGATGATCCCACTGCAGATAAATGGAGCATTAGTTACATTGAAACTGGACACTGGTGCAAAAGCAAACTTAATCAGTATGAGTGACATTAACAATATGAAAGAAAAGCCCAAAATACAGAAAAAGTCAGTACTACTGAAGGACTATAATGGACAGAAAATAGATAGCTTAGGTGTATGCAGACGTAAAGTGACAGTCAAAGACAAAGTGCATCATCTCATGTTTTCTGTTGTGGCTGAAAGGCTTGATTCACTACTGGGTGACAAAGCTTGTGAGGACTTAGAACTGGTCAAAAGAGTCTACCGTATAAACTGTGCCATAAGCAGACCAGATGACTCGGTGGACTCTGCAGTGAATAATTTCCAGGATGTGTTCAAAGGATTTGGAGTTCTACCATTCACTTACAAGATCCAGCTAAAGCAGAATGCTCAGCCAGTGGTATATGCTCCACGAAGAGTTCCAGCACCCCTGCGTGACCGGCTCAAGAATGAACTGGACGGAATGACCACACTAGGAGTCATCAGGAAAGTTGAAGAGCCAACAGACTGGGTTAACTGCATGGTATGTGTAAAGAAAAAGAACAATGTTCTAAGAATATGCATGGATCCAAAGGACTTAAATGCAAACATAAAACGTGAACACTACCAGATTCCCAAGCGAGAAGAAATCACCAGTGAAATGTCAGGTGCCAGATACTTTACAAAGCTCGATGCCTCACAAGGATTTTGGCAACTAAAACTGGATGAAGAGAGCACCAAATACTGTACCTTCAACACACCATTTGGCAGGTATTGTTTCCTCAGAATGCCTTTCGGGATAATATCTGCATCTGAAATCTTTCATAGAGCAATGGAACACACAATTGAAGGTCTGGAAGGAGTTCGGGTCTATGTTGATGACATCATCATCTGGGGCTCCACACTGAAAGAACACAATGAGAGACTGACTAAAGTGCTACAGAGCATACGCCGGAATGGACTGAAGCTCAACAAAGCCAAGTGTCAGTTTGGCATCCAGGAAGTCACTTTCCTAGGAGATAATCTATCTGGTAAAGGAATAGAGCCAGATATGGAAAAAGTAAACGCCATACTCAAAATGCCCTGACCCACTGACAAAAAAGGAGTACTACGCATCCTGGGGATGATAAACTTCATTGGAAAGTTCATTCCTAACTTGTCAGCCAAGACAGCCTGTCTGCGAGACCTGCTACATAAAACAAATGAGTTCGCATGGACAGAAAGACATGAACAAGAGTGGATAAACCTCAAAACAGTGCTGACAACCACACCTGTACTCACCTTCTTTGACCCAACCAAAAGAATCAAAGTGTCAATGGATGCCTCAAAAGATGGCCGAGGTGCGGTCTTGCTACAAGCAGATGGTGAAGATTGGAAGCCTGTTGCCTAAGCCTCCAGGTCTATGACTGATACTGAGTGTCGATATGCCCAGATTGAAAAGGAATGTCTAGGCTTGGTAGTTGGACTAGAAAAGTTTCATGGCTACATATATGGACTTCCCACCTTCACAGTTGAGACAGACCACAGCCCTCTGGTTGCCATCATTAAAAAAAACCTGAATGAGATGTCTCCAAGGATTCAACGACTCATGATGAAGCTGCAAAGATATGACTTTGAACTGATCGACACACCAGGCAAATACATAGTGTTAGCAGATGCACTATCCCGAGCACCCACAATGAGTCATGTGAGCTCTACTGAAGAAGACGTGGATGTTCATGTGAGTATGGTCACTGCTGCGCTGCCCGTGTCAGACACAAAATCAAAGCAAATAGCAGAAGAAACAGTAAAAGATACAGTATTACAAACAGTAATAGAGAACATTCATCATGGTTGGCCAAAAGGTTCCTCTCCAAAATATTTTCACATAAGGTCAGAATTGAGTGTCGCAAGTGGACTATTACTAAAACAGAACAGAATAGTCATTCCACAGGCTCTACGTCAAGACATGCTCAAAAGGATTCATGAGGGACACCTCGGAATTGAAAAATGCAAAAGGAGAGCAAGAGACACTGTTTATTGGCCTGGCATAAATAAGGACATTGAGAACATGATAGGCAAATGTGAGACATGTCAGAAACACCAAAGCAAACAAGCAAAGGAACCAATGATAGTAGCTGACATACCAACAGCAGCATGTCAAAAGGTTGGTATGGGCCTTTTTCATTTGAATGGTAAAGACTATCTAATAGTGATTGACTACTATTCTAACCTGAGATGGCGCTGCTCTCAAGCACCACAGCAAGCAGTGTCATAATGCATGTGAAATCCATCTTCGCCAGACATGGAATTCCCAGGATTGCCGTTAGCGACAATGGTCCGTGCTTCAACTGTAAGGAGTGGCAACAGTTTGCAGCACATTATGACTTTCAGCACATCACATCCAGTCCTTTGTATGCTCAGTCAAATGGTAAGGCAGAGAAAGGTGTTCAAGTTCTCTAGCAGCTACTGAAGAAAGCAACAGAAAGCAAGTCTGATCCTTATCTCGCCCTGCTGAGCTACCGAGCCTTACCTTTAGACTGTGGTTCTTCACCTGCTGAACTACTAATGGGTCGCAAGTTGCGCACCACGCTACCCTGCTGTGCAAAAGAACAGCAAAGTGAGGAACTGAGACAGAGACTTCAACTGTTAAAGCTGAAACAGAAATCATACTATGACAAGTCATCCAAAACTCTAAAACCATTGACAAAGGATGATGTTGTCAGGATTGAGGATCCAGATGCATGGAACAGGAAAGCTACAGTTCTTGAGGAAGTAGGACCAAGGTCATATACTGTTAGAACTGAGGAAGGACAGATTCTCAGGAGGAACCGCCGTTCCCTCCTACAAACAGAAGAGACTATTCAAGACCAGATTGATGACAATGCCGCAACTGCATTTTGTCATTCACCGCCAGAACAATCTCATGAAGACACATCAGACTTACCCGTGTTGAGAAGATCCACACGTGAAGTAAAAGAGCCTGATAGACTTAGGCCTAGAAATTGGGTTTTGGCTTAGCCAGGGCTTTAGCGTCGGAAATTAGTGCCGGCGCTAAGTCCCCTGCGCGCGCCAAAAATTCATTGGCGCCGCGCCCAAATGGCTGCCGGCGCTACTGAAGGGTCTTAGCGCCTGGAAAAGGGCGCTAACTGCCGTTTCGCGCTGCAATTCCGGTGCTGCGGCACCCGATGCGGTGCGGCAGGCTGGGGAAGTGCAGGCCTCCTCCTTCCGTTAAGGAGGAGCTGCCTGCACCCGGCCGCGGCCCGCGCAAATCTGCTTAAAAATGAGCCTGGCACCTCGGACAAGTGCCGGGCTTGCATCTGTTCCGGGGGGGGGGGGAGAGAAGTCCAGGGAGAGAGCTGCGGGCAGGCAGCCGGCGGGAAAGCGGCCGGCCGCCGCGGGGCCTTTAATGCGCCGGCGCTAACTGCAGTAAGGCACCTCTGACAAAACGCTGGTTGCGGCTGCCACGGGCGAGGCGGCCGCAACTCAATTTCGGAGTTCGGGTGGGTTACCACGGCAACCGGGATGCTGCGCACACCGATGACGTCATCGGTGCCGGCGCAGCGCTACCGGAGCAACGCCGATTTAGGGCCCCAGGGAATTTCACTACTGGCCATAACTCCGGCGCAAGGCCCTCTAGCGCCTCAAATGAGGTGCTAAGGCTACTGAATTTTCAGCCGATAATCTTTGAGTACAATGTAAAGCTTTGAAAATGTGTTGACTGTTTTGAAAATGTTTATGTTTATAGAGCACTAACAAAAGTGTTACTGATATTATCTTTATTGTTTTCTTGAAAGTTGATTGATATTGATTTTGTTAAACCTCAAAGAAAGGGGGATGTAGTGATCAATAGCATGTCATTCTATAGTGGACACTAGGTAGAGCTGTATATAGCTGTATGTTTAAGACTACATTACCCATGAGGCACTAGGCTACCCAGAAGGCAGCAGTCAAGATGGCAGCCTGCACACAGGAGCACACATGGAAGCCTCTACAGATACTGTACCTAGAGAACATGTACTGAATAAATAACTAGCTAGAAGCTAGCTGTGTTCATAATAACAATGTCTAGTTATTAATGAACATAACAACCCCAGTGTATTAATGTGTTCTATTTTATCTTTATTAAACAGAAAAGTCCCCTTAGTTGACCTTTTCTTTGTTCAGTCTATTCATGCTGTCTTCTTAGGCAGTCCCTCGGAACCGAGGATGATTTGCTTCCACATAAAAAATGAGTTCGCAGGTGACTGATGAGTTCAATGTGGGACCTACAATCTCTGTCACAGGTGGGGCAGACGGTGGTTGAAGGGGTGGCTGGGTGGGGTGCTTGGGTTGACGTGCACTCCTTGCGCTGCTTGCGCTTGGCTTGCGCTTGCTCCCGGCAAAGAGACTCGAGGTGTTCGGCGCCTTCCCGGATGCTTCTCCTCTACTTCGTGCAGTCTTGGGCCAGGGATTCCTAGGTGTCAGTGGGGATGTTGCACTCTTTCAAGGAGGCTTTGCGGGTGTCCTTGAAGCGTTTCTTCTGCCCACCTGGGGCTCTCTTGCCGTGTTGGAGCTCCAAGTAGAGCGCTTCTTGCTGTACTGGGTTGAGATTAACTACATTCTATATCATTTGTGAGATTTAGTATATTCCTGGCTAGGAGTACAATTAAATTTTTCTCTTTGTAGGCAATACTGCATCTCAAACAACCACATTCTTTCTCAACAGTGCACACTTTATTGGAACAAAACAATTCTGAATCTTCTCATGCGAATGCACATAAAGTCAACTTAAGCAGGTCAGAAGCAGCAACAACATTTGACAATAAAACTCTGCAAGGTATGTGTTTCAGTGAGAAAAAAAACTAAAAATGAGCTTTGATCTTCAAATAGGTATTGTCCGAAATACGCATCTTTCTCTAATTTCTCCCCACCTCCCCTTATGCACTCTCCGAGCTCATCTTGTTCGTGACACCCACCTCCTGCTCTTTCAACTCTGTTCCCACTAAACTGTTGACCACCCAACTTCCCCTTCTGGCCCCCATGCGAGCTGATATTGTAAATGGTTCCCTCTCCTCGGGTACTGTTCCCGTCCCTTTCAAATCTGCCAGCATCAGCCTGTCCTCAAAAAACCCACATTTGACCCCTCTATCCTTGCATACTACCACCCCACCTCTAATCTCCCTTTCCAAAGTCCTTCAACGTGTACCTGCATATTAACTTTCAGTGATTCGTGTACAAGGACACCCAGGTCCCTCTGAAAATGAACATTTCCCAATCGTTCACCATTTAAAAAATACTCTGCTTTTTTATTTTCCTATCAAAGTGGATAACTTCACATTTCACAGAATCACAGAATCACAGAAACCCCACAGTGCAGATAGAGGCCATTCGGCCCATCGAGCCTGCACCGACACATATCCCACCCGATCCCTGTAACCCCTACACCAACACATATCCCACTCTATCCCCGTAACCCACGTATTTAATCCCCCTAACACTAAGGGTCAATTTATCATAGCCAATCAACCTAACCCGCACATCTTTGGACTGTGGGAGGAAACCGGAGCACCCAGAGGAAACCCACGCAAACACAGGGAGAATGTGCAAACTCCACACAGACAGTCACCTGAGGCCAGATTCGAACCCGGGTCCCTGGTGCTGTGAGGCAACAGTGCTAACCACTATGCCACCGTGCTAACCACTATGCCAACATTTCTCCACATTATATTCCATTTGCCAAGCTCTTACCCACTCGCTTAACCTGTCTATATCCCCTTGCAGCCTCTTTGCATCCTCTTCACAACTTACATTCCCACCTAGCTTTGTATCATCAGCAAACCTGAATATATTACATTTGGTCCCCTCATCCAAATCATTGATGTAGATTGTAAATAGCTGAGGCCCAAGCACTGATCCTTGTGGTACCCCACTAGTTACAACCTGCCAACCCAAAAATGACCGTTTATTCCTACTCTCTGTTTTCTATCCATTAACAATCCTCAATCCATGCTAATATATTACCCCCAATCTCATGAGCCCTAATTTTGTTTAATAACCTCTTTTGTGGCGCCTTATTGAATGCCTTCTGAAAATCCAAATACACTACACTGGTTCCCCCTTATCTATTCTGCTAGTTACAACCTCAAAAACTCTTAACAGATTTGTGAAACACAATTTCCCTTTCATAAATCCGTATTGACTTTGCCCAATCCTATTATTATTTTCTAAGTGCCCTGTTACTACATCCTTAATAATAGATTCCAGCATTTTCCCTACTACTGATGTCAGGCTAACTGGTCTAGACTTCCCCATTTTCTCTCTCTCTCCTTTCTTAAATAGTGGGGTTACATTTGCTAACTTCTAATCTGTGGGAACCATTCCAGAATCTATGGAATTTTGGAAGATGACAACCAATGCATCCACTATCTCTATAAGCCACGTCTTTTAAAACCATAGGATTTTCGCCATCAGGCCCAGGGGATTTATCGGCTTTCAGTCCCATTAATTTCCCCAGTACTATTTCCTTACTAATACTAATTTCTTTCAGTTCCTCATTCTCACTAGACCCTTGGTTCTCCACTATTTCCGAAATGTTTTTTGCGTTTACTACCGTAAAGACAGACAAAAGGGGTTGGATTTTACCAGCCCTGAGGAGGCGGGTTAGGAGGCGGGACTGCTGGGAAAGTCAAAAAGAATGGGAGTGATGCGCCATCAATTACTCAAAAGACTGAGGTTAAGCGAGTAACAATCAGGCTTTTATTAACTAAAGAATGAAGGTCTTGTCTCGAGTGGTCGACCCGTCCAGAATACTAAGGGACTGGGAGGTAGTCACTTATATACCTGGAATAGTGGGAGGAGTCAGCCGAGGCATGTCCAGACCTGTACCTAGTGGAATACACATACACATACAGACAGGTATACAGTGGTTTACCACATTCACCCCTTGTTTAAAAATGAGTCCGGCGGGGTGAAGTGTATTTAAAAGTTCGTGTATTGGAGTCTCTCCGGAGGTCTTGTCTGCCGCTGTGATCGACGTGGCGACGGCAGGGGTGGTGGAGCTTCCGGCGTCACGTCCCGTGTAGGCTGGGGCCCTGGAGTGTAGTCCTCGTGGGTGACGGTCCAAGGCGAGCCGGCTGCTGGGGTTGGATATCGGGTCATGGGGGGGGGTGGTAATGGGTAGTGGGTTACAGCGGTCCCCGAGGGTGCGAGGTCTCGTATGGAGACTGTGTCCTCCCGCCCGTCCGGGTACGCAATGTAAGCGTACTGGGGGTTGGCGTGGAGGAGGTCAACCCTCTCGACCAGGGGGTCCATTTTATTGGCCCTCACGTGTCTTCTCAGTAGTACCGGCCCTGGGGACATCAGCCATGGCGGTAACGATGTCCCCGATGTGGACTTCCTTGGGAAGACAAACATTTTCTCGTGAGGGGTGGCATTGGTGGCAGTGCAGAGCAGTGACCGAATCGAGTGGAGCGCATCGGGGAGCACCTCCTGCCAGCAGGAGGTCGGAAGGCCCCTAGACTTTAAGGCTAGTAGGGCGGCCTTCCAAACTGTTGCATTCTCTCTTTCCACCTGTCCGTTCCCCCGGGGGTTGTAACTGGTGGTCCTGCTTGTGGCTATACCCCTAGCGAGCAGGTACTGGCGGAGTTCGTCGCTCATAAACGATGAGCCCCGGTCGCTATGGATATAGCTGGGGAAACCGAACAGGGTGAAGAGGCTGTTCAGAGATTTAATGACCGTGGCACTGGTCATGTCCAGGCAGGGGATAGCGAACGGGAACCGGGAGTACTCGTCAATGATGTTGAGGAAGTACACATTGCGGTCGGAGGAGGGGAGAGGCCCTTTGAAATCGACGCTCAGGCGTTCGAAAGGGCGAGTGGCTTTTATCAGGTGGGCGCTGTCTGGTCTATAAAAGTGCGGTTTGCACTCAGCGCAGACTTGGCAGTTCTTGGTCATGGTCCTGACCTCCTCGATGGAGTAAGGCAGGTTGCGGGCCTTGATGAAGTGGAAGAACCTGGTGACCCCCGGGTGGCAGAGGTCATTGTGGAGGGCCCTCAGCCTATCGATCTGCGCGCTGGCGCAGGTGCCACGCGATAGGGCGTCTGGGGGTTCATTGAGCTTCCCAGGCTGGTACAAGATCTCATAATTGTAGGTGGAAAGTTCGATTCTCCACCTCAAGATCTTGTCATTTTTGATTTTGCCCCTCTGCTTGTTGTTGAACATAAAAGCAACTGAACGCTGGTCAGTGAGCAGGGTAAATCGTTTTCCGGCCAGGTAGTGCCTCCAATGACGCACAGCCTCCACGATAGCCTGGGCCTCCTTCTCAACCGCGGAGTGTCTGGTCTCCGGGCCCTGGAGGGTTCGTGAGAAGAATGCCACAGGTCTCCCCGCCTGATTAAGGGTGGCGGCCAGAGCGAAGTCGGATGCATCGCTTTCCACCTGGAAGGGGATGGATTTGTCCACTGCGTGCATGGTGGCTTTGGCAATGTCTTCCTTGATACGGTGGAAGGCTAAGCGGGCCTCTGCCGTCACGGGAAAAGAGGTGGACTTGATCAGCGGACGGGCTTTGTCTGCATAGTAGGGGACCCACTGAGCGTAGTAGGAAAAAAACCCTAGGCACCTCTTCAGAGCTTTTAGGCAGTGGGGCAGTGGGAGTTCCATAAGGGGACGCATCCGGTCCGGGTCGGGACCGATGACCCCGTGTTCCACAACACAGCCAAGGATGGCGAGGCGGTCTGTGCAGAATATGCACTTCTCCTTGTTATATGTCAGGTTCAGGAGTTGGGCGATGCGGAGGAATTTCTCGAGGTTTGCGTCATGGTCCTGCAAGTCATGGCCGCAGATGGTCACATTATCTAGGTAAGGGAAAGTGGCCTGCTGCTCGTTTTGATCGACCATCCGGTCCATCTCCCTTTGGAAGATGGAGACCCCGTTGGTAACGCCAAAGGGAACCCTAAGGAAGTGATAGAGGCGGCCGTTTGCCTCAAAAGCAGTATACTGGCGGTCTTCAGGGCTGATGGGGAGCTGGTGGTATGCTGATTTCAGGTCAATGGTCGAAAAGACGCGGTACTGCGCGATCTGGTTGACCATGTCAGCTATGCGGGGGAGTGGGTAGGCATCCAGCAGGGTGTAGCGGTTTATTGTTTGGCTGTAGTCGATGACCAGGCGTTGTTTCTCGCCGGTCTTAACGACCACAACCTGGGCTCACCAGGGGCTGGAGCTGCCCTCAATAATCCCCTCCTTCAGGAGCCGTTCCACTTCGGTTTTGATGAAAACCCTGTCCCCGGCACTGTATCGCCTGCTCTTTGTGGCGATGGGCTTACAGTCGGGGGTGAGGTTAGCAAACAGTGGGGGGGGTGGGACTCTGAGTGTGGAGAGGTTGCATCTGGTGCGCGGCGGGCAATTTGGAGGCTGCTGGCTGCGGACTGTGAGTGGGGGGAGGGGGCCACCGTACGCCATCGTAACGCTTTTGAGGTGGCACTGGAAATCCAATCCCAGTAGAACGGCAGCGCAGAGGTCGGGCAGGACCAGGAGTTTAAAATTATTGAACACAGTCCCGTCTACTACTAGTGTCACCACGCAGTAGCCGCCAATGTCCGCTGACTGGGACTCGGAGGCCATAGAAATCCGCTGGTGCGCAGGCAGGACTGGGAGAGAGCAACGCCGCACCGTGTCGGGGTGGATGAAGCTCTCTGTGCTCCCGGAGTCAAAAAGGCAGTTTATTGCATGGCCGTTTACCTTAACGTCCATTTTGGACCGAGCTAGCTGGTGCGGTCTCGTTTGGTCCAGCGTCACAGAGGCCAGCGTAGGGGTCGGTGTGTCGCTGCGAGTATCAGATGGGGGGGGGTTGGCGGTCTGCTGCGTCCCGGCTGGTGTCCAAGATGGCGGCGTCCATGATTCCCATGTGGCTGGAGTCGTCCAAGATGGCTGCTGCTGCAGTGGTTCGCACATGGCTGGGGAGGCCCAAGATGGCGGCCCGCACGGCCCACACGTGGCGCTGTTGGGGGCCCAAGATGGCGGCTCGCACGGCCCACACGCGGCGCTGCTGGCATTCGGGGTGGCTTTGGCCTTGCAGATGCTGGCGTAGTGTCCCTTTTTCCCGCAGCCCGAGCAGGTCGCATTCTTCGCCGGGCAGCGCGCTCTGGGGTGTTTGGCCTGGCCACAGAAGTAGCATTTCTGGCCTTGGGATACTGCTGTCTGGCTTTGGGACACTGTTGCGGTAGTTGGGCCGTTGTTGGGCTGTGGCTGGGGTGGCACGGTCCTATGAGGCTGTCCTACTGTGTCCCAGGTTGTCGTTCCCCGTGGCGTCCATGGTGCAGAGGAGTAGGCATCCATGCCCCGGAAGGCTGCGTCCAGCGTTAGTGCGATGTCGGAGGCTTTGTCGAGGGTGATGTCACTCTGCTCCAGCAGTCGCTGTCGGGTGTAGTTGGACCTGTGGCCTGCTACGAAGGCATCCTGGATCAGTTCCTCCGTGTACTTAGTGGGCGTTACCGCCTTACACCCACAGGCCCGGCCAAGCACGGACAGTGCTTGGAGTTATTCCTCAGTCGATTCCCCAGGTTGTTGCTTGCGACTCCCCAGAAGGTGCCTAGCGTATACTTCGTTCACAGGGCGCGTGTACTGGGTCTTGAGGAGCTGGAGGGCGGCTGTGTATGAGGTCGCGTCCCGGATGACTGAGTACACTCGGTGGTTCACCTTGGAGAACAGGACAGACAGTTTGTCCGCATCCATTTCGACCGCAGTGGAGGCAGTCAGGAATGTCTCGAAGCACGTGAGCCAGTGAGCAAACTTGGTGGAAGCGTCCGCTTCCCGACTGTCCAGGTCCAGGCATGCTGGTGTGAGGATCTTCTCCATTATAAAAAATGTAGTTAATAAAATTGATGCGCCATCAATTACTCAAAAGACTGAGGTTGAGCGAGTAACAATCAGGCTTTTATTAACTAAAGAATGAAGGTCTTGTCTCGAGTGGTCGACCCGTCCAGAATACTAAGGGACTGGGAGGTAGTCACTTATATACCTGGAATAGTGGGAGGAGTCAGCCGAGGCATGTCCAGACCTGTACCTAGTGGAATACACATACAGACACAGACAGGTATGACAGTGGTTTACCACAGGGAGCAGGTCCCGAACCCACTCCCAACCCACTTCCAACCAATCTTCCCGGGCGTTGGGTCCCGGATTTGTGCAGGGACACGACTCCTAGCAGCGGGAAGATGATTATAGCCTCTTAACTGCCTCTTAACAGGTAGTTAACAAGCAGTTAAGAGAATTTTCTCAATTTTTTGACTGCTGCTGTGGGCTTCCCTACTTTGGGAAACCCCACCAGGGTAAGTGAGGCATACTATGGGTCTGTTGTTATGTTGGTGTTTGAATGACAGCTGCAAAAGTGGTGTGAAGGATACAATGGGACAATGGTTAGCATCAAATGTAAGGAAATATTGTGAAAGTAATTTTTATTGTGTTTAGATGTTTCTGCAGGTGACAAGCTGTGAAGTGTTTGTGTAGCCTCATCTCATCAGCCGAAGTGACAGATGGCTTCTGCAATCTCAGCTGCAGCTGCCATCTGTTTTATCCTAAGGGGAGAGTTATTGGAGAGGCTGGGTGCAAGGGCTTACCTTTGGACAGTGATTGTCAGTGTCTGACAGCACCTCAATGCTGTCAAACACTGACAATTCATCTGTCAAACAAGTGCGGTGCATATGCCTTTAAGAAAACCGGCAGATGAAGCGTCATCAACTGACGTCATCTGACACCGGCTTTCCCTTAATTGGCCGGCAAGCCCGTAGGGTGGGCTTAACAAGGCCAATCAGGGCAAAATAGCATCTGTTCATCAGACATCGCTGGGGGCAGGACTAGAACCCGGAAGGCAGCAGTCCCGCCCCCAACTCATCTCGGTAAGAAAAATCCAGCCCAAAGTTTTTGTTTAATTTCACTGCCATTTCCTTATTCCCCATTATAATTTTTCCTGTCTCAGCCTGTAAGGGACCCACGTTTACTTTTGCTAATCGTTTCCTTTTTACATACCTATAGAAGCTTTTACAGTCTGTTTTTACGTCTCTCGATAGTTTACTCTCATATTCTATTTTCTGTGCCTTTATCAATTTCTCTCCAATCAGTTTGAACCTCTCCAATCGGTTTTCTGCTCCTGCCCGAATCAAAGTGACAAATTAGATCCTATGTGACTGTGACCATGATGCATTATCCCTCCTCATTCTTCTTGACCTGTCTGGAGACTTTGACATAGCCAATCACACCATCCTCCTCTAACGATATCTCTCCTCTGTTGTCCAGCTGAATGCACATGCCCTCGCCTGGTTCCACCTTATCCATCCAGTCTTAGCCAGGGAATCTCCTACAATGGCTTCTCTTCATGTCACCGCACTGTCACCTCTGGAGTCCCCCAAGGATCTATTGTTAACCCACTCCTATGTTTCATCTATATGCTCCCCCCTCGGCAACATTATCTGAAAACACAGTGTCACATTCCACATGTACGCTGATGGCACCCATGTACTTCACCACCTGGAGACCAAGCTGGTGGGGCCTTGTTTAAATATGTGGATCGCCCTGATCTGTAATTTTAGTTGGAGGCCTGAGGGGGCAAGCAGTGCCGGCTTCCCCTCCAGGCCAACCTGTCGGGAGGTGGATCATGGGCCAGAAGAACCCAGGCAGGTCTTTTATTTTTTTCGGAGGTGTCTTTGTAGGCCCATTCCCCCTCCCCCACCACCCCCCTGCATCCATGTCTAGGACTGACCCATCCAACTGTGTCCAGAGTCCACCCTCCCCTGATCGCGTCCACAGCCCCTCACCATTGATCCCCCGGGTCCCTGGCTGTGTCCTCCTGCCGCCCTAATTTACCCGCTCCCACCTGCCCGCCAGTCAGGAAGTGTATCTGGCTGTGTTGAGACGGAAATCAGAGAAAAATAATGTAAATGAGGCCAGGCCATTAAGGTTGGCCAGGCCTCTGACTCCCCAGGTTTGCCACCTGTTTCAGAGCTCGCATGTACCGTACCTGCCCGCCCACCCCATTAAAATTGGGGCCATCATGTCTGTGTCACTGTAACCCAAAATGAGTCAGTGCTTTCAAAAAAAAGCAAGTACATTTAAAACATTTAAAAAAAATGAATTTAATGAGGATAAAAGTATGTGGGGCTGAAGTTGGGCATGGGAGAGGATGGGGACGCAAAACAGGTGTTATAGGACAGCCCCGATATTCAGTTCTATTGTCCACATCCAATTTCACTCCTATATCTATAATGTATTAAAAGTCTTTACTTCCTCTAAGCGTCTCACTTACTTCCTTCAGACCTAACATTTTAGTGAGGACGCTTTAGCATGATTTCTGACCCACTGTGAGCATGCCATGGGAGATCTGCTAATATTATATATTATTAAATGTCAATTGCCCAGTGCTAAAACATAGAGCTCTGAAACTGCACCTCTATGTGCTAATGTTTAAATGCTAACATTAACCTAAGACAGTTCTGTCACTTCATTGGAAAAATTACTTTGCATTCCTATTATAGTGTTCTGAAAGAAAATTGCTTCAATGTATTTACTTTCAGTTGTTCTTATTTAAGCACCATTTCTGCAGGAGACCCCTGCCTTTCATATACAGTACTAGCAGGGGGGGCCGGCATTGCCAGGGCAGTTTAGAGGGCCGCGCGGTTGACGGACGGCCACTGTCGCTCCCGTGCTCTGTGTCTCGGGCCGCGCGGTTGATGGCCGCCCGCTGCCGCTCCCCCGCTCTGTGTCTGGGGCTGAGCAGTTGTGAGGCCCGGCCCGAGTGACCCCAACTCACCTCCCGCTCCGGCGGGCCGATGCAGCTGCCCCGCTCGCTGTTGAGGAAAAGCAGGGGAAAAAATGGCGGCGAAATTTCGGGAGGCTGCAGGATTAGGTCCCACCTGTGATGCACCGATTGGCCAACCATCAGGTCACTGAACTGTAGGATTGGTCAACCATCACGTCACTCAATGCTAATGAGCGGTAGGATTGGTCAACCGCTAATGAGCGGATTTTTGAACGTTTTTTGTATACTGTCCGAACAATTTTTGTCTGACCAAAAAGTAAATATGCCTATGACACTCCCCTGATCATCAGCTTTCTTTTGATATAACATATGTGTAGGTACCCTCTATAACTTTTGAGTGTATAGCGGACAGACAGACATACAGACAGACAGACAGACATACTGCTTTATATATATATAAGAAGATATATAGACTAGCTGAAGTGCCCGGCGGTGCCGAGGCTTTTTCGAGGGCATGTTGTTGTTGGAAGAGAGAGAGAGAGAGCGACTGGGGGGGGGGAGGGAGGAGGGAGGAGTGGGGGGGGAGGAAGGGGGGGAGGGAGGGGGAGGAGGGGGGGAGAGGGAGGGAGGGGGGAAGGGCGGGGGGGAGGGGGGGAAGGGAAGGGGGGGAAGGGAAGGGGGGAGGGGGGAAGGGGGGGTGGGGGGAGGGAGGGGAGGGGGGGCGCGGGGGGGCCCCCCCGAGGGTCGCGGCACCCCCCCCGAGGGTCGCGCCCCCCCCCGTGGGTCGCGCCCCCCCGAGGGTCGCGGCCCCCGCAGAGGGTCGCAGCCCCCCCCGAGGGTCGCGGCCCCCCCCGAGAGTCGCGGCCCTCGCAGAGGGTCGCGGCCACCCCCGAGGGTCGCGGCCCCCCCCCGTGGGTCACGCCCCCCTGAGGGTCGCGGCCCCCGCAGAGGGTCGCAGCCCCCCCCGAGGGTCGCGGCCCCCCCCCGAGTGTCGCGCCCCTCCCCCAGGTGAAGACCGCCGATTGCGGCTGTGCGAGGCGGCCGGGGGGGCGGTTGCCAGGGTGACGCTTGGCGGCCCCCCCGAGGGTCGCGCCCCCCCCGAGGGTCGCGGGCCCCCCCGAGGGTCGCGGCCCCCCGAGGGTCGCGGCCCCCCGTGGGTCACGCCCCCCCGAGGGTCGCGGCCCCCGCAGAGGGTCGCGCCCCCCCCCGAGGTGAAGACCGCCGATTGCGGCTGTGCGAGACGGCCGGGGGGGGGGCCGGTTACCAGGGTGACGCTTGACGCTCAGCAAGCCCCGCCCCCCGGCCGAGCCAGAGAGAGACGCTGCGTCTCAGCTCCTGCTGCGCGCGCACCCTAGCGGCGCTGGGCTGAGGCTCGGCCCTCCAGCCTTCGAGTGGGGCCGGGAGGTGCCTAGCTCGGGCGTGGGTGCGAAGGAGAAGCCGAGGCTTCGAGGCCTACCTGGAAAAACGGGGAAAGGTAGGAAAATTAATGAGATTAGATAAGTTAATTACTTTCTAAATCATTTTTTTTTAAAACAATATGTGTTTTAAAAGCAACGTTTTTTTTTAAGAAGCAGAAAGCGGGAAAAAGAAAGGAAAAGTTTGGAATCAAGATGGCGGCGACTCACCTCGATTCAGAACGATAAGGCCCGGCCACACACGCACCGATTGGCCCGGCGGCACACGCCAGCAACCCGGCGTACGATTGGTCGAGCTCGAGGTCACTCTGTCGCTAATGAGCGGATAATGAGATGCTAATGAGCGGAACGTTGAAGGTTTTTGGGATACCGCGGGCGCAATTTTAGCCCGGCCGAAACGTAAATACACTTAAAACCGTCTCGGAAGCGTAAGCTTTCTTTGGAGGTAACGCGCGCGTAGGTACGCCCTGTAACTTTCGAGCGCATAGCCCGACAGACGCACAGGCGATGACAGACAGAATGACAGACAGACAAACAGACAGACAGAATGACAGAATGACAGACAGACAGATGTACCGATTTATATATATAGATATATATATATAGATAATAGATGTGTTTGCATTTGTCATTCAAAGGCTGTTAAAATCTTGTGAAGGTAACTTTAATTTTCATCCAGTTGCTAAGTTTCTCTCTATTCTCTCAGCTATCATTCAGACTCCTCTTCACACCTACTTGCCATCAGAGTCAATAGTTCCTGAGACTCTGCGATCATCTGAAGGAACCAACACAGTAATTAGTGAAGTCAACAAGGCATCTAGCAACCCAAATCAGATTCTTGCATCAGACGATGAACTCTTGGCCTCCCAACTAGTGACTGCTGGTCCAACACTTGGCAATTCTGTGGAAGATCTAGCTGGGACAATGCCAATGCTGACGTCTGGTATTTATGCCACCAGTACGGGTAATACATGTACGTAAAATGGCTTATGTTGCTCCTTATTAATGACAGGTATAAGGCATTCTTCGAATCTGATAACCAAAATACTGCAGTAAAAGGGAGGCTACTAACTCAGAGCTAAGTTTGAATTCCAGACTCCACTGACTCTTGCTTTCCGTAAAGATTAGTTTTGTCAATCTCACCTAGAACATTCAGAGAAGAAAGGTAAAACAGCTAGATGGGGGGGGGGGCGGTGGAAGGGTAGCACAAAATTATTTCCCACACTGCTCAAGTGCTCCTCCGGGAGAAAAAATGAGGAATGGCTCCGGCATTGTCTATTAACAATTACCTTCCCTTACTGAAAGTGACAGGATGAACACCGAAATTATAACCTCATACAGGAAACTTTGTGTTATCCGGAGGCGAACCGTCCGGCAAGCTCGAGCCACTGGCAAAAATCAGGAGCTGTTTTTTATTCTTTTCATTTCTTTTCTTTTCTTTTTTTGAACAGTCAAGCTCTGCAACGTCTGTAGCTAAGCAACAGCTTCAGCTAGAGATGCTACAGAGACACTTGCCGACTGTTTAGAGGCTGTTGCTAAGCAACAGGGTTTGTTGATTCATACGGAGATGAAAATCTCCGTATGTTTCAACATTAGCTCTGGAGTGTACGGCAGTTTTGAGGGAATGGCAGCAGCTCGGTCCCGTCGGTGCCAGATAGCACAAAGTTTCCTGTGCAAAGAAAATAAGAACTATAAAGTCAGTACGATCAAAAATTCCTAAAATACAAAATATAAATATATCCTATTAATTTCTATATATTATAGATTATATATAAATATATTGGAAAACAGACATATATACCATATTTTGCCTATGACATTTTCCCTCAACCCCCCAACAGTACACCTTTAGATCTTTAGCCTCCACCTTGATAATTCTTAAGGATAAGGATATGAAGAAAGAAATGATTTTATGGCTGCTTAAACTTAAACATGTTTCATAAAAAATAGCTTTGGAACACTAGATCATGGAACTAGGATGAGGTCTCAGCTCTATGACTTGACATACAGACCAGAATTCTTTGTTCTTAACTCAGTGTTCAAGTATATAGTGTAACAGTCAATAAAGCATTTGTTATGAAGAAACTAAAATCATTAAATCCTGTCTGCAGGGTACCTTGAGCAGCTGGATGCACTCAAGAAACTTCAAGCCAATTAATCAATGAACAGATAAAGCTATGTATAATGGCCCCACAATTTCTGGAGCAGCTGAGGGTGTAACTAGTAGATATGTGAAGGGTGGAGCAGAAAACAGGTGAGATTCCAGCTCTGCCGAGATTCCATCACGTTTCGGCTGGAGCTTGAAATTCTAGTCGGGGAGTCATGGGTTGAACTTCTCCCTGCTCCCTCCACATCAAGGCAGTATGTTGGGAGGAGTTGCTTGGGCTTGCCTGAGAAATTCCTCTATTCACGCCCTTTAAAGGCTCAACAACTTTTTGGGGGAGAGAGTTCCAGATTTCCATTACCCATTGTGTGAAGAAGTGCTTTCTGACATCACCCCTGAATGGCCTAGCTTTAATTTTAAGGTTATGGCCCCTTGTCTGGACTCCCCACCAGAGGAAATAGTTTCTCTGTATCTGCCTTATCAACTCTTTGATCATCTTAACCATCTCAAATAGCTCACCCCTGTGGTAAACCACGTTCACTATCGTATCACTGTTAGTAGTTAGCACTGTTCACCACTGTTCGTTATAACTGTATCACTGACCACTATTGTATCACGGTACGAGGTCGCCTCTTGCCACACTGCTATACCTGGGATGACCACTGCCGACTCCGCCTTGGCTCCACCCACCAGGCCAGGTATAAAGGTGAGCGACTGGCTGGTATTCCTCCTGCTTGGATCGGATCACCCACGAGAGTGGGCTCTGTTATTTAGTCAATAAAAACCTTTAGTCACCTTCGTAACTCTTCGCCTTTTATTGGAGGAATTGATAGGTATATCAATTTTATTGACTAAATTTAATGATGTCCGACAACGAGTCACAACCGGCGGAGGAGCCACCAGCGCAGCTCCCAGGAGCACAGCCACACCAGCCAGCTTGGCTGCGAGCCCTCAGACCGCCGTACCTGGACCTGAACCCACGAGCAGCAAACTCAGCCGCAGACTTTAAACACTGGCTGGTCTGCTTCGAATCATACCTGAGAGAATCCAGCGTCCCTCAGGCATCCAAACTAAGTGTCCTGCAGGCACAACTGAGCCCGAGAGTATACACTCTCATCGAGGACATGACTACCTACGAGACCGCCATCAACCTGCTGAAACAGAAGTACCGGACCCCGGTAAACTACATGTACGCTAGGCACCTCCTAAGATCACGGCCGCAACAGCCAGGAGAATCAGTAGCCGAATTCTCACAGGCGCTATATGCACTCGCCAGGAACTGTGAGTTTAAATCGGTGTCGGCAGCCGAAAATACTGAAGATAATATCCGCGACGCATTCCTGAAAGGCCTACGGTCCGAGTACTCACGGCAAAGACTGCTGGAAGCTAAAGACCTCAGCATGGAAAAAGCTGAAGCCCTCGCTATCTCCCTGGAAGTGGCCCACCAAGATCAGGAAGCATTCACCAGGTACTGCTCGCGACCCTGGGACTCGGGCCCGACCCCTACCACAGCACCCTTCCCAGCGCCGCCCCCGGGACCTACCTCTGCGTCGGCGTCCCGGACCCGACCGGCCCCGCCACCCCCGGCACCGGCCCCGACATCGGGCATCCGCGATCGGGCCGCCGGCTGTTTTTTTTGTGGCCAGGAGAAGCACCCGAGGTCGCGCTGCCCAGCCAAGAACTCCATATGTAAAACCTGCCTGAAGAAAGGCCACTTCTCCAAGGCCTGCAGGAGCGGATCCTCAGAGGCCAGCAGTGCCGCATGCGAACTATGGGGGCGGCCATCTTCGTTTAGGGCAACTGAGGCCAGCATCCCCACACATGAGTCATGGGGGCGGCCATCTTTGTTTAGGGCAACTGAGGCCAGCATCCCCACACATGAGTCATGGGGGCGGCCATCTTTGTTTAGGGCAACTGAGGCCAGCATCCCCACACATGAGTCATGGGGGCGGCCATCTTTGATTAAGGCAACCGACCCCAATAGTGCCTCATGGGGCCCTACCTCGTGGGAGACGCCATTTTACTCACCACGCCCGACCACCTCGCCCGCAGATGACAACGACTCGCTCAGCTACACACTAGCTTCCGTCACCCTGGACCAAGCCCGCCCGCACCATCTGTCCAAGTCAATGATGGACATCAAAGTGAACGGCCACGCCACGACCTGCCTGTTCGACAGCGGAAGCACGGAGAGCTTCATCCACCCAGACACGGTGAGCCACTACTCCCTCTCTGTCCTACCAACGCGCAGCCGAATCTCGATGGCATCGAGGTCCCACGCCACGGACATCAGCGGCTACTGTGTCGTGACCCTGTCGGTTAAGGGCACGGAGTATAAAAACTTTAAACTCCTCGTCCTCCCCCATCTCTGCGCTGCCGTCCTACTAGGGCTGGACTTCCAATCCCACCTCCAAAGCGTAACCCTAGCATACGGTGGACCCCTCCCCCCACTCACAGTCAACAACCAGCAAACGTTAAACCGCCCACCGCGTAACACCTGCAGCCTCTCCACCCTCAAGGTCCCGCCACCCTCTCTGTTTGCTAACCTTACCCCTGACTGCAAACCCGTCGCTACCAAAAGCAGGCGGTATAGCGCCGGGGACAGAGCCTTCATTAGCTCTGAGGTGCGGCGCCTCCTGAAAGAGGGCATTATCGAGGGGAGCAGCAGCCCCTGGCGTGCCCAGGTCGTAGTCGTAAAGACCGGCGATAAAAACCGCCTGGTCATCGACTACAGCCAGACCATAAACAGATATACCCAGCTGGACGCATACCCCCTCCCCCGCATATCTGACATGGTCAATCAGATTGCACAGTATAAAGTATTCTCGACCATCGACCTGAAGTCGGCCTACCACCAACTCCCTATCCACCCTGAGGACCGCCAGTATACCGCCTTCGAGGCGAATGGGCGCCTATACCACTTCCTTAGGGTCCCCTTCGGTGTCACTAATGGGGTCTCGGTCTTCCAAAGGGAGATGGACCAGATGGTTGACCAGAACGAACTGCAGGCTACATTCCCCTACCTAGATAACGTCACTATCTGCGGCCGCGACCGGCAGGAACATGACGCGAATCTGGAGAAATTCCTCCGTACGGCCCAACGGCTGAACCTCACCTACAATAAGGAGAAATGCGTGTTTAACACCACGCGCCTTGCCATCCTCGGCTGCGTAGTGGAGAACGGAATCATCGGCCCCGACCCAGAAAGAATGCGCCCCCTCATGGAGCTACCCCTCCCCCACTGCCCTAAAGCACTTAGGAGAACCCTGGGGCTTTTCGCCTACTATGCCCAATGGGTACCCAATTACGCGGACAAAGCCAGACCCCTCCTGAAAGCCACTTCCTTCCCCCTCACGGAGGAGGCGTGCGCGGCCTTCTCCCTCATTAAGGGAGACATAGCCAAGGCCACGATGCACGCAGTGGACGAGTCCATCCCCTTTCAGGTGGAGAGCGACGCATCCGACTTCGCCTTAGCCGCCACCCTAAACCAGGAGGGGAGGCCAGTGGCCTTCTTCTCAAGGACCCTACAGGGCCCCGAGATCCGACATTCGTCGGTCGAGAAAGAGGCCCAGGCGATCGTGGAGGCAGTACGGCGCTGGAGGCACTACCTGGCAGGCAAACGATTTACCCTCCTCACCGACCAGCGTTCGGTGGCTTTCATGTTTAATAACAAGCTGAAGGGCAAAATCAAGAATGACAAGATTTTGAGATGGAGAATCGAGCTCTCCACCTACGATTATGAGATCTTGTACCGGCCAGGCAAGCTGAACGAATCCCCTGATGCCCTTTCACGAATGACATGCGCCAGCGCGCATATCGATAGGCTTCAGACCCTCCACGACCAGCTCTGCCACCCCGGAGTCACCAGACTCTACCATTTCATTAAGGCCCGCAACCTGACCTACTCCATCGAGGAGGTCAGGACCATGACCAGGAACTGCCAGACCTGTGCGGAGTGCAAACCGCACTTCTATAGGCCGGACCGAGCAAGCCTGATCAAGGCCACCCGCCCCTTCGAGCGCCTGAGCATCGACTTTAAGGGGCCCCTCCCGTCCTCTGACCGTAATGTGTACTTCCTCAACATCGTTGATGAGTACTCCCGTTTCCCCTTTGCCTTCCCCTGCCCCGACATGACCAGTAGCACGGTCATTAAGTGCCTGAATGCCCTCTTCGCCTTGTTCGGGTTCCCGAACTATATACACAGCGACCGGGGCTCCTCCTTCATGAGCGAGGAACTCCGGCAATTCCTCCTAGAGAGAGGTATTGCAGCAAGCAGGACCACCAGCTACAACCCCAGAGGTAACGGTCAGGTGGAAAGAGAGAACGCGACGGTATGGAAGGCCGTCCTCTTAGCCTTAAAGTCTAAGGGCCTCCCAACCTCCCGCTGGCAAGAAGTCCTCCCGACAGCGCTGCACTCCATCCGGTCATTACTTTGCACGGCCACTAACACCACCCCCCATGAACGAATGTTCGTTTTCCCCAGGAAGTCGACTACGGGAACCACTCTACCAACCTGGCTGACCGCCCCGGGGCCGGTCTGGCTGCGGAAACACGTGAGGACCCATAAAACGGACCCCCTGGTCGAGAGGGTGAACCTCCTGCACGCCAACCCCCAGTACGCCTACGTGGCGTACCCAGACGGGCGGGAGGACACTGTCTCCCTACGAGACCTCGCACCCTCAGCCGATCCGGAAACACCGCCACCACCCCCCCCAACCTCAGTCCAGGTAGACGGCATGCCGGAACCCCACGAGCCCTCGCCGACCACGCAAACACCAGCATCAACACCGGATAAGGCACCAGCACCGGATAAGGCAACACCACCGCTGCGGCGATCGGAGAGGCTTACGAAGCCTCCGGACAGACTGACCTACCAGAATTGGTAGTACACTTCACCCCGCCGGACTTAATTCTAAACAAGGGGTGAATGTGGTAAACCACGTTCACTATCGTATCACTGTTAGTAGTTAGCACTGTTCACCACTGTTCGTTATAACTGTATCACTGACCACTATTGTATCACGGTACGAGGTCGCCTCTTGCCACACTGCTATACCTGGGATGACCACTGCCGACTCCGCCTTGGCTCCACCCACCAGGCCAGGTATAAAGGTGAGCGACTGGCTGGTATTCCTCCTGCTTGGATCGGATCACCCACGAGAGTGGGCTCTGTTATTTAGTCAATAAAAACCTTTAGTCACCTTCGTAACTCTTCGCCTTTTATTGGAGGAATTGATAGGTATATCAACCCCTTAATCTTCTATACTCAATGGAATACAAGCCTAGTCTATGCAATCTGTCCTCATAATTTAATCCTTTTAGCCCCAGTATCATTCTGGTGAATCTGCGCTGCACCCACTCCAAGGCCAATAAACCTTTCCTGAGGCGCTGTGCCCAGGACTGTTCACAGGACTCTAAATGGGGTCTAACCAGGGCTCTGTACAGCTGTAACATCACTTCCACCCCTTGGTATTCCAGCCCCCTCAGATAAAGGCCAACATTCCATTAGTCTTTTTAATTATTTTTGTACCTGCCCACTAGCTTTTAGTGATTTTTTACTTGGACCCCACAATCTCTCTGCTCCTCCACAGTTCCGAGCTTCTCACCATTTAGAAAATACTCTGATCTATCTTTCTTGGTCCAAAGTGGATGACCTCGCACTTCCCCACGTTGAACACCATCTGCTGCAGTTTTGCCCACTCACTCAATCTATCAATGTCCCTTTGCAACGTTCGGTTCCCATCTACACTATTTACTGTGCCACCTAGCTTAGTGTCGTCAGCAAACTTGGATATTCTGCTCTCTATTCCTTCATCGAAGTCATTTATAAATATATAGTGAAAAGCTGAGGCCACAGTACAGATCCCAGGGGGGACACCACTAGTCACATGCTGCCAATTTGAGTACATCCCCATTATATATACTATTCAGTATGAGGGGGGGAAGGGGAAACTCCTGCCTTGCTAGAGATTTGCTACTTTGGTAACTGTCTCCTGTAACTTATCCCAATTTACCTATGATTGTCATCGTTTTGTTATTGATTGATGACCAGGAATATGAGTAAATCACAGGGGGATTGTAATTTAAAAGCCTGCAGCAACTTCAGGTGGAAGAGGTTTTCTCCAGCTTTTGACTTCAATTGCAACGAAAGAAACAGACAAGTGGAGCAGAAGAGAGGTGAATCCTGAAATTTTCTGACACGCTAGACCCCACAGGGAAAGTTCAAGCCTCCCTTGCCTCGGGCTCCACCACTTCCCACCGGCAAAGACCTCTTTAACCCGCATCCTGCAATTTAGCCGAGTGCTTTGGACCTTTCCTTCAATCCCCGGGGTGCAGTGGCCTCAAGCCCGACATTCTGCTCCCACCCACTGGTCCCGCTAGCTTCGGGTGACCAGGGACGTGCAACTAACCAGGGGATGTGCAGGTGAGACCTAAGAGTTAAGACTGCACCATGCTGCAGTCAGGGCTTTGCCTCCGCCCACGCCCATCCGATTCCCGCCCCGTGTTAACATTGGGGCTTATGTGAATGCAAGTTTTTTTTATTTTGGAGTGTAACAAGCTGCATGTTTAAGGTTTTAAGATACATTTTCAATTAAATCTAAATAAAATCCTGAAGGAAATCTGACCTAATATTTAATAAAAATGCAATTATAAAATGTCAAAAACTGTGTTTTAATGTAACCCTTTCACTGTCACAACAAGTCTCCTAGCTTTCAGTTGAAAGCTCAACAAACAGTTTGAAACCAAAAAGAAATCTTGCCACTAACTGAGCTTCTGGAATGCAAAACCTAATGTGCCACAAAGACTGCTGTGTCATCAAGTCAGATGCCCAATTGATTCCACAGCCCCTACAGGGAACACATTCACTTTGAATTAGCTTGACCTAAATAATTGCGAAATTCTGACATTTAAAGTAACTGATAGCTTGTTTAGTTAGTTAGTGCACTCGTCATCTACCATCCAGCCATATCAAATGATCTTGTGCATGTGACGACTTTTCCTTTTGGGCATAAAAAGCCAGAAAATAATTTGACTTAAAACAATTATTATACTGTAGCGATTCGTGTGCATCGCTACTAAATAATCGAGTTTGACTTCGACGAACTATAAATAAGTTGTTTATTTACTGGAACAGGTAAGGTAGCAGGTAAGATGGCTGACTGTAGGTGCACCGTGGTGTAGGTCTTTCCCCAGTGGGGACGCCACGAGGACTGAGTTCGCAGACCTGTGGAGAGCGTGATGACATCATCGCGTTTGTGTTGTGACGTCATCACGTTGTTCGTGTTTCCCGCGCTTAGGGCATCACGTGATGCACGTCGTTGTGTCGCTGGCTGTTGAGGCCGAAGTCGCGAGCGCGGGAACGGGAGCTGGAGGCCAGGCTGAGCTGGTGCTTGCCGCGGGAGCAGAAGATCGCGTCGCTCCCATCGGCTGGCCGATGCAGTCGAAGTCGCGAGGCCGGGCTGTGCCGGCGGCCGTCCTGGAAGGCCGAGTCAGGCCGGCGGCCGCCACACATACATCACGTGGTACGTGACGTGATGTCAGCACGCTAGGGCGCGTCTTAAAGGGGCAACGGCCCAAACAGGTAGGTTAAAGGGGCAACGGCCCAAACAGGTAAGTTATACATACAGTAAGGTAAATTAAAGGGAATTATGTATCTCAATGTAAGGGACAACCGGTGGTACCGCCACATAGGCCCCCCCAGAATTTGCTTTAACAAAAGTCCAAGGATGAGATGGTCTGATGAGCTGGTGGTCACGGCGGTCATGCTGTCTCGACTTGGGAGGCGAGGTCTGAAGATGCTGCTCGTGAGCGGATCCTTACGCGCGTCGTGGCGAATAAAGTGTATCCGTCAGGCGAAGGACCGTGAAGCCGTGCGAAACAGCAGGCCTTGTCAGAGTGACGGGCAAGTCGGGCGGACGCGGGCGATGACTCTGTTGATGTTGGAACAAGTCCTTGTTCTGACGAAATCTGCAGGAACGCCGACGGGCGATCCAGAAGGACTTGACTGGCGAGGTTGGTGAACTCGCCGACAGGTGAGCGAAACCTTCAGGAGGCTGGAACGCACGGAACGGTGCGTGCCATAGTGCTATGACGTTAACACAACAGAGGGTGAAGAGTTGCTGCGTTGATCAGTGATCGGTGAGGCCAGCAACTTTCACGTGACTGATTGCGGCCGCAGGATGCCCGTTGGACCCGTCCTCGATGTGTGCAGCGTCAGTAGAGGTTTGCATTTGTTAAAGGGAAAACTGGAGAAAGGGCGGCAACGGTCCGGGTTGTTGTTGCTTTCGGAAGGGGTCAACTCTGCCTGGAGGGCGGCAACACTTGTAACTGTTGTAGATTTAGGAGAACACATCCGGGAGGGTGGCACGCTTTTTGTTCATGCCGAATTGTGTAGTGGGTAACACAACCAGCAGGCTGAAGGGCTGGTGCATCGTTGGCGGAGGAGGAGTCGTCATTTTTCACGAGGGATATGTCCTCGTGGTTCGCGAGGGATGGGTCCTTGTGCGCGAGGAGTGCGTCCTCATGTTTCGTGGGGGTGAATCCTCGTGGTATCCCTGCAGGGCGCGCTCAGATTTATTGGGCCCGAACATGCTGTAACCCGGACGATCCGTGTGGCGGTAGGGAAGACGAGTACGGGGACCGTAAGCAAGTGCGTGGTCGGTGCCGCATCGATGTTCTCGTCAAATGGGGCTTCTACCTTAATAAAGCACGAGGGAGACTGTGGCTCCCTGGATTGCGGTAGCGACAGCAAAACGGCTGGTGCTTCCATGGCATGCTTCTTTTGTGAAAATTGCTCACAAAAAACGGGGTCCGGTTGAGTTTTGTCCGTGTCAAACGGGATCTGCTCCAGACTGCGCTTACCTTGCGAAAACGTTCGCAAAGACGTGGTCGCCTTTGGAGGAATTGGTGTTAGGCGGTTGCTCTTCCGTGGTTGTTCATCTGTCGTCTTGTGGGAAGACGAGGTTCAGGCGCGCGTTGCTACCGTGAAAATCATTCATGGATACGGGTTCACCAATTGTAGTGTTGGAATTGATGAGCTCCCGTACTCACGTCGTTGGGTCACCAATGTAGCGATTCATGTGCATCGCCACTAAATAATCGAGTTCGACTTCGACGAACTATAAATAAGTTGTTTATTTACAGGAACAGGTTAAATACAACAGGTATGGTAGCAGGTAAGATGGCTGACTGTAGTAGCACTGTGGTGTAGGTCTTTCCCCAGCGGGGATGCCACGAGGACTGAGTTCGCAGTCCTGTGGAGAGCGTGATGACGTCATTGCATTTGTGTTGTGACGTCATCACGTTGTTCGCGTTTCCCGCGCTTAGGGTGTCATGTGATGCACGTCGTTGCGTCGCTGACCGTTGAGGCCAAAGTCGCGAGCGCGGGAACGGGAGCTGGAGGCCAGGCTGAGCTGGTGCTTGCCGCGGGAGCGGAAGATCGCGTCGCTCCCGTCGGCTGGCCGATGCGGCCGAAGTCGCGAGGCCGGGCTGTGCCGGCGGCCATCCTGGAAGGCCGAGTCAGGCCGGCGGCCGCCGCACGTACGTCACGTGGTATGTGATATGACGTCAGAGCGCTAGGGCACGTCTTAAAGGGGCAACGGCCCAAACAGGTAGGTTAAAGGGGCAACGGCCCAAACAGGTAAGTTATACATACAGTAAGGTAAGTTAAAGGGAATTATGTATCTCAATGCAAGGGACAACCGGTGGTACCGCCACATAACCAGTTTTATGTAAAACTCCTGCTTCTCAGCCTGGCTCAGTTCTGGTGGCAAGAGACACTGTTGGAGTAAATATTCACACCTTCCCTTTGTTTTTATTTATTTTGCAGGTATAAATTTCCTTATAATTTTTGGCACAACGGCGTAAGAGCCAAATTGTGCCCATTTTTTAACGAGGAAATTTTGTGCGTGAATGATTTATGCCGGTTTTGATCTGGAACCTCACTGCGCATGGATTTTATCGCTCTTTTGCGCCACTCCCAAGTTACTGCTGCCAAAACTCTGCTTAGCTCATTAACATAGTTCTGGCCCCCCTATGTAAAGACCAGAGAATGCGAGTTTGCTGCATTCAGCCAGTTCTGAACAGCTGGAAATAAATGCCCCCAAATTCAGGTGTGGCACATCCCCAATCAACGTAACTGGGATTTCTGGAGATTGATAAGAGATTTTCTTCGCCTTTTTTTTTCACAAAGCTGGGTGGGAGGGTAAGCTGCGAGGAGGATGTCATGAAACTCCAGTACGATTTGGACAGGTTAGGTGATTGGGCAGAAACATGGCAAATGCACTATAATGTGGATAAATGTGAGGTTATCCGCTTTGGTGGCAAAAACAGGAAGGTGTAGGAGTCTCTGCACTCCTAACAAAGAATCTATAACTTACTGGAAGTTAGCAAACTGAATTTATTGTCTAAGAACTTGACAAAACAAGAAACTACAGGAGAAGCTCAAAACAGGTCTTTTCTCTTTCAATCCACATGAGGACTGGCTGGTCCCGCCCTCTACCTCTGACGTCATCATGTCATCACATTTCCCGCCGAAGGGGACGTCACGTAACCCACGTGATGATGTCATCGCGTCAGATTGCGATGTTGTCGATCTAGCTCTGTTTAACCAGAGCCAACTTGAAAGGTAATAACATTGGTTACAGACAATTAATGCTAGAGGTAATAACATTGGTTACAGACAATTATGTAAGTCACTTAGTGGTTTTGCCACATATGCCCCCCCAGAATTGTCTTTAATGAAAAGAGTCAATCGCTGAGGAGGTCGGACAAGTCTGTTGGACCGACTCCGAAATTCCCGGAGGGGAAAACGCTGAGCAGGCGGCGAACTGATAGGCGGTACAGCGGTGTCAGGTGTGGTAATGGCCGGCGGCCGGCCGCGGCGTGGAGGCTGCGCCAGCTCGATCGGTCGTTCGAGGTCCAGGTGCACAGGCTTGAGGCGATCGACAGAGATGTGATCCGGTTTGCCCCCGACGTCAATCACGAAACTCTTGTCCCCTGCCTGCAAAACCTTGAAGGGTCCGGCATACGGCGGTGCGAGCGGGGTACGATGGCCGTCCTGGCGCACAAACATGAACTTGGCTTTCGACAACTCCCCCGGGACGTTGGACGAAAGCAAACCGTGCCGTGAGGTCGGAACTGGGCGGTAACAGCGGGCTGCATCCCGCAGGGTCTCTTTTTGCGTGGCCATGGACCATGGTCGCGTAGGTAACGGCAGGAATTCACCTGGGACTCGAAGCGGTTGCCCGTAAACCATCTCCGCCGCCGATGGCTGGAGATCTTCCTTCGGCGCCGTGCGGAATCCTAACATCACCCATGGTAGTTTGTCGACCCAGGATGCATCCAGCAGGCTGGCCCTGAGCAACGCCTTCAAGGAGCGGTGGAACCGCTCGCACAAGCCGTTCGCCTGTGGGTGATAGGCCGTAGTGCGGTGGAGTTTAACGCCCAACACGGAAATCACCTCGTTCCACAGTTCGGATGAAAATTGCGGCCCCCGATCCGACGAAATGTCCGCAGGGACACCAAAACGGGCTACCCAGGACAAAACGAAAGCTCGAGCAACGTCCGCAGATGTGGTGGACATCAGGGGAACTGCCTCCGGCCACCTCGTGGTGCGATCCACCATCGTCAAAAGGTACGTAAAGCCCCGGGAAGGTGGGAGTGGTCCCACTAAGTCGATGTGAATATGATTAAATCACCGTTCCGGGAACTCGAAGGTGGTGAGCAGGGCTCTGACATGGCGCTGCACCTTGGACCATTGGCAAACAACACAAGTGTTCGCCCAGTCCCTGACGTCCTTGCGTATTCCCCTCCATACGAATTTGGAGACCAGTAGTTTTTGCGATGCCCGCACCCCAGGGTGCGATAGGCCATGTAAGGCATCGAAAATCGTACGACGCCATTTAGACGGGACGATCGGACGGGGTGCACCCAGCGAAACGTCGCAGAGCAGAGTGGTACCTGCGGAATGGAAAGGCACATCCCTCAGCTGGAGGCTGTTTGGAACCGAACGAAAACCCTGGGTCTCCGGGTCGTCCGCTTGGTCAACCGCCATCTGTGCGTAGTCAATGCCCAATTGGATGGCCTGGACGGCGGCGCGGGATAGGCAATCAGCGACGACGTTGTCCTTACCGGCCACATGTCGGATGTCAGTGGTGAACTCCGATATGTACGTCAGCTGCCGTTGCTGCCAAGCCGACCATGGTTCCGCAGACTTGGCCATTGCCAACAGCAATGGCTTGTGGTCAACAAACGCGATGAAGCATCGTCCTTCGAGGAGGAAACGGAAATGGCGGATGGCCAAAAATAAAGCCAACAGCTCTCGGTCGTAAGTACTGTACCGGTGTTCATGCCGTTGTAGCTGGTGGCTAAAAAAGGCCAGGGGTTGCCACGCGCCGTCGACCCACTGCTCCTGGACGGCCCCCACCGCGTAGTCTGACGCGTCCGTCATGAGAGCGATGGTGGCTACCGGCAGGGGGTGTGCTAACATGGTCGCATTGGCGAGTGCGGCTTTCGTCTCCTCGAAAGCACGATCCATGTCCTGTGACCATACCACAGGGTCCTTTCCCGTTGAGCCTCTGAGGGCCTCATATAGAGGACGCATGAGCTGTGCAGCCCTGGGGATGAAACAATGACAGAAGTTAACCATCCCCAGGAACTCCTGTAAAGCTTTCACGGATTTTGGTTTCGGGAACGCCGCAATTGCCTCCACCTTGACCCGAAGTAGTGTTGCCCCCGTGGGGGTTATGCGGTGGCCCAGGAAATCCAGTTGTGATAGGCCGAAGTGGCATTTGTCCGAGTTAACGATGAGGCCGTGCTGCTGAAGCCATCTGAAAAGGACCCGAAGGTGCTCGAGGTGTTCCTCCTTGGAGGTGCTGGCAACCAGAATATCGTCCAAATAAACAAACAGAAAGTCTAGGTCCTGCAGGACTGAATCTATGAGGCGCTGAAACGCCTGTGCCACGTTCATAAGCCCAAAGGGCATTCACAGGAATTCAAAGAGTCCAAAGGGGGTAATTACCGCTGTCTTTTCGACATCCTGAGGGTGCACCGGCACCTGATGGTAACCACGGACGAGGTCGATTTTGGAGAAGATGGACGTCCCCGCCAAATGTGCTGAGAAGTCCTGTATATGGGGAATGGGGTAGCAGTCGGGCATCGTTATGTCGTTGAGGCGGCGATAATCCCCACAGGGCCGCCATCCCCCGCAGGGCTTGGGGACGATGTGGAGCGGGGAGGACCAGGGGCTACTGGACCGACGGATGATCCCCATTTTTTCCATCACGGCGAACTCTGCCTTTGCTGCCGCTAGCTTACTGGGCTCTAAAAGTCGTGCCCTGGCATAAACGGGTGAGCCGGTAGTCAAAATATGGTGCTCCACCCTATGATTGACGGTCGGAGCCGAAAAGTTGGGCTTCGTCAGCTCGGGGAAATCCTCAAGGAGCCGGGCGAAATCGTCGGGCTGCGGCCGTGCACATGAAATCGTGTGTGACGCAGCCGTGCTGCGCGTCCCCGAAATATCGTCGAGCGTGGCGGCGCGAACGAGGCGTCGATTTTTCACGCCTAAAAAGTCAGCACCCAACAGGGCCTGTGAGATTTGAGCGGTGATGAAATTCCAGCTGAAAAACTGTCCACCGAAACATACCCGGACGAGGCGCTTCCCGCAAGTGCGGATCGAACCCCCGTTGGCCGCTTGCATAGGGGGACCACGGCTGCCGGAGCGAAGGTCTATGACCGAGGCGGGCAGTATGCTGCATTGCGCCCCCGTGTCGCATAGAAAACGACGGCCGGAGATGGAGTCGTTTATGTAGGTGAGATTCCCGGAAGCACCGATCGCCATCGCGGCAGCGGGGGAAGTACCAGGACCGGCGTGCATGACTCACGGCGGTCTATTCGACGGTCTGGTAATGAAAGTGCATGGCGAGCGGCAGCAGCGGGCCTTCGGGCCGAAACGAGCGTGATAGTAGCAGAAACCGGTCGTCGGCGGCGCCTTTGTCAGAGCCGGGGCCGGGCTCTTCGTGGCGGGGCGTTGCGCGAGGGCGCAGTTTTGTTGCCGGACCGCGTAAATCTTATCCGCCTCTTCGGCGAGCGCGACACAGTCTGCAGTTTCTGCTCGGGCGAGGAACGCCTGTACTTGCTCAGGAAGTTGAGTAAGGAACAGTTCGCAAAACAGAAAGCACTGGGGCTCGGACCCCAGGAGAGTCAGCATATGACTCATCATTTCCGAGGGTTTGGAGTCTCCTAACCCTGGTAGAGTCAGTAAACAGCGAGCGCGCTCCGCTTTGGTGAGACCAAATACCTGCAGCAATTGTGTCTTGATGGCGACATACTTGTCAGCAGTCAGAGGACTCTCCAGCAGGCTGATGATTCTCGACGCCATCGAGCTCTCGAGGGCGGAGACCACGTGGAGATATCTGGTCTGATCCTGAACGATGTTGCGGAGCTCAAATTGTGACTCGGCTTGCACAAACCAAGAGGCTGCCTGTTGTTCCCAGAATTGGGGGAGCTTCAAGGCCACTGCGTTGGCCTCCATCACTGGCCTGTGTTCGGCGTTCACTACGAAAAATGATCGCGAGGAATCGGGGTCACCAATGTAGGAGTCTCTGCACTCCTAACAAAGAATCTATAACTTACTGGAAGTTAACAAACTGAATTTATTGTCTAAGAGCTTTACAAAACAAGAAATTACAGGAGAAGCTCAAAACAGGTCTTTTCTCTTTCAATCCACACGAGGACTCCTGGTCCCGCCCTCTACCTCTGACGTCATGACGTCATCACGTTTCCCGCCGAAGGGGACGTCACGTGACCCACGTGATGACGTCATCGCGTCAGATTGCGATGTTGTCGATCTAGCTCTGTTTAACCAGAGCCAACTAGAAAGGTAATAACATTGGTTACAGACAATTAATGCTAGAGGTAATAACATTGGTTACAGACAATTATGTAAGTCACTTACTAGTTTTGCCACAAAGGCACATTATTTTTTGAATGGCAATAGATTGGGAGAAGGGGAAGTGCAAAGAGACCTGGGTGTTCTTGTGCACCAGTCGCTGAAGGTAAGCATGCAGGTGCAGCAGGCGGTTAAGAAGGCAAATGGTGTGTTGGCCTTCGTAGCAAGAGGGTTCAAGTACAGGAAAAAGGATGTCTTGCTACAGTTGTACAGGGCCTTGGTGAGACTGCACCTTGAGTATTGTGTGCAGTTTTGGTCACCTTATCTGAGGAAGGATGTTCTTGCCATGGAAGGAGTGCAGCGAAGACTCACCAGGCTGATACCTGGGATGGCAGGAATGACGTATGAGGAGAGATTGTGTCGATTGGGCTTATTCTCACTGGAGTTTAGAAGATTGAGAGGGGATCTCATCGAAACCTATACAATTCTGTCAGGCCTGGACAGACTAGATGCTGGAAGGATGTTCCCGATGGTCGGGGAGTCCAGAACCAGGGGTCATAGTCTAAAGATAAGGGGTAGGACATTTAGGACTGAAATTGAGGAGGAATTTCTTCACCCAGAGAGTGGTGAACCTGTGGAATTCTCTGCCACAGAGGGCGGTGGAGGCCAGTTCATTAAATATATTCAAGAAAGAGTTGGATATATTTCTTAAGGCTAAAGGGATCAAGGGATATGGGGAGAAGGCAGGGACAGGGTACTGAATTTGAATGATCAGCCATGATCTCATTGAATGTCGGAGCAGGCTTGAAGGGCCGAATGGCCTACTCCTGCTCCTATCTTCTATGTTTCTATGTTTCTATTCACCTTACAGAGACTTGCACTATACTTAGCAAAAGTGTTGTCGTCTCCCTGCACCCAAAATCTTTCAGGTCCCCGCCTCTCTCCCATATGTTCAGAAGGACTTTTGTTGTTGGAATGATTTCCCAACGGGCATACTCCTGTTATGCATAAGAAAGAAAGAGGAAGGGAAGCAGCAGAGTCAGGCGGCTCTGAGATTGAGGCACCATGGCAGAAGGCTACAGAAATCATTTTAAACTTACGCTATTACCACAAATTGGTAGCACTGCATTTGTGCTTGTTCTTTATGTTCTGGCATAGGAATGTTGAAATTTGGGCGTAGGTTTCCGCCAGCAAGATCGACGTAAAGGAGACTGAGGAAATTCCAGGCCATTATATTGTTTTTCCATCTAAATTTTTCTGCTAATTTCTCTCACTCCCTCACCCTGTCCTGAAGATGTTGACTCCTTGTGGTGGTCTCCCTGCTGTGATATGGTTCTACAGACACCAAGCATCCTCTGTTCTTTGTGTGCAAAATTTGATAGTATCAACTCAACTGTCGGGGAAGAGCAACACAGCCAAGCCTGACCCTGTCCTCACTCCTTGTCCACACACACACAATTCCAGTAGAATTTGCTCAACAATGATCAGGTGTACATACCCTGGATGATTTTTTGTTTAATTAACAGGGAGGCACTGAAGCCAACTGTAGCACCCATGCCACCGCCCAGTCTGAGAACAGCTACCAAAGCACAGGCTGAGAATTGGTAATGCTCAACTACTCACTGGATAAACTTGCTGACCCCTTGCAAAACTCACTTCCCCCATTTTAACATATCCATTCCTTCCCATCCACCATTGCCAGCCTTTAGAAAGATGACCAGGATTAATAAGCCCCGGCAATGGTTAGAGTGATAAGCTTTCTAAACTGTACTGATAATCTTGGTTCTAAATATTTCATATTCTAAATGTTGCCTGCGTATTATAGACGCTGACCTTTAATGAGGAGGAAAGTTCTGCTGAAATCAGAGTGCTGCACTTTAGCACCCTTTTCCTGCTCCAATCTTGCCCGCTGCCATTTAACCAGAGAGGCCCAGGCTTCGTGTAAAGGTGGTAGGAGCCTCACTAAAGTATGTATATCGAGCTCCTACGATGTCAGTAGGACCCCAACACCATTTTAACCCATCAAAGCGGAAATAGGGCGCCGCACTGGACACTGGGCAGTACAGGCAAGAAATGGCAATTGGAACCATTTACTCGCCTGCAAGCACTCAGATCAATGATATCTGTGTGCAATTGGCCTGGTTGTAAATTCTTCAGGAATCTTTGCATTAGAATTTGCTGTAGACTATTAATCTGCTTCTACACTCTCAAGAAGCACGGGACAGAAGATGGGAGCCATCCTGGGTATTCTCGTGCGGTTGGGGGAAGAGAAGCAGTGGAAGCAACGGGAGCACCAGGAGCAGCAGCAGCAGGCTGGGGAACCTCAAGGAGCTGCAATTCGGCCTCTGAGACCACACCTGAACAGGGTTACTTGCAGGCGTCATTACCCAGCCTAGTGTCTATAGGCCCAGAGTAGGTTACCTACAATTTCCTGAGGATCAGTGCATCAGGAGTCTATATTTCTGAAAGAGGTTGTCACAGACCTGTGAAAGAGGTTGACACAGACCTGTGAAAGAGGTTGTCATAGACCCGTAAAAGAGGTTGTCACAGACCCGTGAAAGAGGTTGTCACAGCCCTGTGAAAGAGGTTGTCATAGACCCGTAAAAGAGGTTGTCACAGACCTGTGAAAGAGGTTGTCACAGACCTGTGAAAGAGGTTGTCATAGACCCGTAAAAGAGGTTGTCACAGACCCATGAAAGAGGTTGTCACAGACCCGTGAAAGAGGTTGACACAGACCTGTGAAAGAGGTTGACACAGACCTGTGAAAGAGGTTGACACAGACCTGTGAAAGAGGTTGTCACAGACCTGTGATGAAGTTGTCACAGACCTTTGAAAGAGGTTGTCATAGACCCGTGAAAGAGGTTGTCACAGACCTGTGAAAGAGGTTGTCACAGACCTGTGAAAGAGGTTGACACAGACCTGTGAAAGAGGTTGTCATAGACCCGTAAAAGAGGTTGTCACAGACCCGTGAAAGAGGTTGTCATAGACCCGTGAAAGAGGTTGTCACAGACGTGTGAAAGAGGTTGTCACAGACCTGTGAAAGAGGTTGTCACAGTCCTGTGAAAGAGGTTGTCATAGACCCGTAAAAGAGGTTGTCACAGACCCGTGAAAGAGGTTGTCATAGACCCGTGAAAGAGGTTGACACAGACCTGTGAAAGAGGTTGTCACAGACCTGTGAAAGAGGTTGTCACAGACCTGTGAAAGAGGTTGTCACAGACCCGTGAAAGAGTTGTCACAGACCCATGAAAGAGTTGTCACAGACCCGTGAAAGTGGTTGTCACAGACCCGTGAAAGAGTTGTCACAGACCCGTGATGCAGTTGTCACAGATCGTGATGCAGTTGTCACAGACCCGTGATAGAGGTTGTCACAGATCGTGATAGAGGTTGTCACAGCCCTGTGAAAGAGGTTGTCACAGCCCTGTGAAAGAGGTTGTCACAGCCCTGTGAAAGGTTGTCGCAGCCCTGTGAAAGAGGTTTCGCAGCCCTGTGAAAGAGGTTGTCGCAGCTGTGCAAGAGGTTGTCACAGCCCTGTGAAAGAGGTTGACACAGCCTTGTGAAAGAGGTTGTCACAGCCCTGTGAATGAGGTTGTCACAGACCTGTGAAAGAGGTTGTCACAGCCCTGTGAAAGAGGTTGTCACAGACCTGTGAAAGAGGTTGTCACAGACCTGTGAAAGAGGTTGTCACAGACCTGTGAAAGAGGTTGTCACAGACCTGTGATGAGGTTGTCACAGACCTGTGATGAGGTTGTCACAGATCTGTGATGAGGTTGTCACAGACCTGTGATGAGGTTGTCACAGACCTGTGAAAGACGTTGTCACAGACCTGTGATGAGGTTGTCACAGACCTGTGATGAGGTTGTCACAGATCTGTGATGAGGTTGTCACAGACCTGTGATGAGGTTGTCACAGACCTGTGATGAGGTTGTTACAGACCTCTGATGAGGTTGTCACAGACCTGTGATGAGGTTGTCACAGACCTGTGATGAGGTTGTTACAGACCTCTGATGAGGTTGTCACAGACCTGTGATGAGGTTGTCACAGACATGTGATGAGGTTGTCACAGACCTGTGATGAGGTTGTCACAGACCTGTGATGAGTATGTCACAGACCTGTGAAAGAGGTTGTCACAGCTGTGAAAGAGGTTGTCGCAGCCCTGTGAAAGAGGTTGTCGCAGCCCTGTGAAAGAGATTGTCGCAGCCCTGTGAAAGAGGTTGTCGCAGCCCTGTGAAAGAGGTTGTCGCAGCCCTGTGAAAGAGGTTGTCGCAGCCCTGTGAAAGAGGTTGTCGCAGCCCTGTGAAAGAGGTTGTCGCAGCCCTGTGAAAGAGGTTGTCGCAGCCCTGTGAAAGAGGTTGTCGCAGCCCTGTGAAAGAGGTTGACGCAGCCTTGTGAAAGAGGTTGTCGCAGCCCTGTGAAAGAGGTTGTCACAGACCTGTGAAAGAGGTTGTCACAGACCTGTGAAAGAGGTTGTCACAGCCCTGTGAAAGAGGTTTACACAGCCCTGTGAAAGAGGTTGTCACAGCCCTGTGAAAGAGGTTGTCACAGCCCTGTGAAAGAGGTTGTCACAGACCTGTGATAGGTTGTCACAGACCTGTGAAAGAGGTTGTCACAGACCTGTGATGAGGTTGTCACAGACCTGTGATGAGGTTGTCACAGATCTGTGATGAGGTTGTTACAGACCTGTGATGAGGTTGTTACAGACCTCTGATGAGGTTGTCACAGACCTGTGAAAGACGTTGTCACAGACCTGTGATGAGGTTGTCACAGACCTGTGATGAGGTTGTTACAGACCTCTGATGAGGTTGTCACAGACCTGTGATGAGGTTGTCACAGACCTGTGATGAGGTTGTCACAGACCATGATGAGGTTGTCACAGACCTGTGATGAGGTTGTCACAGACCTGTGAAAGACGTTGTCACAGACCTGTGATGAGGTTGTCACAGACCTGTGATGAGATTGTTACAGACCTCTGATGAGGTTGTCACAGACCTGTGATGAGGTTGTCACAGACCTGTGATGAGGTTGTCACAGACCTGTGAAAGACGTTGTCACAGACCTGTGATGAGGTTGTCACAGACCTGTGATGAGGTTGTTACAGACCTCTGATGAGGTTGTCACAGACCTGTGAAAGACGTTGTCACAGACCTGTGATGAGGTTGTCACAGACCTGTGATGAGGTTGTCACAGACCTGTGATGAGGTTGTCACAGACCTGTGATGAGGTTGTCACAGACCTGTGATGAGGTTGTCACAGACCTCTGGTGAGGTTGTCACAGACCTGTGAAAGACGTTGTCACAGACCTGTGATGAGGTTGTCACAGACCTGTGATGAGGTTGTTACAGACCTCTGATGAGGTTGTCACAGACCTGTGATGAGGTTGTCACAGACCTGTGATGAGGTTGTCACAGACCTGTGATGAGGTTGTCACAGACCTGTGATGAGGTTGTCACAGACCTGTGATGAGGTTGTCACAGACCTGTGAAAGAGGTTGTCACAGACATGTGATGAGTATGTCACAGACCTGTGAAAGAGGTTGTCACAGACATGTGATGAGTATGTCACAGACCTGTGAAAGAGGTTGTCACAGACCTGTTCTTCTTCTTATCGTGTCTACACACTGTTCCATTTGGGGAACATTATGAAGTAGTGGAATGATTTCTGGCCGCGTTAAACGCTCCTTCCGTGACCGTAACCATCTTCATACTAGCCATTAGGGTGGTTAGTCCTATGGCGGGAGGGTTTTACGGGCACCCACAACCCAGACGAGGGGGGGAGCCACCCACACCCACGGACGCAAGTATCCCGCTGGATGTCAACCCAGAATTTAGAGCCGGAGCTCCGACTCTACTTGCCGGGACTGTCTGGAGCAGGGTTCAAAATCCTACACCGTCTGGCCCAGCGGCGCGGATGCTTACCGCTACGCCAAAGGCCCACTCCGCCACAGACCTGTTGTAATGTATACAACATTGAAGGGACTACTATGTTTTGCGGATGTACATCCTTAGTTGCGAGCGTATATAACAGACACGTATCGATTTGTATAGTCAGTGCCAAAGTTCCAGTTAACCAGTAAAGATCACTTTAAGTTACTCTCAGTCTCTGCTGCTTTATTATTTTATGTAGTTGTGTATAGCGGTACAAACACAACAAATTGGCGATGAGAATTATGAACCTACGTCTTCCTATTCTGGCATCACATCCATAGGACACCGAAACTTGGAAGAAAGGAGCGAGAAAGAAAGAAAAACGGGTTTGGAAAAATAAAATGGCAATGATTGGCACTATTGCAGCATTCGATAGCAGCATTGAAGACTGGGCAACTTACATTGAAAGAGTGGAGTTGTACTGTGAGGCTAACGGAGTGGAGGTAGAAAAGAAAGCCACTGTTTTGCTGAGTGTTATGGGCGCAAAGACATATGGGCTGCTACGTAGTTTATTAACCCCTGAAAAACCAGCAAAAACATTCAAATAAATAGTGGACACACTCCAAGACCAATTAAGCCCCAAACCACTGCTCATAGCTGAAAGATTTAAATTCCATAAACGGAACCAGAGCAAAAATGAAAGCATTTCTGAATATTTGGCAAAGTTGCGCAAATTATCAGAATGCATTGAGGGACAGATTTGTGTGTGGCGTGCAAAATGAAAGCACACAAAAGAAGCTCCTGTCTGAAAAAGACCTCACATTGGAGAAGGCTCTGAGTATCGCAATATCAATGGAAGCAGCAGCACGTGGCGCTTTAGAAATTCAACAAAAATCCCTGGAATATTCAACTAATAAAATGTCACTGAAACAAGAAAAGAAGTGTTATCGCTGTGGCAAAATGTCACATGACCACAATGACTGTTGGTTTAAAGACAAAGACTGCAGACAATGTGGCAGACAAGGGCACATTGAAAGAGTCTGCAAAGCAAATAAGAAGCAGAAAACTGATACAATACAGAGTAACAAGAAAGTACATCAAGTGACTAAAAACAAGAAAACTTTCAAAGAAAGATACAAGAAGGTACACCACGTGACTGGAAACAGTTCAGATTAAAAAAAAGTGACACAGACTCAGAGGAAGAGGATTTGGCTTGTCTGAAACTACACAGTGTGAAAGAGACAGAGGATCACAGAATAATATCGATTACTCCAGAAGTGCCAGGAGTTAGGCTGAAAATGGAGTTGGACACAGGCTCAGCTTTAACAGTGATCTCTGTACATGACTACAAATGACTGTTTTCACACATACCGCTAAGGCCAACTAAAGTACTGTTAAAGACATACACAGGACAAAGAGTGTGCCCCAAAGGTAAAATAAAAGTGACAGTGACATACAAAGAAAAAAAAATACCGCAACTGAACCTCTATGTACTGAAAAATGGAGGACCACCATTGCTGGGACACGAATGGCTCAGGAAAATACAGTTGGATTGGCACACCATCCAAGCACTGTTTGTGTCAGCAAAGGAGAACAGCAACGCCACTCCTGAGAGACTGTCACAAATACTCTCTGGCTCTCAGGAAGTGTTCAAGAAGGGAATAGGAACACTTAAGGGCATGAAAGCAAAAATTAAGGTTGAGGAGAATGCGAATCCAAAGTTCCACAAGGCCAGACCAGTGCCTTATGCAATTTGCCCTTCAGTAGAAGCAGAGCTGGAGAACTTGGAGCAGTTAGGGGTCCTGTCCAAGGAGGATTGGAGTGAATGGGCCACACCTATAGTTCCAGTGATGAAAAAAACCTCCAGCACAAAACCAGGAAAGCCAAGAAAAGTGCGCATCTGCGGAGACTTTAAAGTGACTGTTAACCCAGTCCTCCACACAGTACAGTACCCATTGCCTCGCATTGAGGACATCTTTGCTTCCCTGTCAAGAGGGGAATGCTTCACAAAGATTGACTTGGCCCAGGCCTATCTCCAAATGGAAATTGATGATGCATCAAAGAAGTACCTGACAATAAATACGCACAAAGGCCTTTACCAGTACAATCGGCTGGTATTCGGAATAGCATCAGCTCCTGCAATCTGGCAAAGGGCAATGGACCAAGTCCTGCAGGGGATCCCAGGTACTCAGTGTTATCTTGATGACATCATCATTACTGGCAAGAATGACAACGACCACCTTTCCAACCTCGAACAGGTGCTCATCAGGTTATGGGAGTATGGGCTCCGAGCGAACCGAGACAAGTGTGAGTTTTTCAAAAAGGAAATCTCATACTGTGGACATGTGATTGACAAGGACGGTTCACACAAGTCTCCAGACAAGATTGAAGCTGTGATTAATGCACCAACACCTGAAAATGTGTCTCAGTTGAGGTCATATCTTGGACTGGTGAACTACTATCACAAGTTCTTGCCCAACCTATCCACAGTGTTACATCCACTAAATGCACGGCTACAGACAGGGTCACAATGGAAGTGGAGTGACAGCTGTGAACAAGCTTTTCAAGAGAGTAAATGACTCATTACTTCAGAAGAGGTGCTAGCTCACCTTACATACATAGATACATAGATACATAGAAGATAGGAGCAGGAGTAGGCCATTCGGCCCTTCGTGCCTGCTCCGCCATTTAATGAGATCATGGCTGATCCTTTAATTCAGTATCCCGTCCCCGCCTTCTCTCCGTAACCCTTAACCCCTTTTGCCCGTAGAAATATATCTAATTCCCTCTTAAATATATTTAATGAGCTGGCGTACACTGCCCTCTGTGGCAATGAGTTCCACAGGTTCACCACTCTCTGAGTGAAGAAATTCCCCCTCATCTCTGTCCTAAATGGTTTAGCCCTTATCCTTAAATTATGTCCTCTAGTTCTGTTCTCACCCGCCAAGGGAAACATTCCTTCTGCATCCAGTCTGTCTAGACCTGTCAGAATTTTATACACTTCTATGAGGTCCCCTCTCAATCTTCTAAACTCCAGTGTGTACATCCCTAAACTACATAGTCTCTCCTCATAGGTCATTCCCGCCATTCCTGGTATCAGCCTGGTGAATCGCCGCTGCACCCCCTCCATGGCAAGAACATCCTTCCTCAGATGAGGCGACCAAAACTGTACACAGTACTCGAGGTGTGGTCTCACCAGTGCCCTGTACAGCTGCAGCAAGGTATCCCTGTTCCTGTATTCTAACCCTTTTGCTATGAAGGCCAGCATACCGTTTGCCTTCTTGACCGCCTGTTGCACCTGCATGCTCGCCTTCAGTGACTGGTGTACAAGAACACCCAGGTCTCTCTGTACTTCCCCCTCTCCCAATCTATTGCCATTTAAATAATAATTTGCCCTCCCGTTCCTGCACCCAAGGTGGATAACTTCGCACTTGTCCACATTATAGTGCATCTGCCATTTATCCGCCCAATCGCCCAGTCTGTCCAAATCGCTCTGGAGCTTCCTGGTCTCTTCCTCTGAGCCCACCCCACCTCCTAGTTTAGTGTCGTCTGCAAATTTGGAAATGCTGCATCCGACTCCCTGATCCAGGTCATTAATGTAAATTGTGAACAGCTGGGGGCCCAGGACAGATCCCTGTGGTACCCCACTTGTTACTGCCTGCCATTCAGAAAATGAGCCGTTTATTCCAACTCTCTGTTTTCTATCTGACAGCCAGTTCCCTATCCACGCCAAAACTTTCCCCTTTATCCCATGAGCCTCAATTTTCCATGCTAATCTTTTATGTGGGACCTTATCGAAGGCCTTTTGGAAGTCCAGGTACACCACATCTACTGGCTCTCCCCCATCTATTCTACCAGTTACTCCCTCAAAAAACCTTGACCCATCCTTACCTATTCGACTGGCATGTGATGCTTCACTCCATAGCATTGGTGCCGTGTTGTCACATAAGTTCCCAGACGGCTCAGAAAGACCAATAGCCTTTGCCTCAAGATCTTTGACTACAGCTGAATGCAATTATGCACAGATTGACCGAGAGGCCCTCCGCCTTGTGTGGGGAGTCAAGAAATTCAACCACTACTTGTATGGTCAACAGTTTACACAGTTAACTGACCACCAGCCTCTCGTTTCAATCTTCAACCCAAGGAAGGGCATTCCAGTGATGATGGCACAACGGCTGCAGCGATGGTCACTTTTCCTAGGGGCTCACCTGTATGACATTGAATACAAGGGGACCAAGCAACATGGCAACGCCGATGGTTTGTCACGTTTACCACTGCCGACCTCAAAGAGAACTACAACAGTTGACTCAGCAGAGGTATTTCACACAACAATAGTTGAGCAGCTACCAGTGATAAACTCCCTCATTGAAAGAGAAACACGCAATGACCCTGCATTGTCGAAAGTTTATGACATCACTGTGAAGGGATGGCCAGCACTTGGTGACTTATTGTTTCCAGCATTCTCAGCTAGGAGGGAGCAGTTATCAGTGTGTCGGGGAACACTAATGTGCAGCTCACGAGTTGTGATTCCTCCCAAGCTTCATAACTGAGTGCTAGATGAACTGCATGAAGGCCACTTAGATACGATAAAGATGAAAAGCCTTGCCCGTGGATATGTGTGGTGGCCGGGAATTGACAAACAGATCGAGGACCTAACAAAGAGCTGCTCAGGATGTCAAAAGGTCCAGAATGCACCACCACAAGCCCCTCTCCATCCATGGGAATGGCCCTCATCTCCATGGCAATGTGTGCACATCGACTTTGCTGGACCATTCATGGACTCCATGTTCTTGATTGCAGTCGATGCACATTCCAAATGGCCCAAGGTCATTAAAATGAAATTAACCACATCTGAAAAGACCATTTCAGTTCTGAGGACCATGTTCGCTAGAAATGGCCTACTAGAACAAATCTGCACAGACAATGGATGACAATTTGTCTCTGACAAATTCCAAGGTTTCATGAGGAAATCAAGCACTACACATCTGCCCCGTACCATCCAGCTACAAATAGCTTGGCAGAAAGATTCGTACAGACTTTCAAGAAGGCCATCAAAGCAATGTACAGTGAGAATCTACCACTGCAACACAAGATAGACAATTTCCTCTTCACTTATCGGAACGCAGTACACGCAGCCACTAGTCAGACTGCAGCGATGATGTTTCTGAACAGGAACCTGAGATCTCGTATGGACCTTCTTAAACCGAATGTGCGTCATGATGTAGAGAACAAACAGTTCAAACATTTGAATGCTAAACCAACAAAAAGCTTCAGTGTGGGACAGTCAGTTCTTGCTCGTGATTTCCAGACAGAAAAGTGGCAACCAGGGACAATATTCAAAAGAGAGGGACCACTGATGTATACTGTGGATGTGGGAGAGAACGTTTTGAGATGTCATGTGGACCAAATTCTGGATGTTCAGGTGGAAAACACCTCTATACCTCGCCCAGACTCACCCAACATGGAAACAGACACTCCTGATTCATCAGCATCAGCACCAGCCTCATCCACAGCTGAGAGCTCTATCTGTGCTGATAGCTCACCTGATGCACCTGTACCAGTACAGCCTCATTTCCCCAAAGCAAAAGAGTCTGGAGAGACATTACCCAGAGAGGCAGAGGAGGCCTCCCCAGAGACTTGACTTGTAAAAGGGCTGTTGACAAAATAAAATGTTATGTTGGAATTTGAATGTTGTTACTTTTAAGAAAACAAAAAGGTTACTGTAAAGACAGGCTCTGTATGTTAATTATAGAAATTTTGCATTAATATACTATTAAACTAAAGGGGGAGGAAGTGTAATGTATTTGAAGGGACTACTTTGCTTTGCGGATGTACATCCTTAGTTGCGAGCATATATAACAGACGCGTATCGATTTGTATAGTCAGTGCCAAAGTTCCAGTTAACCAGTAAAGATCACTTGAAGTTACTCACAGTGTCTGCTGCTTTATTATTTTATGTCGTTGTGTATAGCGGTACAAACACAACACCTGTGATGAGTTAGTCGCAGAGCTGTGAAAGAGGTAGTCGCAGAGCTGTGAAAGAGGTTGTCGCAGAGCTGTGAAAGAGGTTGTCGCAGAGCTGTGAAAGAGGTTGTCGCAGAGCTGTGAAAGAGGTTGTCGCAGAGCTGTGAAAGGTTGTCGCAGAGCTGTGAAAGAGGTTGTCGCAGAGCTGTGAAAGAGATTGTCGCAGAGCTGTGAAAGGTTGTCGCAGAGCTGTGAAAGAGGTTGTCGCAGAGCTGTGAAAGAGGTTGTCGCAGAGCTGTGAAAGAGGTTGTCGCAGAGCTGTGAAAGAGGTTGTCGCAGAGCTGTGAGGAGGTTGTCGCAGAGCTGTGAGGAGGTTGTCGCAGAGCTGTGAGGAGGTTGTCGCAGAGCTGTGAGGAGGTTGTCGCAGAGCTGTGAGGAGGTTGTCGCTGAGCTGTGAGGAGGTTGTCGCAGAGCTGTGAAGAGGTTGTCGCAGAGCTGTGAGGAGGTTGTCGCAGAGCTGTGAGGAGGTTGTCGCAGACCTGTGAGGAGGTTGTCGCAGACCTGTGATGAGGTTGTCACAGACCTGTACACCCTCTTACAACAATCCTGCTGCCCACTCTCCCAGCTGGCCATGGATTTCCTGTCCTCGTCAAAGTGACGACATCCCTTAATTTTTTTGCCTCAAGCTGATTTCAGGCTGCAGGTGACATCAGTCACGTTTCCATGCCTGCAACAAGCAGACCACAGATGCCTTCTTTACATTCTGCATGGATGCCAGCAGTCAGAAGAATGGTGCACTAGTCTTTGCTGCAATAGCAGGCTTCCGACAAGTGCAGGCTGTCATTGACTGCACGCAAGTAGCCAAGAGAGCAGCTTCCAGTCGACCAGCAGCCTTCAAGAATATGAAAGACTATCAATCCATCAACGGTTAGCTGATGAATGATCCCCACCACCGAATCATGTACCCAGGTTCCTGGCAGCTGTCAGGATGCATACATTCTGTGCTAGTCCATCATCTATATGACCCAGCTCAGCACATCAGAGGCTGGCTACTCGAGGACAAGGGATACCCTCTGCACACATGGCTCATGGTACCAGTGTGTAACTTGCTCTCACCCACAGAACAGAGCACTGCTAGAGCACACCACTGGGCCCCTGAAATAACATTTTCACTGCCTCGACAAGTCTCGGGGGCTTTCTGCAGTACAGCCCATGGAGACTCTCCCAGATTGGGGTTGTCATGGACTGCATGTGGAGCCAGCACATCAATAAGTCCTTCCCCAACCTGATGATGAAGACTCGGATGATGGTGAGGACAGAGCTTCGGTGGGATGGTGACAGCACCTGCCTTTGACTAGAGCTATGTCCCAACAGTTGATTGCCCAATGCTTCAGATGATCTACACCTTCCCTCACCATAAACCCCACCAGCGCATTAAAACTCCTCAATACCATCTGTACGTAACCTTCCACTCAGTAATAAAAAACCTCCAAGCACTGACCAACTTTCATATACATGATACCTAACACAGCAGACTCGGTACCTACAATGGCACCACACTGCGGACTCAGTACTACAACAACAACAACTTGTATTTATATAGCGCCTTTAACTTAATAAAACATCCCAAAGTGCTTCACAGGAGCGTTATCAAACAAAATTTGACACCGAGCCACATAAGGAGAGATTAGGAAAGAGGTCGGTTTTATGGAACGTCTTAAAGAAGGGGAGAGAGGCGGAGAGGTTTAGGCAGGGAATTCCAGAGCTTAGGCCCTAGGCTAGGCACCAGAAGGCACAGCCACCAATGGTGGAGTGATTTTAATCAGGGATGCTCAAGAGGGCAGAATTAGAGGAGTGTAGATATCTGAGGGGGTTGTGGGGCTGAAGGAGATTACAGAGATAAGGAAGGGGCGAGGCCATGGAGGGATTTGCAAACAAGGCTGAGATCTCAGAGATCCACCCATCGTATTTTTCCAATTGCCTCACTCTCCTAAACTAGATTCCAGATTAGCAGAAATCCAAATTATTTGAAGTCTACTATTCAAACTGCATCCCAATAAATAGACCCACAGATCAATTCTAATCTTCAGACTGCATTGTTATTTTGTCTGCACAGGTATTAATCCAGCAGAAGTCTCTGCTTTTGGTCTTAAGACATGGAAACTCAGTTTGATTTCAGCGGCTGTGCCTGTATTTCTGGCTGTGGAGGCTCTTGCTCTTGCCATTTACTGCACCAAATCCAAAAAGAGAGGCAGGTAAGGCCGTTAGTTTTTATCACCGCTGATCTTTCATTATCTAATCCATTGAACAGATCATTTGAAAACCCAAATATAGTGAGCTTTGCTAGTGCTCTTCTGGGATGTGTCATGTAGATGAAGTCTTCTGTTGAAAAGGCAAATGAACACCTTGCCCGCCTCAATCAGTGTACTTCTTGATCGCAGAATGAGATGAAACATTGCACCATATTAGAGTTTGTATCCAACTAAGCCGTTTTCTCAGTCAAGACAAATTGTGGAAATGAGGATATCTGGGGAGAGAGAAAATTAGGCAAACATGGGAAAACATGTTTAAAAATGAATATTAAAAAATAGATTTTTGAGAGTTATATATAGCAGGCAAAATATTGAACAATAAGTGGGTTAGGATGAGAGGGATGGGATTGCAGGGAACTTTAAGAGTACAATAGTGCTTTTAAAGTGAAGTTTTCAAGATATTAAGGGGAACAGATAGGGTAGATAGAGAGAAACTATTTCCGCTGGTTGGGGATTCTAGGACTAGGGGGCATAGTTTAAACATTAGAGCCAAACCTTTCAGGAGTGATAGTAGGAAACATTTCTACATGCAAAGGGTGGTAGAAGTTTGGAACTTTCTTCCGCACACAGCAATTGATGCTAGATTAATTGTTAATTTTAAATCGGAGATTGATAGCTTTTTGTTAAACAAAGGTATTAAGGGATAGGGGGCAAAGGCGGGCATATGGTGTTAGGTTACAGATCAGCCATGATCTCATCGAATGGCGGAACAGGCTCGAGGGGCTGAATGGCCTACTCCTGTTCCTATGTATAAGTTTTATTTCCACAACAGGTTCCACCATAGGATATCCCAGCTGTATTCCCAAATAGGCAATTAAACTTACATAAGATGCATCTGAGTTTATGAAAAAGACATTGGTCAACAATAAAAAGGTCATTAAGAAAATGGAGCATTTTGAGATTTATAAAACACGAGGCTGAAATTTATAACCAAGAATATAGTGGAAGAAAGTTGTCAGAGCCCAGAGGGGTAGTAGCAGAGGGCTAGAAAATGATGAATGTGATTTCAATCTTTATAAAAGGAAAGAGATGTGTTATGGTGAATTATAGGCCTGTTATCTTGTCACCTACAGTGGGAAAAAATACTATGGCCCAATTTTTACTCGGGCCAGGTATTGTGGCAGGCAGCAAGCCCCAAGGTCATTGTCAGCGTGAGACCTGGTCCTTTTTAACATTTGAAGGGCAGGCTACTGAAATTTCCGGAGCGTTCCCCGACTCTACGAAAAGCGGGATGAACCACTTAAAGCAAGGTCGCATCCCCTGCTTACATTTTTCACTCAACAGCTGTTGAAAACCTGTTGGCTGTAAAGATAAATTAATGGCCTGCCCCCATAGCCACCACTTTCCTCATTCCACCTTGCTCAGAATGTCTGCACATTCACCTCCATGTCCACATACCCCCCCACCCCCCCCCCCAACTAGTACCCGCCCCATGGTGCCAGCAAGTCAGCTGGGCTAGACTGATCCAGCAGCAGCCGAGGTGAGCAGTCTGCAGTCGCGCCCTCACAGGCTCCAGCACCCGGGAGTCATCAGCTGCAAGCATTTCAACTGCTGCTGCTTTTCCTCCTCCAAATGCATGCCTCTCTGCAATACAATGTTGTACAATATGTAGCAGACCATGACGATGCGTGAGATTCTATCTGGGGTATATTGCATGGAGCCCCACCGAGCGATCCAAACTTCTAAACCTCTGCTTGATCATTCCTATTGTGTGCTCTATAGGGATCCTGGTTGTGCCCCTGGCTCTGAGTAATTCTGTGCTGCCTGGTCGTGATGAGATTGTTTAGGGGTGTCATCAGCCAGGTTTGTAGGGGGGTTGTCCCTTGTACCTCAGCAGCTAACCTGTCACACTTCTTCCAGGGTCGAATAGTAGAGGGATGGTAACGTGTCAGCGAATAAAGCATCATGGCAGTTCCCTGGGTGCATTGCGCAGACCTGCAGAATGTTGTTTCTGTGTTTGGGCGCTAGTTTTAAATAGGCCGCGATTTTGCCTACCTGGGTAGCTTCAAGGCAGGAGAGGTCAGCGGTGGGAGGTGCTGTTGTATGGAACCAATCGATAATTTGAATCTTGCCCTAATGGGCCTTGTTCGGCGCACCCTGCATGTTTCCCGGCCCTATTAAAAGGTGCGGGCCTGGTGACATCACCGGATGATGCGATTATTGCCGGTTTATTTAAAGGGGCCATGGCCCCAGTTACTGTCAGTTGCAAATTGATAGCTTTCAGTACTGTCAGTGTTTGGGTGTCTGCATGATGAGCTTGCAGCGCCAACAAGCAGCACCTCGTGTCACAGATGTGTCCCTCCATCATCTTGTGGAGGGTGTGAGAACATATAGGGAGTTTCTCTTCCCTGTGGATGGCAGGAAGAGGCCTCCCCAGCAGACAAAGGCAGCGTGGCTGCAGATATCGCAGGAGGTTACGGGGCTGTCAGTGGTGGTTCACACCTGGGTGCAGTGCTGCAAGAGGTTCAATGATCTAGTAAGATCAGGAAAAGGGAGTATTAAGCCACAATTACCTTGATGCTGCTGTGTGTCTCATCACATTCGCACTGCTCTACTGTAAGGGATTTTCCTTGAGAGATTTCTCTGAGGTTTCTCTCTCTAGAGGCCTCTCTCTCTTGCACAGTAAAACCTTGAGTGGTTCGACCCACTCGCCCCTTAGATTCTATACTCTGGACTTAAGGGCAGGAACTACAATGTAGAGAAAACTCTTGTAGACCAAGTTTGATGAAACAAAATGAAATTTTATTGCTTAAGGAAAAATATCAAATCAAATGCAAGCAGATAAGGGAGTACATGGGAGGAAAAAAACACACAAACAAATCATAATGACACAGTACTAACTAAGGCAAATACAGGCATCTTATACTCTACAAAGATCATCATGAAATAAGGAAACACACGGAACATCGAGGGACAACAACTGATGTTAATTGTACCCTTAAATCCACCCCCTTATTAAACCTATCTAGATCTGATTGTGAAGGGCCAGAAACATGCTCACCAATCCCACTAGGAAGTGCAAGGTTTTGAAATCAAGTCTGTGTTTGGTCCTTTCAGGCGTTTCATCTCCACGTGGATCGTGGAGCCCCTGCGAGCTGCGCCACACCTCTCTCCTGAGGAGGGGGTCGGGGGCGGCTGGACACCGGCAGGCCTGGATGTCAGCGGGGTCAAGGATCGTCGGCTTGACCCTGGTTAGAGGAGCCTTGGGCTGGCTCCCATCGCTTCTTCAGTTTCTTTTTCTCTCTTCTCCCGAGCCCGGGTGGCTGGAAGGTTTCTTCTCTTGGGACTTTATTTTTTTATTTCTTCTCCCAAGTTGGGTCGATGGCCTCTCATTCCGGCAATGGCCCGGGGATGGTCGATGATCTCCCGATGTGTTTCCCCGGGGCGGGACGCCGGCTACGAGACGGCCTTCTCGATGTTGGCTTGGTGGTTCTTCCTTCTCCGAGTGCCTGCTTCTTCTTCTGAGTGTCCGGATTCAAAACTGCACACAAGCTGCGTGTCTCTCCAAGCTTGCCCCAACTGCTGAAAACTCTTCCAGATATACCTTTCTTCCAGAAACTTCCGTCTCCCGCCCAAAATCAGGTTAGTCTTTGTTTTACTTTTGGCGGGCTGGGAGCACAGCGGGGTAGTTATTATATTTTAAAATGTTTTAAACGGTCAGTAATGGCCCATCTCTGGTCTGGAATTACCTTCATTGTTTTTAATGTCCTGCTGATCTCGTTATCTAGTCCTGGGTGCTGTTCTCATGAATATGAAATTGTCCCCTTTTGTCTGGGGCAACATTTTGATGGCCTCTGTCTGCAGGCCGATCTTGACTAGATCTGCATCTAATCCATATGTATATGTGTGGGTCTGGTTTCATTCTCTCAGAAACGGCTTCCAGAATTTGCTGTGGGTTGAATCCACAAAGCTGTCTGAGGTTGCGCAGGAACCATTTTAAAGTGTCCCAATAAGCTGGTCACATGGTATGGTGGCCATTTTGTATGCCCCTTTTTCTGGGCTTCTTTTAAAACAGTCTTTAAAATCACGGCCTCTTCTGCCATTTGACCCTTATTAATACAAAGTCCAATTTTGCGAATCCTACACTCCCTCCTGATGATACTCTAACTTGCTTGAAGTATCATAATTCTGGGTGAACAACATTTCCTGACTTTCCACAACCTAACCATCCCCAGTATTTACCTATCTATGACCCCACGACACATGCATTTCCCATTTCAGAAAAAATCTAGTGTATATTAAGCATCTATAGATGGCAATACCTTGGAGTTAAAAATCTAACAACTTACTTCCAGGCATGGAGGGGGTCCTTATACCCCTACATCACCTAGTGCATACACATTACCTCTAATAATATCACATCTAATAAAACTTCAATCATAAAATAAAGTACATACACAAAAAATGCAAAAATACACATGAATACATGTCAAAAATAATAGAGGGAGGGAGGGAAAATTTTAACTTAATACAAAGCAGCAAAATCTAAACGGGTGTCTCTTCTACCTGCACATAATGCTCTCTCCATTCCCCTCTATTCTCATACTTTTGCAAATGTTTGACCTTTTTACAGTGTACAAACAGTAATTAAACTACAATGACAACCTGGCACACTACACGAATGTGGGAGGCTATCCTAATCCATGAAGGGACTTCTATATTAGTGAACAGGTCCCACCACGGTGGGGTCACTATGTCCAATATGTCTGCCCCTATCTCTAAAGTCTTCTGCTCCAGTGTGTAGAAGTGTTTCTGTGAACCGACAACGGCTTTTAATATCTTGGTGAGGTGTTGAGGGAGAGGGGGAATGATATATCCAAAATGTGCAACGAATCACTGAAGATCAGTGAAATTCACTTTCACAGTGATGTGAACAGTGGAAGGTTCAGGAATGGGGACAATTCGCTCTTGGGCCACTTGAAATTCTGCCCTGGGGTTGAAACAGAAGCTGCTGTCACTAACCGGACACCAACCGTGCTGTCCATGCTGGTAGTGGGGTGCTGCAGTGGTGACACAGTATGTCCCACCTCCTATATATGCCACCTGTGGGGGCACATGGCCTTGTGCCATTGCCTCCATGGTGCAATTTATAGGCTTTGCGCCAGCAGTTCTGAACCCGCACTGTGGTTTTGAATGGGCATTCAAGTGCTGGGGACACAGGATGATGTGTGCTCCCCGGCTCTGGCACCCCGAGAGGTCGGTACCTGTCATTGCATGCTCCCATCGAATGACGTAAGGTGGGACCCCTGTGTAGCGAATGTGCGCACCCTCTTGAATGACTCCAATGTTCTCCACCCTGTATACCGGGGCGGGTTTGGCTGTCTTTCCCATCACCGGCATTCTTACCACTATACCCATAATGGTGTGATTAGACCGTCCACAGTCCACTGGGACTGGGTAGGCCTCTGAAGCTAGTCTGAGCTGGCACGGACTCAATGTATTCTCAAAAGGGTGGAGGGCTGCGAGATGCTTGTTGCTGATCCAGGAGGGGACTAAACCTGGTTTTAAATCCTCCAGATTACTGCGGCCCTTGCCCAGTAACCACGCCCGTATAGCACACAAGCTTCGTTCTGCGCAGCCTGATCGGACGCATTCCGATCCTCCCCAATGAGGGCATTTACCATTCTGGCGTGTTTCTCCAGCTCAGCTATAATCTCTTAAGTGTAGTGTCATGGCCTGGTCCTCATGTAACTCAGAACCCACTACCTTATTCTCATCAGTCAGTATTTTGCTTAACTGTTTTTAAACCATTAATCTGGGTTTGCAGCTCCACGTCATCCAGTGTGTTGATGATGGAAGCACCTGTATTAAAAGCTGTGAAAATATCATTTACTGCACCCCTTCTTTGTCTCCCTATTCTGTCCAAGACCTCATGTGGTGTGGTGTACAATTCGGCTCTGTCGACATCGGCAAAGTCGAATTCGTAAAACTGTTTAAACATGTTTGTTAACAGGACCTGGTATAATTGCTCCATTTCCTTGGGGCACCATGCTGGCAATCTTACCTCGGTGAGATTTAAAATCACCGAAGCCACCGCGTAGTGGACCCCTTTGTACAGTACCTGACCTGTGGGTACCAATACCAATCCGTTCCCGGGTCCCTTTGTCGTGGTGGGGCACCCTTCCTTGAGGGCTTTAGCTACTGGAACTGTGGGCAGGGGCTTGCGGGGTCGGGTGATGAGCTCAGTGGCGTTTACTGGGATCTGAGAGTATGGGACTCTGCACACCCGTGTGCTGACATCCCACCTCATTCCTTGTCCAGCATCCTGCCACTGTCTTTGGAAAAAGATGGAGACGCCTGTGGGGCAAACGCATTCTGAACCCACATACAGATGTAGATCCCCTCATCTGGTTCCCACCATTTGTCCCAACAGACACTCAACCCCCCCGTGAGCTCCCGTTATTGTCTGATGGGTTTTATTGCCCAATCTCTCCCATTCCACAGTTGAATTCTTCATGGTGCTGCTCAACTTGCGCAGCCACCACCAACGGTCCAAAGGTACATGTCTATGGCAAACAAGGCAAATCTTCTTGCCCACTGTGACGCTGATCCTGGGTGCAATGATCCACACCCTGGGGCACATCAGAGATGTTTCTTTGTATGCAAACCCCGTCTGACTGGAGTATTCAGTAGAGTTCGACCCAGCCTGGCCATCTCCCTTCATGGAAGTAGGCAGCAGTCTCTTCAGCGTCCCGTGAGCCGGTTCCGTCAGTCGCGATGGGGCCTGTATTTCCAGAGCACCCATAGATCGTGGAGTCCTTGGTGCGGCCCCGATAGGCCCAGCTCCATCCGATTAGCACGAACGCGACGAGGATCCCTCTCATCTTTCTCCTGGTTCCTGCAATAAATCAAACAATATAGCCAGGCTCCCGAGAGATTCTGGCTTAGGTGACGGCATGATCGGGTCTTTCGACCTCGATCTAAAATAACACACATACTGGGCAGATTTAAAACTACTTAAACTCTAATCCCCTTAATATTTACACACCTTAAACTTAAACCTAAACTTATGTACAGCGCCGCCCGTCCCCGGGTGGCTTGCCAAATCCCCGATTGGACTGCAGCTCGTCGCTCCCTGTGGCGGGGCTGCAGTGACCTGTGGCTTGGGTTCCCCGCAGCCTTTTGCTGTTAATCGGGGACTGTGTTTTTTCAAGGATTTCTGAAGTCGGCGTCTACTGGGAGCGGGGGAATCGGGCCAAGGTTTTACAGGCTGAGGCGTACGAGTCGACCTGCGAAAAGGTACTTTTGGCGTGGCTCCCTTGGCGAGTGGACCTTCGGGTGGGACCTCAGCTCTCACAGCCCGTGGCTCTTCCACGACTGTAGGCTTCGGCTCCCTTCCCTCAGGCTCCGCCCCTTTGGGATTCGGGCAGGCTCCCTTGGCGAGTGGACCTTCGGGTGGAACTTTAGCTCTCACAGCCCGTGGCTCTTCCACGACTGTGGGCTTTGGCTCCCTCCCCTCAGGCTCCGCCCCTTCGGGAATTGGGCCTTTGGCAGACGGCTCCTCCTCACCTGTCCCTACAGGTGGAGAATCTCTGCCCCCAATTTCTACCTCCCCCACGCTTGAGTCGAGGGCGGGACCTCCGTCCTCCGACACCACCTCCTCCAGAATCGTGTCGAGGGCGGGACCTTGTTGTTCGGGCCCCTCCTCGTCCGAGTCCCAGGCCATCGGGGAAACCTCCCCCCAGGTGGGCGGGACAGCTTCTCCTTCCAAGCAGGCTACAACGCCAGCTTGTGTGGTCTGTGACTCATCGCGCGCCTCAGGCTGAGGATCTTTATCCTCAGACCTGGCTTCGGTTGCTGATGCTCTTGCACCCGGTTTAAACAGTTTGCACCGCTTCATGCGAAACCACTTGTTGCGTCGGGACACCGCCACTGTGCGAGTGGCGTAGAACGGTGGATTTTCCACCGATTCCGGTCTATCCTCCTGGTCTACGGTTCTCTCGCCAGCACATAGGTTTAGACCCAAGAATTTTACTTCTCGCCGGCCAACTCGTGCCTTCGTAGGGGTTTCCTTAACACTCTATCTACTTCACACTCGTACCCGCTCCCCAGAGACAATGATTTCTTAGGTCCACGTGGATCCCGTGGGCTACCAAGAAATCAGACCCCAGGACTCCCGTTCCACCTCCCACTTCATCAGGGTACACTTCCACGTGGTGCGGAGTGGTCCTAAACGAATGGAGAGGGGAAGGGAATGTGCGCCAGCCTGTTCTTCGCCCATGAAGCCCGACAGAAGATATGGGACCCCGGTGGACAGAGGCGAGGCGGTGGGGTTATCTGTGTGGATTACGGTGCACGATGCTCCCGTATCCAACAGATAGGTTCCCTTCACCTCCATCTCCATCTCCATCTCCACGAGGGGTCATCTCCATATATCATATCGCAGCGCACACAGGTAGACGGGCTGCGCCGACTCTAGTCACTTGGGTACAGCGATCGGGGTTTCGGGAGCGACAAGGCCGGTGGTGACAGCTATTTTCCCCCGCAAAGTCATCAGAGACCGCATTGTCTCTATGATTGATTCAATCGCAGCGGGATTCATAACTGCACCAGCTCCTTGTGCTGGGTCAGGAGCTACGGCTTGGGCTGGTGCTGGGGCGGCGGTCTGGGCTTGGGCTTGGGCTGCGGGAAATCTCTCTTTATTATCCTTCCACGGATTTCTACAGTCCTTGCGCCGATGTCCATCCTTCCCGCACCCATAGCAATTGAGCTTGGCTTGGACAGGGCGATTCCCCTCCTGACGCCACTCCTTCTTGCTTGGGGCTGCGGGTTTTGCCTCATGCACTTTTCCCTTCTGGGGAGGTGTTTCCTGACCCCTACAATTCTTGTACGCAACATTTAGCTGACGGAGCACCGTCTCCTCCGTGACGCCGGGACCTTGGGGATCGAACCAAGATCTGGCTAGGGCCCGTATCTGCGGCAAGCTGTTGGTAACCAAGCAACGGAGCCAATGAACCCGCTGTTTGTTGCTCATTACAGCCCGTTCAGGCATGCCCGGACAGCTGCGTCGATACACTGGCCACAGCCTTTCTGCGAAAACCCGTGGGGGTTCTCCAGATAGCTGCACGGTCCCTTCTACACGGTCGAACGGACTACCGTCGTCCACTCCCAGTACTTCTGAAACTTCCTCCCTGAGATCCGCATACCCTTTCCGTCCCCTCTTACTATCCTCTGAGAGGCACTGAAGGATTGTGGAATCCAGGGAGAAAAGCCACAGTTTGACCTGTTCCTGATCATCAGTCATTGATGGCTGCTGTTTCCTCTATCTCCCTGAAATGAAACGAGGGATCTCCCTTTACTGTGAGTTGTGCGAGGTGGCTCACCATGGACCTTAATTGCAGGCCAGCGTAGGGCACCACAAGTTGGTTCTGTTGGGGTCCGATACTGCCATCGGCAGCATTGGGACCGAACCTCTGGTGCCGAGCAGGACACATTGGTGCCGGTCCCGGCTTTGCGACCAGTGGTTCTTCCACACACTCCACCTCAGCTACCTTCTCTTTCACTACCCCCTCCTTTTCCGGCCAAGTCTCACTATAGCTCGGCGGTGCTGAGGGCTCGGTGGCTGGTATCACAATTGCCTCAGCTGGAATCGGCTGTTTTGATTCCTTTAAAAAGTCCATGTGACTGGCTTTCGGGCTGGTGAGACATACCATGCCTTTTGCCTTAACCAGGGCCGTTCTCCGGTCCTCTATGGTCTTTTGGCAGGGGCCGTGGTCTGTGCTCTCAAATCCGTGCTCGAGGGCTAGCTTGTAAGCTGCCTTAACCTCCACTACTCTCTCCTCCTGCGCTCTTAGCTGTTGTGCGAGGCGGGCGTTTTTCTCCCGTATCCTCATTTCGTTAATCTTTACCTCAGTAACCTGGCACTCCAGGTACTCTATACTAGCCTGATGTTGACTAGCTACCACTTGGCGTTCCTGATTCAGCGCGTGAAGTGCTGTGATGAGTTTTTCCCCACCCATGGCCTTTTCCTCTATCTCTGCTGCCTGGGTTGTGATCTTGGCTGCCTGTGCTGCAACGACTCGGTCCAAGATCTGGACCTGCTTCTTGTAACACATCAGCCACACTGCCTTCTCCACTGACTTCTTATGCTCTTTGCTCTCTGTCCACCTGATGGCTGCGTCCACCGGACGCCCATCCAGCAAGAGATCGGAAATCCACTGTTTAGGTGAGATTTACCTTGCCAAAGACATAATCCGCTATCCTCTCATCCATTGCATTTTGACCATTCAAACTTGGATCTACTACATTGCAATCCTGCTGCCAGAGTCCTGCCGCAGTCGCCATTTTCTGTAAGGGGTTTTCCTTGAGAGATTTCCCTGAGGTTTCTCTCTCTAGAGGCCTCTCTCTCATGCACAGTAAAACCTTGAGTGGTTCGACCCACTCGCCCCTTAGATTCTATACTCTGGACTTAGGGGCAGGAACTACAATGTAGAGAAAACTCTTGTAGACCAAGTTTGATGAAACAAAATGAAATTTTAATGCATAAGGAAAAATATCAAATCAAATGCGAGCAGATAAGGGAGTACATGGGGGGGAAAAACACACAAACAAATCATAACGACACAGTACTAGCTAAGGCAAATACAGGCATCTTATACTCTACAAAGATCATCATGAAATAAGGAAACACACGGAACATCGAGGGACAACAACTCATGTTAACTGTACCCTTAAATCCACCCCCTTATTAAACCTATCTAGATCTGATTGTGAAGGGCCAGAAACATGCTCACCAATCCCACTAGGAAGTGCAAGGTTTTGAAATCGAGTCTGTGTTTGGTCCTTTCAGGCGTTTCGTCTCCACGTGGATCGTGGAGCCCCTGCGAGCTGCGCCACACCTCTCTCCTGAGGTGGGGGTCGGGGGCGGCTGGACACCGGCGGGCCTGGATGTCAGCGGGGTCAAGGATCATCGGCTCGACCCTGGTTAGAGGAGCCTTGGGCTGGCTCCCATCGCTTCTTCAGTTTCTTTTTATCTCTTCTCCCGAGCTGGGGTGGCTGGAAGGTTTCTTCTCTTGGGACTTTATTTTTTTGTTTCTTCTCCCAAGTTGGGTCGATGGCCTCTCGTTCCGGCAATGGCCCGGGGATGGTCGATGATCTCCCAATGTGATTCCCCGGGGCGGGACGCCAGCTTCGAGACGGCCTTCTCGATGTTGGCTTGGTTCTTCTTCCTTCTCCGAGTGCCTGCTTTTTCTTCTGAGTGTCCGGATTCAAAACTGCACACAAGCTACGTGTCTCTCCAAGCTTGCCCCAACTGCCGAAAAGTCTTCCAGTTATACCTTTCTTCCAGAAACTTCCGTCTCCCGCCCAAAATCAGGTTAGTCTTTGTTTTACTTTTGGCGGGCTAGGAGCATAGCGGGGTAGTTATCATATTTTTTAATGTTTTAAATGGCTGGTAAAGGCCCATCTCTGGTCTGGAATTACCTTCATTGTTTTGAATGTCCTGCTGATCTCGTTATTTAGTCCTGGATGCTGTTCTCATGAATATGAAATTGTCCCCTTTTGTCTGGGTCAACATTTTGATGGCCTCTGTCTTCAGGTCGATCTTGACTGGATCTGCATCTAATCCATATGTATATGTGTGGGTCTGGTTTCGTTCTCTCAGAAACGGCTTCCAGAACTTACTGTGGGTTGAATCCACAAAGCTGTCTGAGGTTGCGCAGGAACCATTTTAAAGTGTCCCAATAAGCTGGTCACATGGTATGGTGGCCATTTTGTATGCCCCTTTTTCTGGGCTTCTTTTAAAACAGTCTTTAAAATCACGGCCTCTTCTGCCATTTGACCCTTATTAATACAAAGTCCAATTTTGCGAATCCTACACTACCTTGCCACCTCTACTCCTGCACAACGCTACACAGTCCAACATCCCTTGTGCCTTCACCATCCCTCTAACTCTACCTGCAGGTTGTCATCTTACTATGCAGCCCCCACATTGAGCCTTGTTATGCAATGACAGCAACTAACAACACAAAAGGAGGCAACTTGGTATTGCCAACCCACTCCATCAAATTGTCAGTGTAAAGCTCTATATTATTCCATTCCTTACACTCATCCCATCACTCTCACTGAACCTTCTCTTCTTTCACTCATTGCAGGAAAAGATAGCCCACAATAAGAGGGAGAGGGAGAACACGGGAGGAGGGCCTCTACAAGCCATGTGATATCTGCTGAGTGCAGAGGAGGCAGCACTGGAGACTGCAGGAGTGGCGGATGTTCCGGAAGTGGGGGACAGAGAGAGGGGCTCAGTAGAAGAAGCTGGTGACAGAATGAATTTCCATACAATTGCATGCCTTTCATCATTGCCTCATATGGGGTGTGATGTCAAGACAAGATGAATGCTCATGTGGATAATGGTATGTGTCTGCAGTAGACAGCCTGTATATCTAACTGATGTCTTCACTCTCCCACAGGTCCATCAAGAGCCCCGCCCCCCCATGTCCAGGAGCAACAGCAAGAAGACTCCTCAGAGGAGCCTCCTGCCTCTGAGGGCACAGCGTCACCTCAGACAACGCAACCCAGCACCAGCGCAGAGTCGCACACCTCTGGATATATCGCGATATAGAAGTGTTGTCACCTGGTGTCTCACAACTGAGCAGCAGCAGATGGTGGAGACAGGGTCAGCAGTGGAGACTCATCGGAGGGTGCAGGAGTCTCCTAGCTCTGCTCAGCTGCATGCAGATGCTGAGCCTCGGGGGCCATCAAGGAAGAGGGGATCTTGGAGCTGCAGGAACAAGCGCAGGAGGCCCTGACTGGATTTGCGACCGCGGTGACTGCGAGTGTGCAGAGAATGCAGGAGTCCATCTCTAGCATGAGCAACACCGTGGCGCACACACTGGCAACTACAGCTTCCTCCATGGATAGGATGGCCACCTGCATGGAGGAGACACGGCACCAATCGCATGAGAGCATGGTTTCTCTTCAAAGTAGATGCTCATCTATGGAGGAGAGATGGGGAAAAATGGAGGAGAGATGGGCATCTATGGAGGAGAGAAACCAGAAGCTCATAGACGTCCTTTGTAGGAGGGATGTCAGTATAGAGGTGGGCCCTAATGGCCCCACTGATGTGCAGCAAGGTGCTCTCCAGCTACTTGCTAGCAGGGAAGTGCGAGTGGCCCATGAGAGGGTTGTTGGTGGGAGGGGACATGAAAGGGCGGGCTCCGCTTCAAACCCTCTGGACTTCCACCCCCTTGCCAAACCCCCTCGGTCAGAGCCCCAGATGCCTCAGTGTTGGCTGAGTCTGCGCATGCACAGTCACAGGAGGAGCAGACTTTGGCGGAGCCATCAGTGGCTCCAAAACCCAGAGAACGACCGCCAAAGGCGTCTAAGCAGGTGCAGCATGGAAATGAGGAGGCTGCCTCTACCTCTGCTGAAGCCGCAGGGGTAGCACGACGTAGAAGCACCCGGAAAAGAAAGATCCCACACAAATAGTCCCAAGGGTAGTCACTCGTGTGTGTCTTTCTTTATCAATGTCATGCCAGTATTCTATGAAGTGCTGTCAATAAATCAGCTAATTGTTACACTTGGAGGTCATTGGCAAATTTGTGTGATGAAATGGAAGTGGCAAAGTGAAGGGTCAGGGCTCATTTCACACCCAGCAATGGTGGTGAGAATCAAAACAAGGGATGCATCATTGTTTGACTTCTGCATGGTGTTGGTGTTGGGTGATGCAAACCTGCATACGCAGGTGGCAGCCACGTGTATGAGCTGCTTGAAGTTATTGAAATCTGCAATTGATAAGGTTATCCCTGGCATGACAGGCAGCAACGTGCTCGTGTACTGGTTGCAGTGGGACCGCCGGCTCATCCAGGTGTTCCTCATCCTCGTAATCAACCTCATGGTGACTCATCTCGTCCTTCGATGAGGCTCTGTGTTCAGCACCGTCTTCCTCATCCAGTACTAATCCTCGCTGCTGCGCTCTGTTGTGCAGGGCGCAGCAGACGACGACTATTCAGGAGACCCTAGCTAATGCGTAATGAAGGGCTCCTCCAGATCTGTCGAGGTATCTGAAGTGCATTTTGAGCAAGCCTATTGTCTGCTCGATTACACTTCTCGTGGAGATGTGGCTTTGATTATAATGTCCCTCAGCCTCGTTTGTTGGCCTCCTCAAAGGTGTCATGAGCCACATTTTCAGGGGATGGCCCTTGTCTCCAAGCAGACTGTTTGACGGTGCGAAGAGCTGAGCGATGGTGGAAGGGCGAAGGATGTACGAGTCATGGCAGCTGCCAGGGAACTTGGTGCACACATGGATAACAATCTTCCTATGGTTGCAGACCAGCTGAACGTTAGGGAGTGGAAGCCCTTGCTGTTTACAAATGCTACTGGGTTGCGATGGGGTGCCCTGATGGCCACGTGTGCAGTCGATGATGCCCTGCACCCGTGGGGAGTCAGCTAGAGTGGCAAAGCCAAGCGCACGTTCATTGACAGTGGCTTCATCAGTGGCAAAATGAATGTAATTTGCGGACTTGTTAAAGAGGGCATCAGTTAGCAGTAAAACGTTGCACTCAAACTTATGTAGGGTTCCCATTATGTTTCCTATTAACCCAAAAGATGGGAAATATCAATTGCTGGACTCACGGGAGGTGAAATTGATCTTCAGCAAAAGCGCAAAACGGGTGATAGCGAATAGGCAGGCTGCCCAAAATCAAGCTCTGTGTACCATGGGTTTTTACCCAAGACAAATTTCACCCTCACGGTATCAAGGCTAAAACTACTGATCAAGTTTTTAGAATTACATGATTCACCAAAGCAAGCATGTAGATGGGTATAATACAGCACAAGCAGTTGTTCAACATAAATACATCTAGAATGACTTTAAAAGAGTCCATTGTTCTCCAAGTTCCTTCAGTCAAATTCCTGAGATGATACAGTCTCTTACTATATGCAAGCAGCAGTTCAGAGCTTAAATGCAGGCAATGTTATATTGACCTTGCAAACGTAGCTGAAGAACAGCCACCATGCCTAACAATGGATTACTTTGAATTGAGTATAATTTTATGTAAAGTAAAGCAAAAAGCTTCTTAACACCCATAATATCTTAAAACTTAATGGGATTGTAGCTTGTGATATTGGGAACTAAATATTCCAGGATACTTAACTTTTAGAAGAGATAGGCAAAATGAAAAAGGAGGAGGGGTAACCCTGATAATAAAGGATGGGATAAAAACTGTAGAGAGAAAAGATCTTAGCTCCAAAAATCAAGAAGTAGAATCAGTTTGGGTGGAGCTAAGAAACAGCAAGGGGCAGAAAACATTGGTGGGAGTTGTTTATAGGCACCTAAACAGCAGTTGTAATGTAGGGCAGAATATAAATCAGGAAATTAGAGGTGCATGCATGTAACAAGGATAATACAGTAGTCATGGGGGACTTTAATCTACATATAGACTAGGTAAAACAAATTTGCAGTAATAGTGTGGAGGACAAGTTCATGGAATGTATGCAAGATAGTTTTCTAGATCAATATGTTGAGGAACCAACTAGGGAACAGGCTAGTTTAGGTCTAGTATTTTGCAATGAGAAAGGGTTAATTAATAACCTTGTAGTAAAGGGGCCTTCAGGGAAGAGTGACTAAAATATTTTTTTATTCGTTTATATGATGTGGGCATCACTGGCAAGGCCAGCATTTATTGCACATCCCTAATTGCCCTTGAGAATATGATAGAATTTTATATTGAGTTTGAAAGTGATTTAGTTAAATCCAAAACTAGGGTCTTAAATCTAAACAAAGCAAACTACGTAGGTATGAGGGGCGAGTTGGCTAAGGTAGATTGGGAAACTACATTAAAAGGTATGACAGTAGACAAGCAATGGCTAGCATTTAAAGAATTAATACATAATTTACAATAAATATACATTCCTTTAAGGCACAAAAACCCACAGGAAAAGTGGTCCAACTGTGGCTAACAAGAGAAATTAAAGATAGTATTTGTTCAAAGGAAGAGGCTTATAATGTTGCCAAAAAGAGTAGTAAGCCTGAGGGATGGGAGGATTTTAGAATTCAGAAAAGGAGGACCAAGAAATTGATAAAGAAAGGGAAAATAGAATATGAGAGTAAACTAGTGAGAGATATAAAAACAGACTGTAAAAGGTTTTATAGGTATGTAAAAAGATAAAGATTAGTGAAAGTAAATGTGGGTCCCTTACAGGCTGAGACAGGAGAAATTATAATGGGGAATAAGGAAATGGCAGAGAAAGTAAACAAATATTTTGTGTCTGTCTTCACGGAAGACGCAAAAAACTTCCTGGAAATAGTGGAGAACCAAGGCTCCAGTGAGAATTATTAACTGAAAGAAATTAGTATTAATAAAAAAATAGTACTGGTGATATTAATGGGACTGAAAGCCAATAAATCCCATGGACCTGATGGCCTACATCCTAGAATTTTGAAAGAGGTGGCTATAGAGATAGTGAATGCATTGGTTGTCATTTTCCAAAATTCCATAGATTCTAGAATGGTTCCCGCGGATTGGAAGGTAGCAAATGTAACCCCACTATATAAGAAAGGAGGGAAGAGAGAAAACAGGGAACTACAGACCAGTTAGCCTGACATCAGCAGTAGGGAAACTGCTAGAATCTATTATTAAGGACGTGGTAACAGGGAACTTAGAAAATAATAATAGGATTGGGCAGAGTAAGCACGGATTTATGAAACGGAAATAATGTTTGACAAATCTGTTAGAGTGCTTGGAAATTGTAACTAGTAGAATAGATAAGGGGGAACCAGTGGATGTGGTGTTTTTGGATTTTCAGAAGGCATTCGATAAGGTGCCACACAAGAGGTTATTAAACAAAATTAGGGCTCATGGGATTGGGGGTAATATACTAGCATGTATTGAGGATTGGTTAATGGACAGAAAACAGAGTAGGAATAAACGGGTAATTTTCAGGTTGGGAGGCTGTAACTAGTGGGGTACTGCAAGGATCAGTGCTTGGGCCTCAGCTATTCACAATCTACATCAATGATTTGGATGAGGGGACCAAATGTAATATATCCAAGTTTGCTGATGATACAAAGCTGGGTGGGAATGTAAGTTGTGAAGAGGATGCAAGGAGGTTTCAAGGGGATATAGACAGGCTAAATGAGTGGGCAAGAACATGGCAAATGGAATATAACGTGGAGAAATGTGAAGTTATCCAATTTGGTAGGAAAAATAGAAAAACAGAGTATTTTTTAAATGGTGAGAGATTGGGAAATGCTGGTGTTCAGAGGGACCTGGGTGTCCTTGTACATGAATCATTGAAAGTTAACATGCAGGTACAGCAAGCAATTAGGAAAGCAAATGGTATGTTGGCCTTTAGTACAGGAGGATTTGAGTATAAGAGTAAAGACGTCTTACTGCAATTATGTAGGGCCCTGGTGAGACCACACCTGAAGTATTGTGTGCAGTTTTGATCTCCTTACGTAAGTAAGGATATACTTGCCATAGAGGGAGTGCAACAAAGGTTCACCAGACTGGTTCCTAGGATAGGGGAATTGTCCTATGAGGAGAGATTGAGTAGCCTAAGCCTATATTCTGTAGAGTTTAGAAGAATGAGAGGTGAGCTCATTGAAACATACAAAATTCTTACAGGGCTTGACAGGGTAAATGCAGGGAGGATGTTTCCCCTGGCTGGGGAGTCTAGAACCAGGGGTCACAGTCTCAGAATAAGGGGTCGGCCATTTAGGACTGAGATGAGGAGAAATTTCTTCACTCGGAGTTTGGTGAATCGTTGGTATTCTCTACACAAGAGGGCTGTGGAGGCTCAGTCGTTGAGTATTTTCAAGACAGAGATTGATAGATTTTTGAATATTAAGGGAATCAAGGGATATGGGGATAGTGCAGGAAAGTGGAGATGAGTTAGAAGATCAGCCATGATCTTATTGAATGGCGGAGCAGGCTCGAAGGGCTAAATGGCCTACTCCTGCTCCTAGTCCTTATGTTCTTATTCATATTTGCCATCACATACCAATAGCGTAGGCTTTCAATGTTTTGTTGAGATAAAGATAAAATGGCCCAGAAATTCGGGTCTCCACGGGTGAGTACGCACGGGGTACTCACCCGTAGGCCCAATGGAAGTGCCGGTTTCGTGCATACACTGCGCATGCGCGGAAACCGGAACTTCCGTTCCCTTAAAGGAAGGGGTTCAGAAGTTGAACACGTACGCTGGAGAGGCAGCACATGTGCATGGAACTCTCCGGGAGGATACGTCTCCAGGAGTTACACATGTAAAAAGCAGGCGCAAGGCCTGCTTTTAACAAGGTATAAATGGTGAATTAATTAAAATTAAAACATTTTTTCCACAGGCTTATTATTTTTTAAATACTTTAAAGAAAGGTAAGTTTATTTTTAGCCCTGTTAGAACATGTAATTAATTTTTTCAAAAATTTAAATTATTGTTTAAAATAGTTATTTTATGTAACTTAGTTATTTTAAAAATGTGATTTAAAAAAAAAATTGTTTGAAGTTTTAGTGATGTTTTGGAGCTTTTGTATTCATAGTTTTGACAGCTCTTCCTGTCAATTTTATGAATGAAGTATTCCCTGCTACCATTGGCTCTCCATGGCCCACGTGATCCCAGGGGATGCATCGAACTAACTGCGCCCCTGGGATACGCAAGCACTGCGCGCCGGCAGTTGGAGGAGGCCCAGGATCGGAATCCCACGCGGGCCCACAGCTCAACGGCCGGCGTGCTAGGTAAGTGCAGGTCAGAGGCTTGCACCCGCGGGAAGCCTCCGACCCGACTTTCTGGGCCAATATTATACCAACGAAGCTGACTTCAATATAGGGGGTATGATTAAGAAGTTTGCAGATGATACAAAAATTGGCCGTGTGCTTGATAGTGAGGAGGAGAGCTGCAGACTGCAGGAAAATATCAATAAATTGGTCAGGTGAGCAAAAAAATGGCAAATGGATTTCAATCTGGAGAAGTGTGTGTCATAGAGTCATAGAGTCATAGAGTAATACAGCACGGATAGAGGCCCTTCGGCCCATCGTGTCCGCGCCGGCCATCAAGCCCTGTCTAATCTAATCCCATATTCCAGCATTTGGCCCGTAGCCTTGTATGCTATGGCATTTCAAGTGCACATCCAAATGCTTCTTAAATGTTGTGAGGGTTTCTGCCTCCACAACCCTTTCAGGCAGTGAGTTCCAGACTCCAACCACCCTCTGGGTGAAAAAGTTCTTTCTCAAATCCCCTCTAAACCTCCCGCCCTTTACCTTGAATCTATGCCCCCTAGTTATCGACCCCTCTACTAAGGGAAAAAGCTCCTCAGCATCCATCCTATCTATGCCCCTCATAATTTTGTACACCTCAATCATGTCCCCCCTCAGCCTCCTCAGCTCCAAGGAAAACAAACCCAACCTGCCCAGTCTCTCTTCATAGCTGAAGCGCTCCAGCCCTGGTAACATCCTGGTGAACCTCCTCTGCACCCTCTCTAACGCGATCACATCCTTCCTGTAGTGTGGCGACCAGAACTGCACACAATATTCCAGCTGTGGCCTAACCAGTGTTTTATACAGCTCCATCATAACCTCCTTGCTCTTATATTCAATGCCTCGGCTAATGAAGGCAAGTATCCCATATGCCTTTTTTACCACCTTATCCACCTGTTCCGCCGCCTTCAGGGATCTGTGTACTTGCACACCCAGATCCCTCTGACCCTCCGTCTTGCCTAGGGTCTTTCCATTCATTGTGTATTCCTTTGCCTTGTTAGTCCCCCCAAAGTGCATCACCTCGCACTTTTCTGGGTTAAATTCCATTTGCCACTGTTCCGCCCATCTGACCAACCCATCTATATCGTCCTGCAGACTGAGGCTACCCTTCTCGCTATTTACCACCCTACCAATTTTTGTATCATCCGCGAACTTACTGATCATACCCTTTACATTCATATCCAAGTCATTAATGTAGACCACAAACAGCAAGGGACCCAGCACCGATCCCTGTGGTACCCCACTGGCCACAGGCTTCCAGTCACAAAAACAACCTTCGACCATCACCCTCTGCCTTCTGCCACTAAGCCAGTTTTGTATCCAATGTGCCAAGGCACCCTGGATTCCATGGGCTCTTACCTTCTTGACCAGTCTCCTGTGCGGGACTTTATCGAAGGCCTTACTGAAATCCATGTATACCACATCCACTGCGTTACCCTCATCCACACACCTAGTCACCCCCTCAAAAAATTCAATCAAATTAGTCAGACATGATCTTCCCTTGACAAAGCCATGTTGACTATCCCTGATTAATCCTTGCCTCTCCAAGTGGAGACACATTTTGTCCCTCAGGATTTTTTCCAATAATTTTCCTACCACTGATGTTAGGCTCACTGGCCTGTAGTTCCCCGGTTTTTCCCTACTACCCTTCTTGAATAATCGTACTACATTAGCGGTTCTCCAGTCCTCTGGCACATCCCCTGTGGCCAGAGAGGTCCTGAATATATGTGTTAGAGCCCCCGCAATCTCCTCCTTTGCCTCACACAGCAGCCTGGGATACATTTCATCCGGGCCTGGGGATTTATCCATTTTTAGGCCAGCTAAAACCGCCAATACCTCCCCCCGCTCGATGTTAATATGTTCGAGCATATCACAGTCCCCCCGCCCTATTTCTATGTCTACATCGTCCTTCTCCATAGTGAAAACAGACGCAAAAAATTCATTCAGAACCCCTCCTACATCTTCCGGCTCCACACACAGATTGCCACTTTTGTCCCTAATGGGCCCTATTTTTTCCCTAGTTATGTGGTAATGTATTTGGGGAGGGCTAACAAGGAAAGGGAATACACATTAAATGATAGGATTCTGAGAAGTGTAGAGGAACTGAGGGACCTTGGAGTGCATGTCCACAGATCCCTGAAGGTAGCAGGACATTTAGATAAGGTGGTTAAGTAGGCATACGGGATACTTGCCTTTATTAGCCGAGGCATAGAATATAAGAGCAGGGAGGTTATGCTTGAACTGTATAAAACACTAGTTAGGCCACAGCTAGAGTACTACATACAGTTCTGGTCACCACATTACAGGAAAGGTGTGATTGCACTAGAGAGGGTACAGAGGAGATTTACAAGGATGTTGCCAGGACTGGAGAATTTTAGCTATGAGGAAAGATTAGATAGGCTGGGTTGTTTTCTTTGGGAAGACTTGATTGAGGTGTATAAAATTATGAGGGGCCTAGATAGAGTGGATAGGAGGGACCCATTTCCCTTAGCAGTGAGGTCACTAACCAGGGGGTTTAGAATTTTAGAATCATAGAAATTTACAGTACAGAAGGAGGCCAGGGGGCATAGATTTAAAGTAATTGGTCGCAGGATTAGAGGGAAGTTGAGGAGAACTTTTTTCACCCAGAGGGTGGTGGGAGTCTGGAACTCATTTCTTGAAAGGGTGGTAGAGGCAGAAACCCTCATCACATTTAAAAAGTACTTGGATATGCACTTGAAATGCTTTAACCTACAAGGCTACGGACCAAGAGCTGGAAAGTGGGACTAGGCTGGATAGCTCTTTTTTGGCCGGCACAGACACGATGGGCTGAATGGCCTCCTTCTGTGCCGTAAATTTCTATGATTCTAAAATTCTAAGACAGTTGAAAAGACTTTTACAATACATTGATACAACTTGCAACAAAGCTGCTACAGGGTCTATGGGATGTTGACACCTTAAAGATTTTTGTTGTAATTTTAAACATGCTGTTCTTGTCAAGGAGAGTTTTTGACTAATTCTTGATCAAACAAGTCTGTCCTTATGAAATGGACAAATTTGGCTGGATTTTCTCAATGGAGATGAGTTGGAGGCGGGACTTCTGCTTGTCGGATCAATATCCCGCCTCCTTCATCTTCTCACCAACCAGAGGGATTTTCCCCTGATTGACCTCGTTAAGCCCGCCCTGCAGGCTCAGCAGGCCAATTAGGGGGAAGTCACTGACAGAGCACGTCAACATCTGATGTGCTATCTGTCAAGACTTCTTGAAAGAAGAAATGTCAGCATTTGACAGCTCTGTGAAGCTGTTAAACACTGACATTCTCTGTAGTTCGATGAGTACTTATGTTCAGGACTCATCAAACCTTTCAACTTTGTAGATTTCAGATGGCTGTTGGGTCGGAGGATCCAACAGCTAGTCTGTGAAATCGACAAGGAAGATGTCGGGTTTCCCGATCCAGGGTGGATGAAGGCTGTGGACAGAAAACAAGGTAAGTGAACATTTACTAACACTTAACACTCACCTTCCATACTTACCACTCCACACTTGCACCCATCACTCACCTCTACATCTTACTTCCAGGTCACACCGACCCCCGCAGACCTCCTTCACGTCTACTCCAACCCGACGGGGTTCTCCGAGGTTGGGAAGCCTTCACCTGAGAAGGTAAGATGGCACTAATTATTTTTTCTGCCTGTTAACTATCTGTTAACAGGCAGTTAAAAGGATTTAATCCCTTTCCCGCCTCCAGGAGACGAGACCCGAAGCAACACATCTTCCCATCTCCTGGCAATACAGCACGGAGGCGGGATGGGAGCGGGTTTGCCATCCATGCCCGTCTCCTCGTGGCTGAGAAAATCCAGCCCATTGTCTCCATAGCCCTTGCCGCTTTCAACAAAGCAATTGGAATCAATCTTACAACTGGGTTACTGCATTTTATTAAAAGATACAAGATACACATATCTAACACAAATTTCGATTTTTGCCACAATATTATTCTACACTGGGGGTAATTTTGACTTTAGACAATGGTGCAAAGCGCGCATTATTGACTCGGCCACCCTCTAAACACCTCTCCCATTTTCAGGCACAGCTTGTGAATAAAATGTTTGTGTTTCTGGATAGTACAGTACCAACTTATTGGGAAAAGCAGCATATAATATCAAATCAAAAGATCCACAGATACTCAGCAATCAGTATTTAATATTGAAGCATGATGTAGTGTCCTTATTATTTAAGATGAATAAAGTACAGTAAACAATGAATGGTTGTATTACTGCAATAATGATTTTAACAGGAAACAATATACTCTTATCTCTTTACAACGTTTATTTCTCCCAATCCTTTTCTTCTTTTGTGTAAGTACTGAACTCAGACTGGGTTACCATTCTACAGGTGCCACTAGCTCTCTGGCACTTTGGCTATGTCACCATCTTTGTGTTTATGCCTAGATAATGGGTGTTGGCAGGCTATTTAGCTTTCAGGTGCGTGGGGGAGGCAGTGCCACAGCCAAGCTCGATCCTGTGTTCATCTAATACCCACTTATGCATACTTTATCGCTGGCTAATGATCAGGACTGGGGGCCATGGCTGATTATTTTCCAAATGCAGCCCAGGGACACTAACAGCAAGTGTAGTGCCCCCTCTCACCCGGACAGAGATCAACTAGCTCAGCATAGATCAGGAATTGAACTTGGGACCTTCTTGGTCTGAACCACACTGGGTGTGTTTTTTTAAAAACTGTTATTTTTAATACTGTTCACAAATTAAAATTGTGATCATGTGGAAAAGATAACTTACTTCTTTGATATTTTTGTCCAACTATTTCTCAAAGAAATAGAAATCAAGACAAGTTATTTAATGTATATGTACATAAAAGTTTAGAACTCTCCCTTAATATTAAATAGAAATAACAAATAGCCAATGTCAGCCGTGGCTCAGTGGGTAGCACACTCTTCTCTGAGTCAGAAGGTTGTGGGTTGTGAGCAGATAAATCCAGGCTGACACTCTCCAGTGCAGTGCTGAGGGAGTGCTGCACTGTCAGAGGTGCTGTCGTTTGGATGAGACATTAAACGTCTGCTCTCTCAAGTGGACGTAGAAGATCCCATGACACTATTTCGAAGAAGAGCATGGGAGTTAACCCCAGTGTCCTGGCCAATATTTATCTCTCAATCAACATAACAAAAACAGATTATCTGGTTATTATCTTATTGCTGTTTGTGGGAGCTTGCTGTGCGCAAATTGGCTGCTGCGTTTACCACATTAAAACAGTGACTACACGCCAAAAGTTATTCATTGGTTGTAAAGCGCTTTGGGACGTCCAGTGGTTGTGAAAGGCGCTATATAAATGCAAGTCTTTCTTTCATTGTATTTGACTGTATTTTTTTCAATAGAAATGCAATACCAGTAAAAAGCTGTGAGGACAGCGAGGCTGCTGAAACAATTAATGCCGAATCCAATGAAACTACTATAACAGCGAACAACACAACACTCTCACAGTAAGTCCACCAGCAATACATTGCTGTACTTTGATCATGTCATGCTGAGGAAATGGTAAACAAGAACAGTATGAATTATTTAAAAATGATGTATGCCTGACCAATTGTGTAGCTGTTCAGGTCATGTTTGTCAGGTCATGTTTGTCATCTGTTGTTTGACTATAATATTACTCTAGCAGTTTTCGCATGGCATTGCTCATGGAGTGAGAGAGGATATAGTCATACAGGAAGCAATGGGGCTACAGTAATGGTGCTTAGTAACATAGAAAAGATAGAAGATAGGAGCAGGAGTAGGCCATTCGGCCCCTCGAGCCTGCTCCGCCATTCAATGAGATCATGGCTGATAATCCAAATTCAGTACCCTGTCCTTGCCTTCTCCCCATATCCCTTGATCCCTTTAGCCTTAAGAAATATATCTAACTCCTTCTTGAATATATTTAATGAATTGACCTCAACTGCCTTCTGTGGTAGAGAATTCCACAGGTTCACCACTCTCTGGGTGAAGAAATTCCTCCTCAGCTCTGTCCTAAATGGCTTACCCCTTATCCTTAGACTGTGACCCCTGGTTCTGGACTCCCCAGCCATTGGGAACATCCTTCCTGCATTTAGTCTGTCTAGTCCTGTTAGAATTTTATAAGTTTCAATGAGATCCCCTCTGATTCTTCTAAACTCCAGCGAGTATAAGCCCAATCGACCCAATCTCTCTTCATACGTCATTCCTGCCATCCCAGGTATCAGTCTGGTGAATCTACGCTGCACTCCCTCCATGGCAAGAACATCCTTCCTCAGATAAGGTGACCAAAACTGCATACAATACTCAAGGTGTGGTCTCACCAAGGCCCTGTACAACTGCAGCAAGACATCCTTGTTCCTGTACTCAAACCCTCTCGCTACAAAGGCCAACATACCATTTGCCTTCTTAACCGCCTGCTGCACATGCATGCTTACCTTCAGCGACTGGTGCACAAGGACACCCAGGTCTCGTTGCACTTCCCCTTCTCCCAATCTATCCTCGTTCAGATAATAATCTGCCTTCCTGTTTTTGCCACCAAAGTGGATAACCTCGCATTTATCCACATTATACTGCATCTGCCATAACACCCAATCTGTCCACTTAAAAAATTAAACTCACTTCAAATAATTAACTTATTTACAGTAAAATTCACAGAAAACACTTAAATGAATTTTCTCCCACTTACCACACTCTCTCGCAACTCAAATGCCACACACAGAGCGAGCGGGGCGCTACACACAGAGCGAGCGGGGCGCTACACACAGAGCGAGCGGGGCGCTACACACAGAGCGAGCGGGGCGCTACACACAGAGAGAATGGGGCGCTTCACACAGAGAGAATGGGGCGTTACACACACAGAGAGCAGGGCGCTACCCGCAGAGCGATAACCAATTTCAGGTGCAGTCCAATTGGAACTCCTCATTCACACTGGCTCCTACCAGTTCTTAAAGGTGAGGTTCAATCATTCAGCACAAAGTCATTCTCAACATCGCTGGCTCGGAGGGAATGTTCACGTGCGAGTTCTGCTGCACAGGACTCAGATGAGGACCTCGATGAGGAGACGTTCACAAGACGGCTGATGGGCATGCACACCACGATGATAGGTGCAATGCCAAGGGTGTCGGAGTGCTTCTCAGCAATGGTAAGGAGCGTAGAGGAGTCTGCCTCCAACATTGCACAGAACTCTGCGCACACTATGGTGTCCATCCTTGGCAGTCTGCAAAGGATGGTGGACTCCCTGAGAGACTGTGGGGACCAAGACCTCATGTCATGGGCAATGTGGCAGCATCCATTGCAGCATAGGCAGAAGCCATGCAACGTCTTACTGCTGTCGAGTCTTAGACTGCACTCATGCAGTCTCAGCTTGATGCCATGCAAGCTCTGACTGCTGCCATCATCGCTGGGTCCACCACAGTCGACCAGGGATCTCACTGTATGTAGCGACAGGCCAGCAATCTGTACGAGGTCCAGTGCTAGTACAGCCCCCGTGAACGTAACCAAATGTAGGACTTGGAAATCTTAGCAGAATGAAAGTGACAAATTTTTAGCAGGCAGAACACCCCTGAAAGTACCAAACGTTTAGCTCACTGAAAACAGCTGTTTCGCTATGTGAAACTGATTAAGAACATGTATTTATAGAGCCTGGAAATTTGGGGGGTTCACGTCGGCCGTTAAGGTCGTTTTTGAAGAAAAAATGGCAGCCACCTCGCTTCCACCCACAGTGGCCGCCATTTTGGGCAGGTCGGCAGGGCTGCCATTGCCTGCACTCGATGCAGAAATGTAAATGAGGCAGATCGTGATGTCAATGAGTGTGCAATGCTCACTTGACGCATGATCTGCCATTTTCACCGTCACCGCTCCACTTACCACCCTCTCTTAATCACAACCAGCTGACCAGGTGTTCAGCAGCAGGAAGGAGCCTCCAGCAGTGATATTTAAAGGGATCATCATCAACAACTTGCACCTGACATGGTTTCTCAGTTTGACTGGTTCTGTGTAACTTTCTGCAACTCTTGCAACTTTCTAAACTTGTTTAAAGGTCCGGAGATGACAGGGAATGTTTGTGCAAGTGGAGAATGCCATGATTCTCATTTAAAGGCCTCTGCTCACAGTCATGGGGCTCAACTTGCAGTCCCCCTCGCAATTGAGTATCTTTGGGAGAGGGAGCGGAGGCAGCAAAGAAGAGAAGATGCTCACAGAGGGAGGAGCAGGAAGAGGGGCAGGAGGACTTGCTCACCTTGGGTTTTCCGAGAGCACTTCTCTTACCTCCACATAAGCGAGGAGCATAGTATTAGGAGGCTCTGCTTCACCAAGGAGATGGTCACAGATTTCTGCCACCTCCTGCAACCAGACCTGCAGCCTCAGAGCAGAGGACCATGGCTCTCCCGGTAGCCCTCAAGGTCACCATGGACCTCAATTTCTTTGCCAGCAGATCCTTCCAGTCTGCAGAAGGAGACATAGTTAACATCTCCCAGTTCGCCGTCTATCGCTGGGATAAATGTCTGCCAGGACAATGGGGGAACTCCCCTGCTCATAGGCATTTTCAGTTGTTAAATGTTGATGTAAAAAGTGTGACCAAAAAATCTTATAGCAGGAGGCGGAGCTGTGGACAGAAATGCATGAATTTACAAGTTGTTTAATATAACACTAATCAGTCTCCTGTGGCATTGCACACAAGGTGTGAAGTCTAAGCATAGACTTCAACTATAGCGGGGGTGGTGGGGGGGGAATAATTGGACTAAGGTGCAAAGAGTAATTCAGTCCCCATTTGAAAATCACGCATTGTGTCCTTATTTTTATATAATGCTTTGATTTTACATTAGTATTGATAGTTAATTACCATAACTTGGGAAGCAGAGAGTTAGAGATGCTTGGAACATAGGAGTTTCTCTGTAGTACAAGCTGAGGAATTGGGAGATTCAAAGCTGAGCATTATAGTGTCACCATTGGTGGAAAGGTGCAATTACAGTGTGACAAGTTTATTTAGGCAGTTTTCATTACAAATGTAGACATAGTAATTTACAATGGGGAAAAGTTGACAACATGGAGTAAAGTTCTATAGACAGAAAGTGCGCACAGATGCAAGATTTTTAATCTGCTCGTCCACTTCCTGTGGTATTGCATATGAGGAGTCAAGGCCAAGAGTAGTTTGCCATTGAGGCAGTTTAAAGGGCAAGGGCATATTGGACCAGGGCATACAGATGTCGTTCAGTCCCCATTTTAAAGACTTTTAATCTGTCCTTATTTTTATACTTCCACTATAAATTCCCATATCCACATTTATAATGTAAACTTGTCATGCTGTAATTAAACACTCCCATTAGTGGTGGTGCAGGAGTGCAGGATGGGTGGGGGCGGAAAGGGGAAGAGAGGTTCAAAGGTGGGAGTGTTGCTCAGTGAGGGGTGTGGGCAAAAATTTGAACACGGCCCAGTGGGTGGGGGATGGGGGGAATATGGAGGTGGACCTCAACTGCAAGTTAAGCTCAGGTGCAGACGGTCTATGCAGGTGAGTAGTGGCTCAACTGCAGACATCAGTGCCAATGGGATTCCGATGGAGGAAAAGATGCTCAGTGGGGTTGTCCAACTCTAGAAATTTAGTTCAGTGGGAGAGGGTCTGATTCTGATAATCATGCTCAGTGGTGGATGAGAGGCTGGCTGCCTAAATTATGCTCAGTGGAGAGAGAGAAAAGTTGAAATAAATGTGCTTGAGGCATTTCATGCAAGGGAAACTACTGCGCTGCTCCGCTTGGGGATCAGTAAAGTTTAGGACAGCACCGTTGAGCCAAGGAGAAGTCAGCCCAATGTATTATACATCAGCAGGACTATTAAGGAATCAGCAGTAGCATGAAAGGGAGGATTGTCATACTTATCTACAACTGATATCAAAAACTATTTTAAGACAGACGTTTAGTACATAGTTAATTCTGGGAATTTGATAAATGTTTGGACAAGCGATCCATTGAAGACAGATGAGGCACTTGGGAGGGAGAGAAAGATAGTCCCATGGCCAGGTCAAATTGGCAAATTACTAAAAACCTGTATTATATAAAGCCTTTTAATAATTTTTATTGGATTATATGACTTGACTTATTCAATTATGAATTGATCAGTTTTAGGCTATAACAAACTTATCTTGAAAATCAAGGCGGTGCCTGAGTGAGCACAAACAGCTGACAGCTGCTCCATAGTCATCTGTGATTGTACAATCAGCGTGACGAGTTTACATAGGCAAAGCCCATATTAAAAGTGGACACGGGGATTTATAATGTGAAAATATTGACACCAAATGTGTGACAAAAATATGACAACAGGAGGTCAAGAGATGCAGGAAGGAAGTATGTGCAGGCATACGATTGTTAATATATTATAGATAGATATATAGATGTTCATGCTGAAGAGTGTATGATTTGCATATACCTGCAGAGTTTGAGAAATTTAGAAAGGGAAAGGGAAAGCTGGCTACATTTTCATGCTGGTGAGCGGTAGCTTGCTTACAGCTGGCAGGGCCAACAGCAGCTAATTTTATTATGTCGATGTGTTGCTGATAGCAAATTTAAATCTTTATTCAGCACACTGAGTTTTTGCAGCTGTGATGTCAGGTTCCGTCAGCATCAAGTGCCAGCCTGTCCATCTGACGGTAAAAATCTTCGGAAGTACAAGTCAAGTCCTGCCCTGTTGATAATGGTACTATGCTGCCATTTAACTGAGAAGAAATAGCTAGTCCAAAAAATTAAGTGCTGGCTTTTAGATTAATATTTCAATATTCCGCCAGCAACATTTCTTGTTGTATCAGACTAAATTCAGGTTTTATTTATATATGTGCTTGGTTTAATTAACGGCCGACAGATGCATTGCCTCTAACAGTCAGTGTGCAACTAAATTTTTTTATTTATTTTAATTTTAGTGCAAATAATCCTCTGGAAACTTCTGAGACCCGCAACTTTTCTGAAGTGGAAAAGGAAGCAATGGATGAGCAAACCCAAGACCCATCTGATCTGGGCACGAACTACGAAGGAAAAACATTCACAATCTAAACGTCAGCTTTTCAGAACTTCATTTCTATCTCGGTTACATTCTGCTCCACTACAGGCATGAATTATTTGAGACCATAAAGTTATGTATAGCTCACCCTCCAGCAGGTGTTTGTTACTAAGCACGGGGTTGATTCAATAAATTTTCATTCTGGAACTTCAGAATCAGTCTATTATGCACACCGTGAAGAACACAAGAAGACAGTTAATATCTACGGTGCCCCCTCAGTTGAAGCTTCGCTTGTGCAGTAGCACCCAATCGTTTTTAACAAGAGAGAAGGGAGGGAGGGGGGGGCTTTGGGTGCGGCCGCGGCGATTAAATCCGGCAAATATACGAGTGTGCCGGGAAAGTCAGCTCCAACCCATCAACTTCCATGTTTAGAACGCGCTAGGCTGGTTGCGTGCGACCCCCTCGGGAGAGAGGGGTTGCCGATTAACATACGGTATTCGCTCAATTAGAGCAATATTCCAATATAGTTTTAAATGTATTGGCACAGCTACGGGTTTCCCGGACTCCCTGAAACTCGCCATTGAAAGCAAGGCGTGAACACAATGGCAAACATAGAAACATAGAAGATAGGAGCAGGAGTAGGCCATTCGGCCCTTCGAGCCTGCTCCGCCATTCAATGTGATCATGGCTAATCATCCAAATTCAGTACCCTGTCCCTGCCTTTTCCCCATATCCCTTGATCCCTTCAGCCTCAAGAAACATATCCAACTCTTTCTTGAATATATTTAATGAACTGGCCTCCACCGCCCTCTGTGGCAGAGAATTCCACAGGTTCACCACTCTCTGGGTGAAGAAATTCCTCCTCATTTCAGTCCTAAATGGCTTACCCCTTATCCTTAGACTATGACCCCTGGTTCTGGACTCCCCGGCCATCAGAAACATCCTTCCTGCATCTAGTCTGTCCAGACCTGACAGAATTTTATAGGTTTCGATGAGATCCCCTCTCAATCTTCTAAACTCCAGTGAGTATAAGCCCAATCGACACAATCTCTCCTCATACGTCATTCCTGCCATCCCAGGTATCAGCTTGGTGAATCTTCGCTGCACTCCCTCCATGGCAAGAACGTCCTGCCTCAGGTATGGTGACCAAAACTGCACACAATACTCAAGGTGCGGTCTCACCAAGGCCCTGTACAACTGCAGCAAGACATCCTTGTTCCTGTACTCGAACCCTCTTGCTACGAAGGCCAACATACCACTTGCCTTCTTAACCACCTGCTGCACCTGCATGCTTACCTTCAGCGACTGGTGCACAAGGACACCCAGGTCTCTTTGCACTTCCCCTTCTCCCAATCTATTGCCATTCAAATAATAATCTGCCTTCCTGTTTTTGCCACCAAAGTGGATAGCCTCACATTTATCCACATTATAGTGCATTTGCCATGTTTCTGCCCAATCACCCAACCTGTCCAAATCGTACTGGAGTTTCCCGACATCCTCCTCGCAGCTTACCCTCCCGCCCAGCTTTGTGTCGTCTGCAAATTTGGAGATATTACATCCTATTCCCTCGTCTAGATCATTAATATATATTGTGAACAGCTGGGGTCCTAGGACCGATCCTTGCGGTACCCCACTAGTCACTGCCTGCCACTCGGAAAATGACCCGTTTATTCCAACTCTTTGCTTTCTGTCCGCCAACCAGTTCTCTATCCAAGTCAATACCTTGCCCCCAATCCCATGTGCCTTAATTTTGCACGCTAATCTCTTGTGTGGGACCTTATCGAAAGCCTTCTGAAAATCCAAATACACCACATCCACTGGTTCTCCCTTATCTATTTTACCAGTTACATCCTCAAAAAATTCCAGTAGATTAGTCAAGCATGATTTACCTTTTGTAAATCCATGTTGACTTTCTCCAATCCTGTCACTGCTTTCCAAGTGCTCTGCTATTACATCTTTTATAATAGACTCTAGCATTTTCCCCACTACCGATGTTAGGCTTACCGGTCTATAATTCCCCGCTTTTTCTCTACCACCATTTTGGAATAGTGGGGTAACATTAGCTACCCTCCAATCAATGGGTACCGTTCCAGAGTCTATCGAGTTCTGGAAGATGATCAGTAATGCATCTGCTATCTCTAGGGCCACTTCCTTAAGTACCCTGGGATGTAAACCATCAGGCCCTGGGGATTTATCGGTCTTCAGTCCCATCAATTTTCCTAACACCATTTTCCTACAAATACTGATTTCTTTCAGTTCCTCGCTTTCATCAGACCCTATGTTCCCCGGCATCTCTGGGAGGTTATTTGTGTCCTCCTTTGTGAAGACAGAACCAAAGTATGCATTTAGTTGGACTGCCATTTCCTTGTTTCCCATTATAAATTCCCCTGATTCTGACTGTAAGGGACCTACGCTTGACTTCACTAATCTTTTTCTCTTCACATATCTATAAAAGCTTTTACAGTCAGTTTTTATGTTCCCTGCTAGCTTACTCTCATATTCTATTTTCCCTTTCTTAATTAATCCCTTTGTCCTCCTTTGTTGACTCCTAAACTGCTCCCAATCCTCAGGATTATTGCTTTTTCTAGCCAATTTATATGTCCTCTCCTTGGATCTTATGCTATCCCTAATTTCCCTTGTTAGCCACGGTTGAGTCATCTTTTTTGTTTTATTTTTACGCCAAACTGGGATGAACAATTTCTGTAGCTCATCCATTCGGTCTTTGAATGTTTGCCATTGCCTATCCACCATCAACCCTTTGAGCGCCATTCCCCACTCAATCCTACCCAACTCGCTCCTCAGACCATCGTAGTTTCCCTTATTTAAATTGAGGACCCTTGTCTCTGAGTCAACTACTTCATTCTCCATCTTAATGAAGAATTCGATCATATTATGATCGCTCCGACCCAAGGGGCCTCGTTCAACAAGATTGCTAATGAATCCTTTCTTGTTGCATAATACCCAGTCTAAGATGGCCTGATCTCTGGTTGGTTCCTCGACATATTGGTCCAGGAAACCATCCCGTAAACACTCCAGGAATTCCTCCTCCACAGTATTGTTACTAATTTGGTTGGCCCAATCTATATGTAGGTTAAAGTCACCCATGATGACTGCTGTGCCCTTATTGCACGCTTCTTTAATTTCCCTTTTAATGCCATCCCCAACCTCCACCTTACTGTTTGGAGGTCTATATACCACTCCCACTAATGTTTTTTTCCCCTTAGTATTTCTCAATTCTACCCATACAGATTCCACATCATCAGAGCTAATATCCTTCATTACAATTGTATTAATCCCTTCTTTAACCAGTAATGCTGTCCCACCTCCCTTTCCTTTTTGCTTTCAGAGGGCTGAATAAAACTCATGGAAATACTGCAATAAATACTCAGTACTCGCAGATACTTTCTTACCTATGATTGGGCTAGGGTTTGTTCACAGTACTAAAATAAAAACAGAAAATGCTGGAAATACTCAGCAGATCAGGCAGCATCTGTGGAGAGAAAGAAACAAAATTAACGATTCAGGTCAATGACCATCATCAACCTGAAACGTTGGCCGCAAATTTGCCAGCGCTCAGAGGGCAGGTTTGGAGGCGGGTCCACTGTCGAAATCGCAAAGATTGACAGCAGTTAGGAAACCCGCTGTTAACCCACCTCCACGCGAGTCTCCCAGGTGTCGGATCTGTCAGCGGAGAACTGACTCGACACCAAGCGGCGGGGGGACAATTCAGCTACTCAAATGGCTTGTTAAAAGCCAATTTAAAACTATTTTAAGGCTTCCTTCCAATTTTACGTTCTCCCCCACGGGTTACCCGCTGTTCGGGGAACACGCCCGCTCACCCTGACATGTTTTGAGTCTGCTCTGATGTTTGTGATAAGCTGCCAGCTGCAGAAGTGGTGTAAAGGATGCCATGTTGCAGATGGTCAGTTTCAGAGCACAGAAAATGTTGGTTACTGCATTTTTAATACATAGAGATTTCTTTAGCTTGCAAGTATTTAGATCCAACTGTATGTCCAGTGCCACCTCATTGGGAGATTGCTTCTGTCATCTCACCTGCAGCTGCCATCTATTGTAGCAACATCGAAACCAATGAAACAATCCTCCAAATCCTTCCATGATCAGCCCCAACACCAACATCACCAGGCACACTGACAGCACCAAACTTCGCCGCCATCACCTGCTGTTGCACTGGACACAGGGCATGAGTCCCTGACATTGCTAGCCGGGAGGCCAGCGAAGGCATCCCAATGGCCAGATTTACTTCACTTGATGCTGCTAACCCTGGCTGCGACATGACACACCTGGTTGACACCATCCCACACCAGCACCGTGAAGCATCCCTTTAATGTCCAAGCCATTCCATGCACACTCATCACTATAGCGGAGGGGGGGGGGGGGGGGGGGGGGGGAGTTATGACTGAACAATCACTGGAACTCAGTAAGACACTTCTCAATGTGTGCTCAGATCTGTCCAATAAGGGGCAATTTTGGAAAAATAGATTTCACTGACTGACAACACATTACCAGAAACTTCACATGGACATTGGCTAAACCTCTCAAGTGCCTACCCTTGTGTGTTGTTAGTTGGTATGCTTGCAGTAGGATGAGGGTGTGTGTGGGGGGTGGCTAGTGAGATAGGGTAGTGATAAAGTAGATAGAGAGGGTTGAGTGGAGGTGCAAGGTAAGTTGGTGTGAGTAAGGATGTGCAAGAGTAGAGTAGGGAAGGCAGAGTGATGGGGATGTGATGAGTGGCACAGGAGGATGAGGTGGTGTGTGGCTTTGCAGTAACATTTCGTGATCCACTAAGATCATTGAATGATTTGCGTCACTACAGCCTGGTCCTCCTAACGACATCCCTGCTTGTGCCCTCCTGTGCAATGTGCAACCAGGCTGCGTTGGTGTCCTGGGGAGGTCTCTTCCACCCTTAGAAGGGAAGAGAACCTCCCTGTGTGCATTGGAGAGCCTGGGTGCAAGCATCCACCTTTGTGCAGTGCTTGTTAGTGTTTGCAGCACCTCAATGCCATCAAACACTGACAGAACAACTGTCAAACTCCGTGTGGACATGGTCCCTTTAAGGAAACCGGCTGATGACGCGTCATCAAATTACGTCATCAGACCCGCTTCCTGTTAATTGGCCGGGAAGCCCGCAGGGCGAGCTTAACAAGGCCAATCAAGGGAAAATCCCTCTGACAGAGCGGCTGCAGCCAGGTTCGTGACTGGAACCTGGAAACCAGCTCACTCGCCACCATCCCGCCTCCGCGGGGAAATTCATGGCCGTCAACTCTTTTTCTCTCTCCACGGATGCTGCCTGACCTGCTGAGTATTTCCAGCATTTTCTGTTTTTATTTCAGATTTCCATCATCTGCAGTATTTTGCTTTTGTATTGGTTCACAGTACCTTTGGTGAGACTTTACTTTCTACACTTTGGAGGTTTTCTCAATCACATCAGGATGGGTGGCGCCTTGGCTGCTTTTAGATTGGAACTTGGACAAGGAGCAATATGACCAGCAGCCTGCTGTTGAGAGACCTGCAACTGGTCAGCAGAGAGGGGAGCAGTAGAGCTGTGCAGCTCACAGGAGGCACTACCCATGACACAGGGTCTACAGGCAGAGGCTGAGTTTCCGTGATGTGTCGGAACAGCAGTGTCTCAGGAGGCTCAGGTTACCACGTCAGGTGGTGGCAGACATCTACAGCCTCCTAGAAGAGAGATTAAATAGTTTGGGCTTGTACTCACTGGAGTTTAGAAGATTGAGAGGGGATCTCATCGAAACATATAAAATTATGGCAGGCCTGGACAGGCTGAATTCAGAGAGAATGTTTCCAATGGCCGGGGAGCACAGAACCAGGGGCCACAGTCTAAAAATAGCGGGCAAATCATTTAAAACAGAGATGAGGAAGAATTTCTTCACTCAAAGAGTGGTGAGCCTGTGGAATTCCCTGCCACAGAGGGCTGTGAAGGCTAATTCAATAAATATTTTCAAGAGAGAATTGGATATATTTCTGAAGGCTAAGGGGATTAAGGGTTACGGAGAAAAGGCGGGGACGGGGTACTGAACTGGTAAGATCAGCTATGATCTCAGACGAAGATCAGCCATGATCTCATTGAATGGCGGAGCAGGCTCGAAGGGCCGAATGGCCTACTCCTGTTCCTATCTCTATGTTTCTATGTAAGACCTGCTCCCTGCTGGACCTGTCGGCCACACGTTACCAGTGGCTGTCAAATTGACAATCGCCCTCAATGTTTTAGCCTCTGGATCCTTCTAGCGCTTTGCTGGAGACATATCCAGGATCACCCAGTCAGCAGCCCACAAATGCATAAGACAAGTGACTGATGTTTGTTTGCCAGGGCCGGCAATTATGTGAACTTTGCCTGTGATGACACCAGTCAGAATGAGCGGGCGCTCGGGTTTGCGTCTCTCGCTGGCTTCTCATAGGTGCAAGGCATATTCTACTGCACACATATGGCAATCCGTGCAACCCAGATCAACCAAGAATATTTGTTAACTGCAAGTGCTTCCACTCCATCAATGTGCAGCTGGTGTGCAACCACAAAAAGATATTTCTGCAGGTATGCACAAGATTCTCAGGGAGCTGCCATGATGCTTTCATCCTGCGGAAGTCCAAGCTTCCTGATGTCTCTGGACCTGCAAGCAGACTTAAGGGATGGCTGCTAGTAGACCAGGGCCACCCACTTCAAACTTGGCTGATGACACCTGTCAGAAACCGAACCAATGAAGTCCAACAGCACTACAATGAATGCCATGTGACCACCAGATGTGTGACGGAACAAGCCAACAGCATGCTGAAGATGCACTGCAGGTGCCTAGACAGATCTGGAGGTGCCCTTCAGTGCACACCAGCCAGTGTCTCCAGAATGGTCATGGTGTGCTGCGCTCTGCACAACACTGCAACCGCAAGGTTTGGACCTGCAGGAGGAAGAAGGCGCAGAGCACAGATTGTCTGCAGATGATTCCGAAGAGGAAGAAGACAAGGAAGGTGATGAGGCAATGCAGCACCAGCTGCTCACATTGCTGCCCGGAATGCTAAGGATGCTCTTATTAATGCAAGGTTCACTTAATGCAGGTTGCACCAGTGGGCCGATGTCAGAAGCACATGCAACAGCCACTCTTCCCGCACCCCCACCCCACCCCCCTCCAATGCCACTGACACAAAGCAGTCCTGCAAACAACCAACCACCCCTTGCACATCCCCCCATTGGTCCCTGTCAATTCAGTCTTCACATTCCTCATCAAGCAAGTTAAAGGGCAACTTGCCACCCAGCAACCAAGATTGGTCAAGATGGGAAGGTGGTGCAAACAAATAAAATTTATGTGATTTTACTAAAGAATGGAAACGTCACAGCATAACATTTTCTCATACACCCATGTTAATACCCTTGCGCAAATAAAAATCTTTGCTCTTCCTTTCCCTAGCACTCCTACGTGGTGCAACCCCTGTGGCTTCAGCAGAGGTAGAGGCAGGCTGCTCACATCCCTGCTCTGGCTGCTGAGATGCTCTTGGCCGACGACCTCTGGGTTTTGGAGTCCCTGAGGGCCCCACCAAAGCCTGCTCCATCTGCACCTGTGCAGGGACAGGCTTAGCCATCAGGACACAACAAGCATATCGGGTACTGAGGGGGTGGGGGGCGGGGCTGGGTGGCTTAGGCAACTGGTGAGAAGTGAAAGCGTTTTGAGTGGAGTGGAGTTCCCAATTCAATGTTGCCTTTTGCCATCATCCTTCTCATGGGCCAGGCACACATCACTGCTACCACACTGCTGGAGAGCACTTTGTTGCAGATCAGTGTGGCGCTGATCTCCAGCGCTTCCTGTTCTGCAGTTGTGAGCTGGGAAATATGTGGAAGACCACATCCAGTTCTCTCCCTCTCCCTACTGTTCTGTGCTCTCTTGTCCTGCAACGGGCAAAAGAACAGACCTATGAGTGAGTGTAATTGCATGTGTTCACCCGATGGATGGGCAGCATTTGGTGAGGGTGACTGTCAGGGAAAGGCATCAAATTGCATAAGGATGAGGGTGAGTGGCAGTGGTGGATGAATAGATGGGGATGTGAGGAAGTACACAGAAAGAGAAGGAGGGGTGCTCTTGCAAGCTAAATGGGTATAACGAGTGATGTGATGGAGTAGCCTTGACATGGCAGAGTGAGCTGTTGGGGTGTTGCGCACAGCAGAATGTAGGTGAATGTGCCAGTGTACTCACCTTTCCTGACTTGGTTATGTCATTAAATGGCTTCCTGCACTGAATCCAGGAGCGTGGTACAATGCTTCTGCTGCCGACGTCCTTAGCCACACCTCCACCGACACATTTTTTGTGTTAGCAGCAGGTTTCATCCTCCCATTGCTGGTGAAGAGTATCTCTCTCCTACTCCTCACTGCCCCCAGCAGTACATCAAGGAAGGCGTTATTCAAACGGGGTGCAGCCTTTGAGCCTCCTGAATCCACTGTCAATGCTCATCCTCTTTTGCTTCCAGCTCCAAACACCTCCAAATTCCACGTCTGGATTGGCCCTTTAAGTACGAGAGTTGAGTCCACATCACGCCCACCGCTGCACAATCTACATCAAACCCGGGAGTAAAATGATAATGAATGTTAATATGCTGCTGACAGACGCGCTGAACTTACGATATTGGACCCACCACGCTCCCACTGTGCCTCCGAGTTAATATAGGGGCCAATAGTATAAGGTTCACAAAATTTCGGCAGCCCCCGAAGATTATTTGATTAAAGAAAACCTGGTTGGAATGTACTTTAAAAACCCAGGACATTAAAGATGGCTGTAGCCAGCCTCGTGGCAAAAGAGAAAGACAGCTTGTATGAATATAAAAGCAGGATCTCCCAGCACTGGCTGGCGCAAGGTACTTGAAACTGTCAATCAACTGCGGTTAGGAAGTTTCAACATGGATCAAAGGAAGCCTTCAGCAGTGTTGACTCAAGGGCTTAAGTGATTGCTGTCAATCTAGTTGCGGTTAGGCTGTAACCACAGAACAAAGGATTGTTTACACGAGCACTCAAGTGCTGTTTACCGAACACTCAAGAAACCAGCGGAACATTTTTCAAACTGGGACAGCTCCATTCACAAACCAGTTAAATAAATGGGAAACGCATTCAAACCCAATACGGTCAACGGGGACAGATTGGTCCCTTTTGTGTAACCCAGATACGTCCAGATTTGGGCACAAAGTTAAGGGCTCCCAATGGGGTATAAAGGTAGCCCCTCAGGAAGCCATTCTCTCTCTCTCAACCGCCTCACCTCCGGTGCCCTGCCTTCAGGAGGAACGTCACAGCCCGCCCAAAGAAGTGGAATACCCGCAGTTACTTTTGAATCACTGGGGTATCTCTACTTCGGGCAGTGAAAAGTCCATGGCAGACCGCAGGGCACAGAGCAGGCGTTTCAACATCGTAGACTGGTGAGCATAAACTTTCTGGCCCATTACAAGGCAACCTAGATAATAGGTATAAGGGGTGGGAACTAAAGGGGAATTTTGGTAAATTTTCATTTTTAGTCAATTTTCCCTCGATGTGTCCATCTTTTCTCCTCCCCGTTAAGTAAAAGTGTGCTGTATTCGTAATTATTTTCACTATATAGAAATGTATTCTTTATTTCAATAAAGCATTGGTTTTCTTTGCACCAAACCACTGGTCTCGTTTTGTCTACATCGCTACTGAAATAAGTCCTGCGGTCAGAACCAAAGGGGAAGCGATTCGAACCGCACGGGGCTGGAACAGCTCAGACACACGGCTGACTGACCAGGCAACTACCCCATACCAAAAAACCCCTACAATAATTCTAATGCACACTTTCCACAGAGACGCAGAGCTCCCCTCGACCAACATTGGTCACAGAAGGTATGTTATTGTTATCCTGCCCATCCTTTCATTTACCTTCCATCGAGGAAGATTGGAAGCTACAGCTGTATGAGATTATGTCAATACATTGTGAGCTATTAGTCTATAGGTTGAAATGTTTTGTCAGACCACTCTTTGACAAACCATACCAATGAATTCTCCATTCAAAATGATGTGGGTAAGCTCTCCATTGCTGCCATTTCTTCTCTGCGATAATTCTCTCTATCAACTCCAGCATCATACCTCTTGAATGAATTAAATTATTGGTGCACCACTTGACTGAGTCAATGGTGGCACCACATTTCAAATATCCTGCTTCTATTCTCATTAATCCTCAGTGTACAGCTCTCTCCACCAAAAAGGAGCAATCCCCATACTAATGGCTTTATAAATGTTTATCACATTTCCATTTGTGTATGTCTACCCTACCAGATGGTACTTATATATGTGATACTTTCCACGCTATTCCAATGTATCTTAATAGCCTTCAAGCAATTACCAGCAAAGGTTTTCAGGGGAATACAAGATACTGAATACTCTCAACAAAATCGAGTTCTTCACATTTGTCTCATTGCTGATGTATTTGTGTAGGGTTCTCAAAATTCCCACATTCCCCGAAAGTTATGGATAAAGGGACCCGGTATGGACCAGTTATTAAAAAAGGGTACCCAAAATGGCTTCTGAAACCTCGTGACCAAGGCTTGCAGGATTTTAAAAGCAAGGCCCTGCAGAAGGCAGGCCCATTCAAATCCTGAAATGAAACCGAACATGCATGGATCTGTGAAACACTTTGTCCATTTCTAAAGCCAGACAGCTAGGTAAACACAGAATATGCATTCTTCACCTTGGAACAGATCAAGTCAGGATGGACTTAATCTTGAGGCCATTAACCTTTTTGCACAACTAATCGGTAACAGCTCACAGGTAGCTACCAAGCCAGGAAAGACAATTAAATTTCATAAATAACAATCAGCCAGGATATCGAAGCCATTAAACAAGGAGACAACCGCCCCAAAAACAGTTAAAGTGAATGACTGTAATCACTTTAGACGAGCCCACCAAAATTAGACAAAGAAATGACCTGATTTGGCGCGCAGATAAGGGGTGAAGAACCGGGTATCATTGTAGGCCCACCGGTAGCCAAGGTCTCTTGCCTCTTGCTCTTGCCTCTCCCGACACTGAGGACGCCCATTACAACACCGGGGACCAAACGCGGGAGGAGAACGGAACCAAATTGAACACGCACAAGACACACGGGGCCGCAAATGGGCAGATGAGACGAGACAAACGGCAAAACCGATAGGCAGACAAGGGCAGCGAAAAAGAAGCATTGGGGACGAGCGGGCACACACCCTGGCCTAGTTATAAGCTGCTGTTTGAAGCATGGGTAGAAAAATCAAACTGACAATATAAACCGCCAACCGAGCCCCAACCGCAACAAAACCATAGGCGACCAAACCAGCACCAGAAGAACAACCATTCCTGCAAGGTGAAGTACCCAACAAAAGACTTTACTCCCTATTTTTTGCTAACAAAGGAAAAGGAGGGTACTTCACAAAGATGACTCCACCGCCGCGCCCTGTGACCACGTGACGATGGCAGGCCCCAAATGATAACAAGAGCGAACCCCAAAACCACAACCGGCTTAGCCGACAGGTTTTGAACTGTCAAGGAAACCCCATTGGTGAGCATGAATTCCTGGCCCCATGTAGCTCAATCTAGTTAGGTATTGGGGTGGGATAAGGGTAAGGGGATTTTAAATGTGTTTGTTCCCTCGATGTGCCGTCTGTTCCCCATTCCCAAATAAGTGTAACTTTATATGCCTGTAATTATTCTAGTAATTCTCAGTGTTGTGATTTTATTGTGCTTTTAATAAAAAATTGCGGTTTTCTTGCACCAAACCAATTGTCTACTCTATTTTCTGTATCGCCACCTGTACCTAAGTCCGGTGTCTAGAACCCCGGGGTGTGGGAGCGATTTGAACCGCTCACAGACAGTCAGGGGCAGAGCTGACTGCACACACCACCCCCTACATTTACCATCCCTGTCAACTCATGAATTTTGTCTCTGACATTCAAGGAGTTTCTCTTCACTGTCTTGTTTGACAGTAGCTGCTTTCAAAATCCCAACTGTCTATCTTTTGCCCTCCATTCACCACAACACTGTTGCAGCTACCGATCTGCTTGCAGGCGTCCAAAATGGTTGCTGTACCGGTGGTTCGCACATGGCCGGGGAGGCCCAAGATGGCGGCCCGCATGGCCCACACGCGGCGCTGCTGGGGTTCGGGGTGGCTTTGGCCCTGCAGACGCTAGCGTAGTGTCCCTTCTTCCCGCAGCCCGAGCAGATCGCGTTTTTCGCCGGGCAGCGCGCTCTGGGGTATTTTGCCTGGCCACAGAAGTAGCATTTCTGGCCTTGGGGCACTGCTGTCTGGCCTTGGGACACTGCTGCGGTAGTTGGGCCGTTGCTGGGGTGTGGCTGGGGTGGCACGGCGATATGAGGCGGTCCTACCGTGTCCCAGGCTGTCATTCCCCGCGGCGTCCACGGTGCAGAGGAGTAGGCATCCATGCCCCGGTAGGCTGCATCCAATGATAGTGCGAATTCAGAGGCCTTGTTGAGGTCGAGGTCACTCTGCTCCAACAGTCGCTGTCGGGTGTAATTGGATCTGTGGCCCGCTACAAAAGCGTCCCGGATAAGTTCCTCTGTGTACACGGCGGCCTTTACATCCTTACAACCACAGGCCCGGCCAAGCACAGACAGTGCCTGAAGGTATTCCACGGTCGATTCCCCAGGTTGTTGTTTACGACTCCCCAGAAGGTGCCTGGCGTACACTTCGTTCACTGGGTGCGTGTACTGGTCCTTGAGGAGCTTGATAGCGTCCGCGTACGAGGTCACGTCTTGGATGACCGAGTACACTCGGTGGTTCACTTTGGAGGTCAGGACATCCAGTTTGTCCTCGTCCGATTTGATTGCTGCGGAGGCGGTCAGGAATTTTTCGAAACACTTAAGCCAGTGAGTAAACTTGGTGGATGAGTCCGCCTCCCGATGATCTAAGTCCAGGCATGCTGGTGTGAGGATCTTCTCCATTATAAAAATTTTGTTAATAAAATTGATGCGCTATCAATTACTCATAAAAGACTGAGAGTTAAGAGAGTAACTAAAGGCTTTTATTAACAAAAGAATGAAGGTCTGCCTCGAGTGGTCGACCGGTCCAGAATACAAAGGGCTGGGGAGCAGTCACCTTTATACTAGGACTTGTGGGAGGAGTCAGCCGAGGCATGTCCAGGCATGTACACAGTGGAATACAAACAGTGGTTTACCACAGTCGTTAAGACCAGCGAGAAGCAGCGCCTGGTCATCGACTACAGCCAGACAATAAAACGCTACACCCTGCTGGACGCCTACCCACTCCCCCGCATAGCTGATATGGTCAACCAGATCGCGCAGTACCGCGTCTTCTCGACCATTGACCTGAAATCAGCGTACCACCAGCTCCCTATCCGCCCTGAGGACCGCCAGTATACTGCCTTTGAGGCAAATGGCCGCCTCTATCACTTCCTTAGGGTTCCCTTTGGCGTCACCAATGGGGTCTCCGTCTTCCAAAGGGAGATGGACCGGATGGTAGATCAAAATGCGTTGCAGGCCACTTTCCCATATCTGGACAATGTGACCATCTGCGGCCGTGACTTGCAGGACCATGACGCAAACCTCAAAAAATTCCTCCGCACCGCCCAACTCCTGAACCTGACATATAACAAGGAGAAGTGCATATTCCGCACAAACCGCCTCGCCATCCTTGGCTGTGTTGTGGAACACGGAGTCATCGGCCCCGACCCCGACCGGATGCATCCCCTTATGGAACTCCCACTGCCCCACTGCCTCAAGGCCCTGACGAGGTGCCTAGGGTTTTTCTCCTATTACGCCCAGTGAGTCCCCTACTATGCGGACAAGGCCCGTCCGCTGATCAAGTCCACCTCTTTTCCCTTGACGGCAGAGGCCCGCTTAGCCTTCCACCGTATCAAGGAGGACATTGCCAAAGCCACCATGCATGCAGTGGACGAATCCATCCCCTTCCAGGTGGAAAGCGACGCGTCCGACTTTGCCCTGGCCGCTACCCTCAATCAGGCGGGGAGACCCGTGGCCTTCTTTTCACGAACCCTCCAAGGCCCGGAGACCAGACACTCCGCTGTTGAGAAGGAGGCCCAGGCGATTGTGGAGGCTGTGCGTCATTGGAGGCAATACCTGGCCGGAAAACGATTTACCCTGCTCACTGACCAGCGTTCAGTTGCTTTCATGTTTAACAACAAGCAGAGGGGCAAAATCAAAAATGACAAGATCTTGAGGTGGAGAATCGAACTTTCCACCTACAATTATGAGATCTTGTAGCGGCCCGGGAAGCTCAATGAACCCCCGGATGCGCTATCACGTGGCACCTGCGCCAGCGCGCAGATTGATAGACTGCGGGCCCTCCACAATGACCTCTGCCACCCGGGGGTCACCAGGTTCTTCCACTTCATCAAGGCCCGCAACCTGCCTTACTCTATTGAGGAGGTCAGGACCATGACCAGGAACTGCCAAGTCTGCGCTGAGTGCAAACCGCACTTTTATAGACCAGACAGGGACCACCTGATAAAAGCCACTCGCCCCTTCGAGCGCCTGAGCGTTGATTTTAAAGGGCCTCTCCCCTCCTCCGACCGCAATGTGTACTTCCTCAATATTATTGATGAGTACTCCCGTTTCCCGTTCGCCATCCCCTGCCCGGACATGACCAGTGCCACGGTCATTAAATGTCTGAACGACCTCTTCACCCTGTTCGGTTTCCCCAGCTATATCCATAGCGACCGGGGCTCATCGTTTATGAGCGACGAACTCCGGCAGTACCTGCTAACTAGGGGTATTGCCACAAGCAGGACCACCAGTTACAACCGCCGGGGGAACGGACAGGTGGAAAGAGAAAATGCGACAGTTTGGAAGGCCGCCCTGCTAGCCTTAAAGTCTAGGGGCCTTCCAACCTCCCGCTGGCAGGATGTGCTCCCCGATGCGCTCCACGCTATTCGGTCACTGCTCTGCACTGCCACTAACGCCACCCCTCATGAGAAAATGTTTGTCTTCCCAAGGAAGTCCACATCGGGGACATCGCTACCGCCATGGCTGACGTCCCCAGGGCCGGTCCTACTGAGAAGACACGTGAGGACCCATAAAGCGGACCCCCTGGTCGAGAGGGTCGACCTCCTCCACGCCAACCCCCAGTATGCTTACATTGCATACCCGGACGGGCGGGAGGACACAGTCTCCATAAGAGACCTTGCACCCTCGGGGGCCGCAGTAACCCACTACTCACTACCACCCCCCCCCACGACCCGATATCCAGCCCCAGCAGACGGCAGGCCTGGGCCCCGCGACCCGCTCGACATCTACGAGGACGACACGCCTGTGCCACAGCCTACGCAGGACTCGACGCCAGAAGCTCCACTACCCCTGCCGTCGCCACGCCGATCACAGCGGCAGACAAGACCTCCGGAGAGACTCCAATACACTAACTTCTAATACACTTCACCCCGCCGGACTCAATTTTAAACAAGGGGTGAATGTGGTAAACCACTGTTTGTATTCCACTGTGTACATGCCTGGACATGCCTCGGCTGACTCCTCCCACAAGTCCTAGTATAAAGGTGACTGCTCCCCAGCCCTTTGTATTCTGGACCGGTCGACCACTCGAGGCAGACCTTCATTCTTTTGTTAATAAAAGCCTTTAGTTACTCTCTTAACTCTCAGTCTTTTATGAGTAATTGATAGCGCATCACACAACTAATCGGTAACAGCTCACAGGTAGCTACCAAGCCAGGAAAGACAATTAAATTTCATAAATAACAATCAGCCAGGATATCGAAGCCATTAAACAAGGAGACAACCGCCCCAAAAACAGTTAAAGTGAATGACTGTAATCACTTTAGACGAGCCCACCAAAATTAGACAAAGAAATGACCTGATTTGGCGCGCAGATAAGGGGTGAAGAACCGGGTATCATTGTAGGCCCACCGGTAGCCAAGGTCTCTTGCCTCTTGCTCTTGCCTCTCCCGACACTGAGGACGCCCATTACAACACCGGGGACCAAACGCGGGAGGAGAACGGAACCAAATCGAACACGCACAAGACACACGGGGCCGCAAATGGGCAGATGAGACGAGACAAACGGCAAAACCGATAGGCAGACAAGGGCAGCGAAAAAGAAGCATTGGGGACGAGCGGGCACACACCCTGGCCTAGTTATAAGCTGCTGTTTGAAGCATGGGTAGAAAAATCAAACTGACAATATAAACCGCCAACCGAGCCCCAACCGCAACAAAAGCATAGGCGACCAAACCAGCACCAGAAGAACAACCATTCCTGCAAGGTGAAGTACCCAACAAAAGACTTTACTCCCTATTTTTTGCTAACAAAGGAAAAGGAGGGTACTTCACAAAGATGACTCCACCGCCGCGCCCTGTGACCACGTGACGATGGCAGGCCCCAAATGATAACAAGAGCGAACCCCAAAACCACAACCGGCTTAGCCGACAGGTTTTGAACTGTCAAGGAAACCCCATTGGTGAGCATGAATTCCTGGCCCCATGTAGCTCAATCTAGTTAGGTATTGGGGTGGGATAAGGGTAAGGGGATTTTTAATGTGTTTGTTCCCTCGATGTGCCGTCTGTTCCCCATTCCCAAATAAGTGTAACTTTATATGCCTGTAATTATTCTAGTAATTCTCAGTGTTGTGATTTTATTGTGCTTTTAATAAAAAATTGCGGTTTTCTTGCACCAAACCAATTGTCTACTCTATTTTCTGTATCGCCACCTGTACCTAAGTCCGGTGTCTAGAACCCCGGGGTGTGGGAGCGATTTGAACCGCTCACAGACAGTCAGGGGCAGAGCTGACTGCACACACCACCCCCTACATTTACCATCCCTGTCAACTCATGAATTTTGTCTCTGACATTCAAGGAGTTTCTCTTCACTGTCTTGTTTGACAGTAGCTGCTTTCAAAATCCCAACTGTCTATCTTTTGCCCTCCATTCACCACAACACTGTTGCAGCTACCGATCTGCTCAACCACACCCTCAGCTCCACCTTTGATGCCCTTGTCCCCATTGAAACCATTACTCGCTCTTACCCTGGCATTCCCCCTGGTACGGCTCACATCTCCGCTCCCTTAAGTCTAAGGAATACAGATTTGAATGTATATGATGGACAATTAGTTTAAGCATTCATCGCCAGATCTGGCTGGACCACATAAAGCATCTTGCTTTTGTCTACCAAACTGCTCACTATTCCAGAATCATTCTGAAATGCAAAGATAACCCCCAGCTTCTTTTCTCTACTGCTAACTGTCTTATAAACCCCTCTCCCCTCTCTCCTCTACCCTCACCTTCAGCAACAAGTGTGAGGAGCTCATGGACTTCTTTGCACTAAGATTGAGACCATCCGTTCAACTGCCTCTGCCACTTCCCTCCCTTCCCCTAGCCCACCGGGCCAAACTTCCTCTAAGGTTCCTTCCTGCCTTAGCCCTGAACTCACATTTTTCTCTAATTTCTCTCCTCTCTCTCCTCATGCTCGCTCCGAGCTCATCTTGTCCATGAGACTCACATCCTGCTCCCTCGGCCCTATTCCCACCAAACTGCTGACCACCCAACTTCCCTTCCTGGCTCCTATGTTAGCTGATATTGTTAACAGTTTTATCTCCTCAGGTACTAAACCCCTCTCTTTCAAATCTGATGTCATTATCCCTCTCCTCAAAAAAACAACCCTTGACCCCTCTGTCCTTGCAAACTACAGCCCCATCTCCAAACTCCCTTTCCTCGCCAAGGTCCTTGAATGTGCTGTCACCTCCCAAATCTGTGCCCATCTTTCCCGGAACTCTATGTTTGAATCCCTCCAATCAGGTTTCCGCCCCTGCCACAGTACCAAAACGGCTCTCATCAAAGTCACAAATGACATCCTTTGTGACTGTGACAAAGGTAAACTATCCCTCCTCATCCTTCTCGACCTGTCTGCAGCCTTTGACCCAGTTGACCACACCATCCTCCTCCAATGCCTCACCTCTGTCGTCCAGCTGGGTGGGACTGCCCTCGCCTGGTTCCATTCTTATCTATCCAGTCATAGCCAGAGAATCTCCTGCAACAGCTTCTCTTCCCGCCCCCGCATCTTTACCTCTGGTGTCCCCAAAGATCTATCCTTGGCCCCCTCCTATTTCTCATCTACATGCTGGCCCTCGGCGATATCTTCTGAAAACACTGCGTCAGTTTCCACATGTACGCTGACAATACCCTGCTCTACGTCACCACTATCTCTCTTGACCCCTCCACTGTCTCTAAATTGTCAGACTGCTTGTCTGATATCCAATATTGGATGAGCAGAAATTCCCTCCAACAAAATATTGGGAAGACCAAAGCCATTGATTTTGGTCCCTGTCACAAACACCTAGCGACTGACTCCATCCCGCTCCCTGGCAACTGTCTGTGCCTGATCCAGGCTGTTCGCAAACTCGGTGTCATATCTGACCCCGAGATGAGCTTCCGACCACGTATCTGCGCCATAGAATCATAGAAACTTACATTGCTGAAAGAGACCATTCGGCCCGTTGTGCCTGTGCTGGCTCTTTGAAAGAGCAGTCGTGCTCAGTCCCACACCCACGCTTTTTGTCCGTAACCCTGTCAGTTCCTCATCCTCCAGTACCTGGCCAACTCACCTTAAAATTATTGATGGAATTGGCTTCCACCACCTTTTCAGGTCAAGCGTTCCAGATCCCGACAAATCTCGGAGTGAAAAAAATTCTCATCTCCCCTCTAGATCTTTTTCCAATAATTTTGAATCTATGACCTCTAGTTATTGACTCACTCACCAGGGAGTATAATTTTTCTCTATTCTATCAAAACCTCTCATTATATTGAAAACCTCTATTAAGTCACCATCTAACCTTCTCTGTTCCAAGGAGAACAGTCCTAACTTTTCCAACCTCTCCTCATAACTGAAGTCCCTCATCCCTGGTAACATCCTGGTAAACCTCTTCTATACCCTTTCTAAGGCCTTTACAGCTTTCCTGAAGTGTGGTGCCCAGAATTGTCCACAATGCTCCAGATCATAGAACACTGATATTGATACCAAGCTCATAAAAGAGCAACTAGGCTTTCTGGAAGATCCTTTAATAGACAACAACAACTTGCATTTATATCATTGAATCATAGAATGGTTACAGCACATTAGGAGGTCATTCAGCCCGTCAAGCCCATGCCGGCTCTCTGCAAGAGCACTGCAGCTAGTCCCACTCTCCCACGCTTTCCCCGTAGATCTGCAAATGTCTTTCCTTCAGGTACTTATCCAACTCCCTTTTGAAAGCCATGACTGAATCTGCCTCCACCACCCTTTCAGGCAGTGCATTCCAGATCCTAACCACTCACTGATTAAAACAGAAAAACAAATAACACTAACATTCTCCTTAACCAATACTGCCACACCACCTCCTATCTTTTCTTCCCTATCATATAGTGCCTTTAATGACACATCATAGACTCAGAAGTATGTGGAACTATTTGAACAGATAATTTACCCAAAGCCCACAATCTAGCCAATGGTGATTACTGTTAAACGCACACTTGCATAGGGAGAAAGCTAGTGTAATGAATCTAATGGGGATTTTGAAAAGAAAATCCGTTAATAACAAATTTGGTTATTAAATTGTGCCTTTTTTAAGTTAACAGGAGCTTGAAAACCAGGATCAGCTGCAGATTGTACTTTTTCAACTGCAGCTGTAACATGCCCACATGTCTTAGCCCACATCAAAGCCAGTGTTCCTGCCTCCCTTGACCAACACCAGTTTGCCTATCGTGCAAACAGATCAACGGAGGATGCAATCACAACTGCTCTACACTCGGCACTGAATCACCTAGATGGTAAGGAGACCTACATCAGAATGCTGTTTATAGACTACAGCTCAGCATTCAACACTATCGTCCCCAACAAGCTGGCCACCAAACTCCAAACTCTTGGCCTGAACACTTCCCTCTGCAACTGGACCCTGGACTTCCTAACAAACAGACCCCAGTCTGTCAAATTAGGTAACCACACCTCCCCCCCCCCCCCTGACCCTGAACACAGGGGCCCCACAAGGATGTGTGCTGAGCCCCCTCCTCTACTCCCTCTTCACCCACGACTGTGTGGCTGTTAATGGTTCCAACACCATCATCAAGTTTGCGGATGACACCACGGTAGTAGGCCAGATCACCAACAACGATGAGTCAGCCTACAGGGAGGAGGTCCAGCATCTCGTGAAGTGGTGCACCGATAACAACCTGGCCCTTAACACCAAGAAAACAAAAGAAATCATTGTGGACTTCAGGAAGTCCAAAGGCAGTAGTCACACCCCCATCCACATCAATGGGGCTGTGGTGGAAAGGGTGGACAGCTTTAAGTTCCTCGGAGTCCACATCACGGAAGACCTCTCCTGGTCCCTCAACACCTCCTCTCTGGTGAAGAAGGCCCAGCAGCGCCTATATTTCTTGAGGCTGAAGGGATGTAATCTGTCACCCCTGATCCTCTCTAACTTTTACCGCTGCACTATAGAGAGCATCCGGACAAACTGTATCACAGTATGGTATGGCAGCTGTAGCTACTATGACCGGAAAGCCCTGCAGCAGGTAGTCAAAACTGCCCAACGCATTACCGGCACCCGGCTACTGACCATAGAGCACATATACCAGAAACGCTGTCTACGGAGGTCACGGTCCATCATCAAAGACCCTACCCACCCCAGCCACAGTCTGTTCACCCTCCTACCATCTGGGAGATGCTACAGATGCATTCGCACCCGAACAACCAGATTTAGGAACAGCTTCTTTCCCAGGGCTGTCACCCTACTGAACTCCACAAATAAACTCTAAAGCCTGCACATCTGCCAATGCACTTTATTATGGTCATATTTATGTTAATATACTACAAGCCAAATGTATGTTGAATGTTTAAATGTCTTAATCCAAATGTACACTCTCGGGAGCCGCAAGCCTACATTTCGTTGTACTACACTTGTGCACTAACAATGACAATAAAAGTTGATTTGATTTGATGGTGAACAGCAAAGCTACAGCTCGAGCTGATACCATACAATACCGCTAGTGTGCTAACCTTGACCCAGGTATTCCCATTGCACGAGTTTGGTTTCCACAATATTAAAAGGCAAGATTACTGATGGCAGCAGCACTAACAAAAAAAAAATCCCATTCGGGTCATTATGCTAGTTTTCTGCCAGCCAAGGAATATGTTTCAACACAGTTGAAATGCACTCCTGCGTCGGCAGAAAACTCACATAAATCTAATTATTTCTTTTTACTTCTGCTGCTATGCTCAAATCTGGTTGTTAAATTGTGCCTTTTAAAGCAGTAGAAACTGATACTTGAGTGTTGGGATCAACCAAAGGTTTCTGCTGTCGTGCACAAACAACACTGTGCCATGCTACAGTGGGTAAAGGACAGTACTCCAGTAGATCCTAGCAGACTATGTAATGTGCCAGAGTTTGTGGCCAAAGTAACACTGAGTTTAATGGCGCTGGTCGTTATTAATGTATAAATCATCCAACAAATTGTGGTGAGGAAGGGAGACCCTGTGAATTGCGAATCGCCACAAGTTGCTGGATGATCTGGCCACTCCACCATTAGCCTCCTGAAAATGGCAGCTCGCCCCAAACCTCCCCACGAGTGTCAAGAAATTACTGCATTTGCACATTAATTGCCAATTAAACTCACCGCAGAAAGTTAGGGCTGATACTTAAGTACCTATTTAATGGTGAGATTTATGTTCCTGCAATGCCACTCAACCTCTCTGGCCCTGAAAGGAAACAATTCAAACTGGAGAGTCTCATTCCTACATGTAGTAAATTGTTTGTAAAGATTTTTAAAATTTAAAATTTAACATTTTAATTTTTTCCTTACTTTTTCTTTGTCTTTTTTTTCTCACTCTTAATCTAATCTTTCTTTCTCTCTATTTCTTTCTGTGCCTGATTTGACTATAATTCACACTAGTTCCTTCTCAGTCATTTTTCTGTTTCTTTCTTGATCCTTAAATCTCATTGGTTAAGGAAGATAGGGGGAGAAATTCGGTATCGCCCCGTTTGGGGTGCTAGTATTGGCGGTGTGCAAAGTTTAGCACCAGGTGCAATTTATCGCCACCTCACGCACTAAATCAGGCGCTGCACGATAGTCTTAAGGCGCTAACCCAGCGGCGCGATGCAATTTCCTCCACAGGTGGGCGCAGCGCAGGTGCTGTCAATTATCGATTTCAGCCAGACACGCTGGCGCCAGCCAGCTCTTAAAGGGGCGGATCGATTATCATCTCCAGCCACACCCTGCACCTTGTAGGCCTCAAACTCGGCGGTAACCTACCTGTGGCGTCGACAACTGCATCAATATGGAGAGGGCCAGGGAGAGAGCGCAGCGCTTCAGCGAGGGGGCATTGGATGCTCTGGTTGGCGCGGTGGAGCGCAGGTGATCTGTGCTCTACCCAGAGAATGGCAGGAGGCCTCAACACAGTGACTACCGCAGAGCTTGGAAGGAGGTATCCCACAGAGTCACCTCCAGCAGCATGGTTCCCAGGACTCCTGTGCAATGCAGGAAGAAGTTTAACGACCTCACTCGGGTCGTCAGGGTGAGTGCCTTTTTCTGAATCATCTTCATCCCTCCATCTGCATCTCACTTTATGGCCAGAGGGTGTGCAAAGCCCCAAAGGCCAGCTGTCATCCAGCACCCATGGCCCTTTCTGGAAACACACATGCACATTCAGCTCTGTGCATAATGTAAGGGCTAATCGACCATGGGAGGCATGTCATGCCAGATCAGGGCAGCATAATGTAAGGGCTAATTGACCATGGGAGGCATGTCATGCCAGATCAGGGCTGCATAATGTAAGGGCTAATCGACCATGGGAGGCATGTCATGCCAGATCAGGGCTGCATACAAGGCTAATCAACCATGGGAGGAATGTCATGCCAGATTAGGGCTGCCGGTTTCATCACACCCCATCCTTTTCTCTTGCAGGCCAACCTGGCGAATAATAGAAGGCAACAGCATCGGACCGGAGGAGGCCGGCCTCACCTGCAGACCCTCACAGACCTGGAGGAGTGAGTCCACCGGATTGTGGCAAGCCAGATGATTGGCCCCGTCACCTCTGGAGATGCTGACCCCATTGTGGACAGCAATGGTAAGGTCATCACCTTTTTGACCTCTCTCCTTCCACTTGTCCCCCACACCAGCATGCTTTTTCACTCTCGAGCCAACTCAGAGTATAGCAGCTCTCATGCATCCCTTGCTGCCACCCTGTCCTTTCGCTAAAGCCACTTTTGAACCTCCCTGCTTTCAGATGCTGCATCACCAGCTCGGGAGGTGGGCCCTCAAGCTGCCAGTGCGTGACTCTGGAGGCGACGAGGAGGAGGAAGTCGGACCATCCGTACCACCCTCAGGCGAGCCAGCCCATGTCCAGACTGGGGAAGACGCCTTCCCTGGAGGGGAGCGGGGTGAGGGGGAATGGTCTGAGGAGGATGCAGCTCCAGGACCCAGCGGCCTGCAGCAACGCGAGGGGGTTAGGGAAGCTCGGGGGCCATCTCCCCGGAGGGCGAGTCAGGCCGCGAGTGCTGCTGCACAGAGCGCAGAAGAGGTACATGCCCTCGCAGAAATGAGCGCCCAGGCTGGGCTGAGGCACACTGAGCTCATGGCTGCAGTGGCAAGGATGCCCGACTCCATTGAGACACTGGCAAGGAGTGTCCAGGACTTCGGCGCAGCACAGGCAAGGAGTGTGCAGGACTTCGGCACAGCACTGGCAAGGATTCTCCAGGACTTCGGTGAAGCACTGGCAACTGCCACGCAAGTGCTGAGTGCTGCCACGCAGTCAGTGGCTGGTCTCATGCAGACGCAGATTGAGGCCACGCGAGCACTGACTGCTGCCACCCTCGCTGGATCGGGCAGGATTCCCCAGGGCCCTCGCTGCACCACAGCAGGCCAGCAATCTGTGCACCACCCAATTGCTGCGCATGCTGCGGTGCTGCCCTGTCAGAGTGCCAGTGTGTCAGCTGACCAGGGAGCTGCTGTCCACTCTCAGGATGACAGCATTCCTGATGCCACCACTGGCACTTCTCCACTGCAGCTGCCACTACACAGAAATCACAGAAATCACAGAAACCCCACAGTGCAGATAAAGGCCATTTCGGCCCATCGAGCCTGCACCGACACATATCCCACCCGATCCCCGTAACCCCACGTATTTAATCCCCCTAACACTAAGGGTCAATTTATCATAGCCAATCAACCTAACCCGCACATCTTTGGACTGTGGGAGGAAACCGGAGCACCCGGAGGAAACCCACGCAAACACGGGGAGAATGTGCAAACTCCACACAGACAGTCACCCGAGGCCAGATTCGAACCTGGGTCCCTGGCGCTGCGAGGCAACAGTGCTAACCACTATGCCACCGTGCTGCACCATACCTGTAGGACAGACTGCTTCCGCCCATGCGGAGTTGGAGCAGTCAGCAGGCGGGCCCTCCAGGCCCAGAGCTGGTCCAGGCCGTACCTCAAGTGCATCTGCGGTCTCAGTTTTGGACAGTCAGCAGGCCTCCCGCAGCCTTGCTGCAGCCACTGGGGTCCCATTAGAGGAGCTGCAGGGTGGCAAGGGGGCAATTCCGCAAGGGAAGCAGATCACCATCGAGGGGCAAAAAGTAGAAGGTGCTGTTAAGTTATGTTATTTCTTTCATTCAAGGCCGAGGATGCTGGTCTGAATGTTGGTTATGTTTTGGACATTGCCTCCAGGGTGTGAGAGACAGTTATGTTTTGGACATTGTCTCCAGGGTGTGAGAGACAGTTATGTGGCAGTCTGTTTGTTTTGCTGTTTGTTTCCATTCCTTTGTCATGCGGGAAGGATACACATTTTGTTAAATAAAGAAGTTTATTTATTCACAATGTCCATGTCTGTTCTTTGCACTAATTTTGCCCTTGACCGGCTTAGGGGTAGCAGAATGGTTCCATTCATGTTCTTGGAATGGCAGAAAGCATTCCCTCAGAGGGGCCTAGAAGCGACTTGCTATAAGCCTCTGACGGACGGCCCTTGCAGTTTGTGCCTCCCTCCAGTCTTGGTGCTCCTCCTCCTCCTCCTCCTCCTCCTCCTCTGCTGGTGCTTCAATGTCTGGTGGCATTGGCTGGGTCCTGAGGATTGCCAGGTTATGCAGCATGCAACACACAACCACGAAATGGGAGACTCGCTCAGGTGAGTACTGAAGGGCTCCTCCGAAATGGTCCAGACAGCGGAACCGTTGCTTCAGCATGCCGATTGTGTGCTCAAATGATGTTCCTGGTCACTTGATGGCTCTCATTGTAACGTTCTTCAGCAGGGGTGCTGGGCGAACGGAGCGGGGTCATCAGCCAGGGGCACAGAGGATAGCCCTTGTCCCCGAGAAGCCAGCCTCCTGGGTGAGCTGGGGCTTCGAAAAGGTCTGCCACAGAAGTCTGGCGCAGGATGAAGGCGTCATGGCTGCTGCCTGGAAAGTGGGCATTGACAGCGAGTATCAGCTGTCGGTGTCACAGACCAGCTGCACATTCAAAGAATGGAACCCCTTTCAGTTGCGGAAATCCTCCGCATTCTCTAGAGGCGCCCACAAAGCCACATGCGTGCAGTCAATGGCGCCCTGCACCATGGGGAAGCCTGCTATCCTTGCGAAGCACTCTGCGCGCTCTCGCTGCTTGTCCGGGGTCATTGGGAAGGAGATGTACTGCCATCTCCTTTTAAAGGAGGCATTAGTCACTTGACGGATGCAGCAATGCACCGCGAACTGTGAGATGTTGGCAATGTCCCCAGCAGCGGCCTGAAAGGAGCCGCTGGCATAGAAGTTTAGAGCCACAGTGATCTTCACAGCCACCGACACAGATGCCCTGCACCTTAGTTGAGGCTGCAGATCTGGCTGAAGCAGGTGGCAGAGCTCAGTGACCACAGAATCACAGAATCACAGAAACCCCACAGTGCAGATAGAGGCCATTTCGGCCCATCAAGCCTGCACCGACACATATCCCACCCGATCCCCGTAACCCCTACATCAACACATGTCCCACCCTATCCCTGTAACCCCACGTATTTAATCCCCCTAACACTAAGGGTCAATTTATCATAGCCAATCAACCTAACCCACCTCCTTACTGAAGCGCAGCCTTCGGAAACACTGCTCCTCCAACATGTTGATATATGAAAACTGTTGGCGGAAAACCCTGGCAGCGTAAGGTCTCATGTGCCGACATCTGTAGGCCCTCCTCTGTCTAGCCATGCCTGCCACTCTATCCCTGCGTCTCTGTGCCCTATCAATATGATTGAGAAGGACGACTATCCCATCCAATGCAGCCCCCATAGTAAGTGCGTACTGAAAGTTATGCCGGTTGAGAAGCTTACCAACTGCAAAGTAATGTTCAGAAGGCTAAAGTTCCTCAGCCAATGCTGGCTCACTGCAGAAATGGCTCTCTGTTTCTCTCTGAGCAACTCTCTCTCTCTCTCTCACAGAAGGTGTGGTCCAAAAATGGCTACCACTAACAATCCAGGAAGAGTACCCTTTAAATAGCACCCCCCCCAGCCCGACAGTGACTGGGAAACGTTCAAGGTAACCTGTCCTTGTTAGCGCCAGGCAGAACGGAGGGGGGCACCACTGAATTTCCGGTCCGGGGCACCCCAAGGACGTTGCACAATGAAATGACGTCATGATCTGCGTGCGCCGGTGAGCGGGCGCAACGGTTTAGCGCCGGTGCTAAATGTCTGCTCAATTTGGGAAGAGGCGCAGGGTTCGCTGCGCCTGGGTGCTAGTTGGTTAGCGCCTCACTTCTCGACCTCTTTAGGTGCTAATGGGTGGCGCAACCAACCAAATTTTTCCCCCATAGACTGTTGGTCCCATCATTCACCAAGGTCCCAGATGCCCCTTTATCAGCTTGCACTTCCAGCAACCTGCAGTGGAATAAATGCTCGGGCTGAAGGGTGAGGGAAAAAGTCTAACTGACGGGGGAATCTGCTCCAGCAAAATCTGGGCCAATACTTTTTGAAAGGATAAGTACTTGAAAAATATAAAATGTAGAAGGGTATGGGGAAAGAACAGGGGAATGGAACAGCTCTTTCATAGAGTCAGAGCAGGTGTGATGGGCAAAATAGTTTCTCCGTGCTGCAAAATTCACTGATTCTATTCTATAATTGCTTAATTACTGTCAAGAAACTATTATCATCAGGCAGTGAGCAGGCAGTTTTGGTCGACAATTTCAATTCTTTGCTGGCAGTACTGTAATGCCCAATATTGAAAATGCAAATATCAATGGAATGGAATTTAAACATTACAGTGGCCAGGATCTCATTTGATAACGGGAGGAAAGTGAAAAGTCCGATTGACTGGTAAGCGTAGTCTATTTTTACATTTAAAAATACTCTTTCACTATAGCTGGAAGATGGCACAGCGTATTGAAGCTCTAACATACTGCACTGCTGAATGTAGGACATGGGTTTATGTACAAGAGTTCCTCGCACAGTGACTTCACACTCTCAGCTGCACTTAGGGGCTGAGTTAGCGCTACAGGGAGGGTAGAAGAATCCACTCTTGCACATCTTTTTACAACCAGTCAATAGTTTCCTGAGAAGCAAAGGGAAAGACCGAACACTTTATGTTAAAAAAAAGTACCGTTGCCTGGGAAAAGTAAGGTGAGCTAGCATCGAAAAAGGAGGGGCCCCCCTCCAGTCATTCTGGTACATACTTATTCTATAGAAGGGCGTGCATATTTAAATGTTATTGCTCTTAACATAATATTTTAATGCCACATATTATTTACTAAGAAAACCATGTAGGTACCAGCTGTGGCACTGTAGTAGCACTCTCACCTCTGAGTCACAAAGTTTGTGCGTTCATGTCCCATCCTAGGGATTGAGCCCATAATCGCGGCTGACACTTCAGTGCAGTCCTGAGGAAGTGCTGCACTATCGGAGTTGCTGTCTTTCGGATGAGACATTAAACCTCCCATTTCAAGTGACTTTACAAACTCCCATGGCACTATTCCAAGAACCTTGTGTCCTGGCCAATATTTATCTCTCAACCAACATTACCAAAAACAAATTATCTGGTCATTTATCTCATTGCTGTTTGTGGGACCTTGCCCTATGCAAATTAGCTCCCACGATTGCCTATGTTAGTTCACTTAAAAACAGCAAATAATGGCCCAGAATTTGTTGAGAAAATAACGGCAAGTTAAATGCACACGCCGTTATCAGTGTGTAAAAAAATCAGCAATTTGTGGCGAATAAGAGCTTCCCCGTGGTTGTGAATCACCACAAATTGCTGAACGATTTCCGCCGCTCTGCCATTAGCTTGCACAAATGGGCGTTTGCTTTAAATTGAAATTTCTCACTTTTCCGTTGTCTCTTGTTTCTCTCTTAATCCAATCTTTCGTTCCCTCTCTTTATTTCTCTTTCTGTATCTAATTTGATCTAATTCACTCCATTTCCTTATCTGTCGTTCCTCTGTTTCTTTCACTATCCTTAAATTCCATTGGTTAAGGAGATACGTTGGTCCCATCGTTCACCGAGGTCCTAGATGCCCCGCTCTCAATTCGCACTTCCAGCAATTTGCGGCACAAAAGTTTTTCAAGCTGAAGGTGAGGAAAAAGTCCAAGTCACGGGGCAAATTCTGGGCCTATACTGTTTTACTTCTATCAAACTATCACAGTAAAATCTCATAGTCCATGGTTTAACAATGAGCCAAATAGTTTACAGTTTTACACAGTTAGAGTATGGTTCAGAATTTCCTCAGATGATGTGCATGGCTCAGTGTGACAAGTGGGAGGAATTTAACATCATTAGGCTGTATATATGCATAAAAAGAAGGCTGTTGGCTTCAGCTGCCTGGGTCCGAAGTTCTGGAATTCCCTCCCTAAACCTCTCTCTCCTCCTTAAGACACTCCTTAAAACTTACCTCTGCAACCAATCTCCTTCTGTGGTTCGGTGTCAAATTTTGTCTGATAATCGCTCCTGTGAAACTTCTGGGGACCTTTTACTGCATTAAAGGTGCTGTATAAATGTAAGTTGTTGTTGTAAATTGGAATGTGCATTTCGGATTAAACTGAGCTAGTTAGAGGGCGGGGCATCAGGAGGTATATCCGGAGGTGTCACAATTCTTTGGTTGTAGACTCTGAAGCATTACAACAGCCGGGACGGCTAACATTATGGGGTAGAAAATGGGCCCAGATTCAGCGCTGCGTGAACCCAAACAAAGAGGCCTGAAGCCAGTTCTAAATTAATCCTCTGGCCTCATCTAGATATTCCGCCTGAGCTGCCAGCACCTCCACAGGCAGCCCGCCCATCTACAGGATTGAATTTTGAGCCTCTTGTCTCGCCAGCAACGACCTTCGGGTAAGTTCCGGGAGAAGGTTCACTGCAGGCAACGGGGGAGTGGGGGATGATGGTTAGGACTGTGGAGTGGGCGGGGGGGGGGGGGAACTCCTGCTCCTCCTGGCTCCACAGAATTTTTTTTTAAGAAATTAAAATGAAACCTAACTCTCGTTGGCAGACACTGATGAATCCTGAGCTCCATTTACCAGTGACTAACTTTATAAAAGGGGTCCTTCAACAGGCGTTAGGCTCCTAGTTAATATATTCAAGGCCCGGGACGCCAAAGAAAATGATCCCCATGAATTTCGCACAGATTGAAAATGCACAACATCCTACTGCTAGTTGGTATGCTTTATGCCCGAAGGAGGAAGAGGGCCAGGGTTTCCACTTCTACTCACTATCCACTCTAAAACTGCTAAAAGTGCATGTTGAGAACAGGATTTAGCAGATACACCCTGAGCTTGACTAACCTGTCAAATCTCACTGCCAAGCCAAATGGCCACATGAACAACGTAACAGAGGGCAATCGAAGGGAAGGGTGCTATGCCCCTGTTAAAAAGCCAACACCTTCAAGTCTCTTTATTTTTCCTATCATCCTTAAACTGCAAATTTCACCTATCGCACCTAACAATGTAACCACTAAAAATTACTGATTATGCTACATCAATTTTTGAAAACTTATTTTTGTGATGTGGGCATCACTGGCAAAGCTGGCATTTATTGCTCGAGCAGGTCTTGAGCCGCTGCAGTCGTGTGGTGAAGGTCCTCCCACAGTGCTGTTAGGAAGGGAATTCCAGGATTTTGACTCAGCGACGATGAAGGATCAGCGATATACTTCTTAGTCAGTATGATGTCTGACTTGGAGGTGGTAGTGTTCTCATGCGTCTGCTGCCTTTGTCCTTCTAGGTGGTAGAGGTCGCGGGTTTGGGAGGTGCTGCCAAAGAAGCCTTGGCGAGTTGCTGCAGTGCATCCTGCAGATAGTACACACTGCAGCCACGGTACACTGGTGGTGGAGGGGGTGGATGTTTTGGCTAGCAGGTGAAGTGACAATGTTTTGTCCTGGATGGTGTCAATCTTCTTGAGTACTATTGGAGCTGCACTCATCCAGGCAAGTGGAGAATATTCCATCACACTCCTTACTTGTGCCTTGTAGATGGTGGAGAGGCTTTGGTGAGTCAGGAGATAAGCTGCAAAATACCCAGTTTCTGACCTGCTCTAGTAGCCACAGCATTTGTTTTGAGTTTCTGGTCAATAGTGATCCCCCAGGATGTTGATGGTGAGGAACTCGGCAATGGTGATGCCATTGAATGTCATGGGGAGGTGGTTAGATTCTTTTGTTGGAGATGATCATTGCCTGGCAAAGTATCTAAAGCTACTTGACTTCGATAATGAGCAAAATGTCTCAGATTGCCTTCTCATTTCTCAAGCGTAGGTATACACCCGGGTGATCTTAAGAGAACAGGCAAGCAGTGCCCACCTATTTGCCAGTGACCAGTGGGCACTGCATAGGGTGGACTGTTTGATTAAAGCAGATTTGTCAATCCCTTACTTTATATTTACTTTCAGATTTTAGCTGAGACAGCCTTTCAGCTTTTCTTAGTGCTACTGGTGAGAGTTGGGTAAGAGAAATCCCCGTGATTGCTGACAACGAGCCCAAAGGCAGTTCCTACAAAAGTGAAACTCATGTCTTCAGTCATACTTCAAGAGCATATGACCACTTGGCCCGGCCTGGGGAAGCAGGAATGCTTTCTCCAGCGCTTAAAAAACCCTCGGCAATTTTCCGCCTGGTCACTAACCTGAACACAGAGACTTACAAAAAGAAATCACGAGATGAGCACCAGACCCTGACATGGGAATAAGTGGGTATTTAAGAGGATTCGTTGGGCTGGAAAGGATTAGCTGCAAACGCTGCCAGTTTATTTGGGAGACGATTAATGTAAGAGTTCGCTCTGCAGGCTTCGTCCTCTTTATAAAGTGGGATTAGGGAAGTTTTAAAAAAAAAAAAAAAATTTTTTTTTTTTTTTTAACGATGCATTCAATGAGGCTCTTCAGCTCGGTGCTGTGTGTGGTGTGCACGGTGACCGTCCATGCACAGTTCCCCAGGGAATGTGTGCGCCTGGAGGTTCTGCAGAGCGGCGAGTGCTGCCCTGCCCTCACCGCCCAGCCCGGCGATCGCTGCGGCTCCAGCCTGGGGCGCGGCACTTGCGCCGATCTTTCGCCGGACCCGGCTCGGCACGGCCCCCAGTACCCGCACGACGGGCTGGACGACCGTGAGCGCTGGCCGCTGCGCTTCTTTAACCGCAGCTGCCGCTGCGCCGACAACTTCCAGGGCTACAACTGCGGCGAATGCCGCTACGGCTGGAGCGGGGCGCAGTGCGGGCGCTCGGTGCGCCTGGTCCGGCGGGACGTGCGCCGCCTGAGCCCGGCCCAGAAGGGGCGCCTGGTCCGGGCACTGGACCTGGCCAAGCGCAGCCCGCACCCTGACCTGGTGGTGGCCACTCGCCACTCCTCCGGCATCTACGGGCCGGACGGCCGGAGCCCGCAGTTCGAAAACCTCTCCATCTACAACCTCTTCGTCTGGACTCACTACTACTCGGTCAGTAAGACCTACCTGGGTCAAGGGCGCACCTTCGGAGCCATCGACTTCTCCCACGAGGGGCCCGCCTTCCTCACCTGGCACCGATACCACTTGCTACAGCTGGAACGGGACATGCAGGTAAGGACATCGAGCCTTCCTCACTCAACCCCTGGGGGTGCTGGGCATGGCGCTTGAAACATCTATCTAGTTAAGGGCAACCTTTCTAAAGGCAAAATCTGCTCCTCAATACTTTGTATTTTGCTTTCCTTTTTTTAATTAAAGGTAGACCAACTTGTAGAGGGAGCCCCACTTTATTTCTGGACAGACCAGGTCTTTACAGTAAACCATCGGGAAATCTGCACAGACCAGGGTTCAGTGTTTTTACCTAGTAAATTACTGGGGAATTGGCACAGACCAGAGATCGGTTTCTTTACCCAGTAATCCATCAGGAAGTCGACACAGACCAGCCTTGATTCAGTAAACCATCACCGAATCAGTACACACCAGGGATTGGTGGTGCCTTTACCCAGAAAATCTTCAGAAGAGAGTCGTTTAAAAAAGGATAACTTCTATATTGAATTTAAGAGCTTTGCTTTGTGGAGTACTTTAGTGTTTGGTGAGGTTGTCGATCCAGTGAAGTTTTGCAGCTGTAGATGGGCTGTTGATTGATTAGATATTGTTAACATTTATTGCAATATTAAAGTACATTAAGATGTCAGTCATGGCTCAGTGGTGGCACTCTCACCACCTGAGTCAGAAGATTGTGAACACATTAATCGAAACCGATCTCTGAGGGTGTCCTGCACTGTTGGAGGTGATGTCTTTTGAATCAGATGTTAAACCATGTTATGCCCTCTCAGGTGGGCATAAAAGATCCCATGGCACTATTCAAAGAAAAGCAGAAGTTCTTGTGTCTGGACCAAGATTTATTCATCAGCTAATATAACTGAAACAGATTATCTGGCCATTAATTTAATTGCTGTTTGTGGGACCTTGCTGTGCACAAATCATCTGCTGTGTTTTCCACCAAGCTAAACCTTTCCCCAGGTTCCCCACCTCCCCCTTCCTCCTCCTAGCCCGCCACACATTTCTCACCCTAGTTTCATCTCTCCTTGTGCTCTCTTTTGAGCTCATTTCATCTCATCCATGAGATGTGCCTCCTGCTAACTTGACCCCATTTCCACTTGACTTCCCTTCCTGGCACTTGCGCTAGCTGATGTTGTAAATGGTGTTCTCTCCTCCTCCTACTTTTTCAGAATGACCGTCATTACCTCTCTCTTCCCAAACACAACACCTCAACCCTCCTATTCTTGCAAACTACTGATTTATCGCTAATCTCCCTTTCTTCTCTCAAATCCTTGAACGTATTGTTGCCACTGCCCAAATTTGTACCATCTCAGCAACTCCGTTTCTCTCCAATCAGGAATTTTCCTCTGCCATAGCACTGAAATGGCTTTCCCAAAGTCACTCGGTAGGTTATCAAAGTTACAAATGACCATCCTATGTGACTGTGACCATAATGCACTATCCCTCCTGGTGGCTTCCTTCTGTGCTGTATCATTTGATGATTTAATGCTCTCGTCGTTATCTTCCGAAACACACTCGATTCAGGAATTGTCCCCTTGGATTGGAAAATTGCTGATTTCACGCTGCTATTTAAGAAAGCTAAGAGCAATAAACTGGGAAATTATAGGCCTATTACTTTAATGTTTGTTGTGGGGCAGTTACTCAAATCTGTTTGTCCAAGTGACTGAGCATTTGGACAAACATGAACTGACTAGAGAAAGTCAGCATAGATTTGTAAAAGGTATGTCATGTCTAACGAGCCTAGTTGCATTTTTTGAGGAGGAAACTTACGTGGTAGATAAAGGGATGTACATGGCATTCCAGAAGGCATTCAATAAAGTTCCACCACATAAGAGACTGTTAACAAAAATGAAAGCACATGGAATTGGAGGCAACCTATTGCAATGGGTAGGGAATTGGTTAGGAGGAAGGAGACAATTATCGGGATGATAGGTATGTACCCCAATTGGCAGACTGCGACTAGTCATGTCCCACAGTAGTAGGGCCTCAGCTTTTCACTATATTTATTTATTAATGACTTGGATGAAGGAATAGCGGGCAGTGTATCCAAGTTTGCTGACATCAAGTTGGGTGGCACAGTAAGTAGTGTAAATGGGAGCAGAAAGTTGCAAATGGACATTGATGGATTGAGTGCAAAAATGTGGCCGATGGGAGTTCAATGTGGGGGAATGTGAGGTCATCTACTTTGGACCCAAGAACGATGGATCGGAGTATTTTTCTAAATGGCAAGAAGGTAGTAACAGAGGAACAGAGATTGAGGTCCAAGTACAGAAATCACTAAAAAGTAGCGGGCAGGTACAAAAAATAATTTAAAACGCTAATGGAATGTTGATCTTTATCTCAAGGGGTTAGAATACAAAGGGTGGAAGTTATGTTAAGAGTTATATAAAGCTCTGGTTAGACCCCATCTGGTGTACTGGGTTCAGTACTGGGCACCGCACCTCAGGAAGGATATATTGGCCTTGGAGGGGGTGCAGCGCAGATTCACCAGAATGATACCAGGGTTGAAAGGGTTAAATTATGAGGACAGCTTGCATAGACCACACTTGTATTCCCCTGGGTATAGAAGATTAAGGGTGATATAACTTGAGGTATTTAAGATGATTAAAGGAGTTGATAGTTTCTCTCTATCTACACTATTTCCTCTGGTGGGGGAGCTAGGCTATTCAGAGGTGAAGTCAGGAAGCACCTCTTCTCAAAGGACAAAACCGATGGGAAAAGGCAAATACATGTTAAAGGTCAGTTCCAACAAATGCTGCTGAGTGAGGCATGGAGGAGGCAAGTCTCCTTTCTTAAGAAGAAAGCCAGCCTAGATAGTGGTCAGAATTCAAGAAAAGTAAATGTTTATTTACCTGCTTAAAGAGTCAATATGTCGTAATTTACTAAAGTTGTACTGTAGTGAAATTTACAGTGCCTAACATTCTTAGTTTGCAAAAAATCCCGCAATTTGTGGCAAAGAGATACGCCATGAGTTCAGATTCCACAAATTACTGGACGATTTGTGCCACTTCGCTGTTGGCCTCGACAAAACTGGAAAAATTATAACCTCGCCATGAGCCTGTCCGTTGAAGTTCATTGCATGTCACGAAATTGCTAGACTTGCGTCATAAATGCGAAATAATTTCGCTGCTGCCATTTAGGGCTGGTAATTCATGTTGTAAGGGCCCTGTTAATGATGTGATTTATGGGAAGACCGAAGCCATTGTCTTCAGTCGCCGCCATAAACTCGTTCCCTAGCCACCAAATCAAACCCTCTCCCTGGTAACTTGAGGCTGAGCCAGACTGTTTGCAACCTTGGTGTCATACTTGACCCCGAGAAAAGCTTCCAATCACACATCCGCTCCATCTCCAAGACCGCCTACTTCCACCTCCTGTAACATTGCCCAACTCTGCCCCTGCCTCTGCTCATCTGCTGCAGAAACCCTCATTCATGCCCCTGTTATCTGTAAACTTGATAATTCCAATGCACTCCTAGCCGGCCTCTCATCTTCCACCCTTCGTAAACTAGAGCTCATTCAAAACTCTGCTGCCCCGTATGCCAACTTGCACCAAGTCCCGTTTACCCATCACCCCTGTGCCCGCTAACCTACACTGGCTCCCGGTTGAGCAACGCCTCGATTTTTAAAATTCTCCTTGTTTTCAAATCGCTCCATGGCCTTGCCCCTCCCTATCTCTGTAACCTCCTCCAGCCCTACAATGCTCAGATATCTGTGCTCCTCCAATTCTGGTCTCTTGCGCATCCCCAATTTTTAATTGCTCCACCAGTCACAACTGTGCCTTCAGCTGCCTGGGCCCTAAGCTCTGGAATTTCCTTCCTAAACTGCTCCACCTCTCTACCTTTCCCCCTTTTAAGACGCTCCTTAAAACTTACCTCTTTGACCAAGCTTTTGGTCACCTGCCCTAATATCTCCTTATGTTGCTCTGTCAAATTTGGTTTGATAACGCTCCTGTGAAGTGCCTTAGGATGTTTTACTATGTTAAGGTGCTATATAAATTGTTGTTGTTGTTAATAATGGCCCTGTGAGACAGGTTGGCAGCGGTGAATGCTGAATTCCTTCAAGTAAGAGCTGGACCATTGTCTGAAGCGGAGATCACCACCTACAAGAGGTAGATACCTTGTAACATTAATCAGGGCCAGGGTTGTCTCCTGGACTAATTTCGATCACCTAAGAGGGGCAGAGAGGGATTTTCAAGCTCCCACCATAATTGGCCTGGGTTTATACAGGCACAGGAGGCGGCCATTCAGGCCCTTGAACCTGTTCCGCCATTCAATGAGATCATGGCTGATCTGTAATGATGGCTGTTTTGTAGCCTAACTCTATCCACCCACCTTGGCTCCTGATCCCTTAAGACCCTTGGCTACCAAAAATCTAGCGATCACAGAATTAACATTATTATTTGAGCTAGCACCTGCTGCTTTTTGTGAGAGTTCCACACTTATAACACCCTTTTGTGTGAATAATTGTTTCCTAACTTCTCTGCTGGGTGGCCTAGTTCTGATTTTAAGTTTGTCCTAGACTTCGCCACCAGCGGAAATGATTCCTTCTATCAATTCCTTTCAAAATCCTAAAAACCTCAATCAAGTCACCCTTAACCTTCTATATTCCAGGGAATACAAGCCTAGTTCATGTAACTCTTGGAGCCCTGGTAACATTCTGAAAATCTGCGCTACACTCCTTCCAAGGCTATCCTCCTACTATCCTTTTTAAGGTGTGGTGGCCAGAACTGTATACAGATGTGGCCTAACCAGCGCTTTGTATAACTGTAGCAAAAATTCCTCCCCTTTCTATTCTAGCCCTCTAATTATAAAGGTTAATATTTTTTGTATCTGACCCCTACATTTTAGTGATCTGTGTACATGGACCCCTAAATCTTAATGGACCGCCACTATTCCTAGCTATTCGCCATTTCTTTTAAAAATACTCCAATCTATCTCTTCTTGGTCCAAAATGGATGACCTCGCACTTTCCTGCATTGAAATCCATCTTCCACAGTTTTGCTCACTTACTTAAACTATCAATGTCTCTGTAATTTTATGCGCACATCTTTGTGTCATTGGCAAACTTGGCTATATGGCTCTCCATTGTGTTATCTAAGTTTGTGCTAGACTTTGCCATCAGCAGAGTAAATCTAAGTGAAGAGAAAAAGATTGGTGATGTCAAGCGTAGGTCCCTTGCAGTCAGAATCAGGGGAAATTATAATGGGGAACAAAGAAATGGCCGACCAATTAAATACATACTTTGGTTCTGTCTTCACAAAGGAGGACACAAATAACCTTCCAGAGATGTTGGGGAAAATAGGCTCTAATGAGAGGGAGGAATTGAATGAAATCAGTATTTGTAGGGAAATGGTGTTGGAGAAATTGAAGGCCGATAAATCCCCAGGGCCTGATAATCTACATCCTAGGGTACTTAAGGAAGTGGCCCTAGAAATCCTGGTTATCTTCCAAAATTCTATAGACTCTGGAATAGTTCCCATGGATTGGAGGGTAGCTAATGTAACCCCACTATTTTAAAAAAAGGTGGTAGAGAGAAAACAGGGAATTATAGACTGGTAAACCTGACATCGGTAGTGGTAACCAAATTTTAATTTGATTTACTAAGGATTATTTAAAGTTTTATTAGTTACAGTCTATTTGTTTATTTTTGACTGGTCCTACCAAAAGAGGGACATCGGTAGTGGGGAAAATGCTAGAGTCCATTATAAAAGATGTAATAGCAGAGCACTTGGAAAACAGTGACAGGATCGGACAAAGTCAACATGGATTTATAAAAGTTAAATCATGCTTGACTAATCTACTGGAATTGTTTTGAGGATGTAACTGGTATAGATAAGGGAGAACCAGTGGATGTTGTGTATTTGGACTTTCAGAAGGCCTTTGATAAGGTCCCGCATAAGAGATTGGCGTGCAGAGTTAAAGCACATGGGATTGGGGGTAAGATACTGACTTGGATAGAGACTGGTTGGCAGACAGGAAGCAAAGAGTTGGAATAAACAGGTCTTTTTCCGAGTGGCAGACAGTGACTAGTGGGGTACTGCAGGGATCGGTGCTAGGACCCCAGCTATTCACAATATATATTAATGATCTAGACGAGGGAACTCGATGTAATATCTCCAAGTTTGCAGATGATACAAAGCTGGGTGGGCGTGTGTGCTGTGAGGCGGATGCAGAGAAACCCAAGTATGATTTGGACAAGTTGGGTGATTGGGCAGATGCAGTATAATGTGGATAAATGTGAGGTTCTCCACTTTGGTGGCAAAAACAGGAAGACAGATTATTATCTGAACGGCAATAGATTGGGAAAAGGGGATGTGCAACGAGACCTGGGTGTCCTTGTGCACCAGTCGCTGAAGGTAAGCATGCAGGTACAGCAGGTGGTTAAGAAGTCAAATGGTATGCTGGCCTTCATAGCGAGAGGATTCGAGTACAGGAGCAAGGATGTCTTGCTGCAGTTGTACAGGGCCTTGGTGAGACCACACCTTGAGTATTGTGTGCAGTTTTGGTCGCCTTATCTGAGGAAGGATGTTCTTGCCATGGAGGGAGTGCAGCGAAAATTCACCAGACTGATACCTGGGATGGCAGGAATGATGTATGAAGAGAGATTGGGTTGATTAGGCTTATATTTGCTAAAGTTTAGAAGAATGAGAGTGGATCTCATTGAAACTTATAAAATTCTAACAGGACTAGAAAGACTAGATGCAGGAAGGATGTTCCCGATGGCAGGGGATTCCAGAACCAGGGGGTCACAGTCTAAGGATAATGGGTAAGCCATTTAGGACTGATGAGGAGGAATTTCTTCACCCAGAGAGTGGTGACCCTGTGGAATTCTCTACCACAAAAAGCAGTTGAGGCCAACTTGTTAAATATATTCAAGAAGGAGTTAGATATATTTCTTAAGGCTAAAGGGATCAAGGGATATGGGGAGAAAGCAGGGACAGGGTACTGAGTTTGGTTGATCAGCCATGATCTCATTAAATGGCGGAACAGGCTCGAGGGGCCGAATGGCCTACTCCTGCTCCTATCTTCTATGTTTCTATGTTATTACTAAATAGAGGCCCCAGCACAGATCCTTGTGGGACACTACTAGACACTTCCTTCCAACTTGAGTACATACTCATTATCCCTACTCTGTATCACCTAACCAGGTGTATCATTTGCCTTCAATTCCATGAGCTTTAATTTTAGTTAAGAGTCTCTTGCGTGGAACCTTATCTTTTTTTTTTGTCTCTCCCAGGAGATTACGTGACTCTGGGTGGGGTGGGAAGTGTATGTATTGTGATGTTGTAGGAATAGGTGTATTCCTAACCAAATCACCTGAGGTCGACTCAGGAGAAACAATCCAATAGGTTTTTAATGAAGGATTTGACGAAGTACAGAAAACAACAAAGATCAATGCAGGGGAGCCTTGGAACAAGTCTTACCCGAACGGGGACGCCACGAGGACTGACTAGGCAGTCCGGAGGCTTGTGCGATGACGTCATCGAGTTTGCGTCGTGACGTAATCGTGTTGCTCGCGTTTCCCGCGCTCGGGGCATCACGTGACTTGCGACGTGACGTCATCACGTTTGCCCGGCATCAGAGCTGGCCATTGCGGCTGAAGTCGCGGGAGCGGGAGGCTGGCGCTGGGGGCGGGAGGCTGAGCTAGGCCGGCGCTGGGAGCGGGAGGCTGAGCTGGGCCGGCAATGGGAGCGGGAGACCGAGCTGGCCCAGCTCGCGTTCTTAAAGGGGCAATGGCCCGAACCTGCAAACTCAATACAACGTAGGTAAGTTAAAGGGAATTATGTATCATAGGTAAGGGACACCCGGTGGTACTGCTACAACGTACTAGGCATCACAGGCTGTAGGTACCAGTAATTCCTTTCCTGTCAGTCATGTTTGTAATCTAGTTTGTGGAATTGCATTCAGCTTCATCTCGTTAAGATGTGAATAAATCTGCTTGTTGGAAGATTGGAGGAGTGCACATGTGGATACTTGTAAAATATTATGGATATAACAAAAGGAGGGATGTGTCATTATTACACTTGCAGGTTACACTATTATATAAGTGGGTATTGGTGAATATCTGTATATTTAGATAAATAACCAGGAGCGGATGGGATGCATCCTAGGATGCTGAGGGAATTGAGGGTGGAAATCGTGAAGGTATTGGCCATAATATTCCAATCCTCCATAAATACGGGATTGGTGCCAGAGGACTGCAGAATTGCAAATGTTACACCTTTTTTCAAAAAAGGGTGTAAAGATAAACCCAGCAAGTACAGGCCAGTCAGTTTAATCTCGGTAGTGGGGAAGCTTTTAGAAACAGTAATCAAACAGTCACTTGGATAGGTGTGGATTAATTAAGGAAAGCCAGCATGGATTTGTTAAAGGCAAATCATGTTTAACCAACTTGATCGAGTTTTTGAATGAGGTAACAGAGGGTAATGCAGTTGACGTAGAGTACATGGATTTCCAAAAGGCGTTCAACAAATTGCCACATAATAGGCTTGCCAGCAAAGTTGAAGCCCATGGAATGAAAGGGACAGTGGCAGCATGGATACAAAATTGACTAAGTGACAGGAAACAGAGTGTAGTGGTGAATGGTTGTTTTTCAGAATGGAGGAAGGTATACAGTGGTGTTCCCCAGGGGTCGGTTCTAGGACCACTGCTTTTTTTGATATATATATTAATGACTTGGATGTGGGTGTACAGGACACAATTTCAAAATTTGCAGATGACACAAAACTTGGAAGCATAGCGAACAGTGAGGAGGAGCGTGATGGACTTCAGGAAGACATGCAGGCTGGTGAAATGGGCGGACATGTGGCAGGTGAAATTTAACACAGAAAAGTGTGAAGTGATACATTTTGGTAGAAAGAATGAGGAGAGGACATATAAATGAAATGATACAATCCTGAAGGGGGTGCACGAACCAGGGGGTATATGTGCACAAATCGTTGAAGGTGGCAGGGCAGGTTGAGAAAGCAGTTAAAAAGGCTTACGGGATCCTGGGCTTCATGAATAGATGTAAGAAGTCACACAACACCAGGTTATAGTCCAACAGCTTTATTTGAAATCACAAGCTTTCGGAGCGCTGCTCCTTCTTCAGGTGAAGTGGAGAAATGCATAAAGACACAGCTTATATAGTCAGAGAATCATGTCAGATGTTTACAGGTAACCTTTCCAACTGCCATTTATCGCACCTCGGCAGAGAGATAATCACAGCAGTCAAAGGTGTGAATGGTGTCCAAACAGGTCAGTCAGGGAAACATTACATCAAAGAACAATGAGGTGGGGTCACAAGGTCAAATATTGCAGATGCTGGGGTCTGTATGAAAAACAAAAAAACAGACAAAAAACATTTTTTTTGGCTGGAAATCACAGCAGGTCCGGCCGCATCTGTGTAGAGAGAACAAGCCAATGTCGACTCGAGTCTGGATGACCCTGCATCAGGTGGGGTTACATGTAGCGTGACATGAACCCAAGATCTCGGTTGAGGCCGTCCTCATGAGTGCGGAACTTGGCTATCAGTTTCTGCTCGACGATTTTGCGTTGTCGTGTGTCTCGAAGGCCACCTTGGAGAATGCTTACCCGAAGATCGGAGGCTGAATGTCCTTGACTGCTGAAGTGTTCCCCGACTGGGAGGGAACACTCCTGCCTGGTGATTGTTGCGCGGTGTCCGTTCATCCGTTGTCGCAGTGTCTGCATGGTCTCGCCGATGTACCATGCTCCGGGGCATCCTTTCCTGCAACGTATGAGGTAGACAACGTTGGCCGAGTCACATGAGTATGTACCATGTACCTGGTGGGTGGTGTCCTCACGTGTGATGATGGTATCTGTGTTGATGATCTGGCATGTCTTGCAGAGGTTGCTGTGGCAGGGTTGTGTGGTGTCGTGGTCGCTGTTCTCCTGAAAGCTGGGTAATTTGCTGCGAACGATGGTCTGTTTGAGGTTAGGCGGCTGTTTGAAAGCGAGTAGTGGAGGCGTGGGGATGGCCTTAGCGAGGTGTTCGTCGTCATCGATGACATGTTGAAGGCTGCGAAGAACATGGCGTAGTTTCTCCGCTCCGGGGAAGTACTGGACGACGAAGGGTACTCTGTTGGTTGTGTCCCGTGTTTGTCTTCTGAGGAGGTCTATGCGATTTTTTTCGCTGTGGCCCGTCGGAACTGTCGATCGACGAGTCGAGCGTCATATCCCATTCTTACAAGGGCGTCTTTCAGTGTCTGTAGGTGTCCATCGCGTTCCTCCTCGTCTGAGCAGATCCTGTGTATTCGCAGGGCTTGTCCATAGGGGATGGCTTCTTTAACATGGTTAGGGTGAAAGCTGGAGAAGTGAAGCATCGTGAGGTTGTCCGTGGGCTTGCGGTAGAGTGAAGTGCTGAGGTGTCCGTCTTTGATGGAGATTCGTGTGTCCAGGAATGAGACTGATTCTGAGGAGTAGTCCATGGTGAGTTTGATGGTGGGATGGAACTTGTTGATGTTATCGTGTAGTCTTTTCAGTGATTCTTCGCCGTGGGTCCATAGGAAGAATGGACTTCATGAATAGAGGCATAGAGTACAAAAGTTTAGAAATTATGATGAACCTGTATAAAACACTGGTTTGACCCCAACTGGAGTACTGTGTCCAATTCTGGGAACTACTTTAGGAAGGATGTGAAGGTCTTGGAGAGGTTGCAGAAAAGATTTAAGGGAATGATTCAGGAATGAGGGACTTCAGTTACATTGATAGACTGGAGAAGCTGGGGTTGTTCTCCTTGGAGCAGAGAAGGTTGAGAGGAGATTTGATGGAGTTGTTCAAAATCATGAGGGGTCTGGACAGAGTAGATAGAGGGAAACTGTTCCCATTGGCAGAAGGGTCGAGAACCAGAGGACACAGATTTAAGGTGATTGGCAAAAGAACCAAAGGTGACATAAGGGAAAAACTTTTTTACGCAGCGAGTGGTTAGGTTCTGGAATACACTGCCTGAAAGGGTGGTGGAGGCAGATTCAATCGTTACTTTATGTATGTATGTAATGCAGGTGGAGATTTGTAGCTTGTGATAGTGTTCATGGATCTAATGAGAAGGATATACATTCTCCAAGATGAGTGGAGTTTGGACTCGCTCATGAGGGTGATGCAAGATATGACAGTTGAACTAATCTAGGTTTGAGAAGACCCACAAATATAACAAGCACTTTGAAGCTTTTTTAAATTGTGAAAACAGATTAATATCAGCAAGAACCATATGGTCCAGCAGCAAGGTAGCAGCAGATGAACTCTCTTCCACGGACCAATGCCAAATGCTTTGATTTTAACGTATTCCGCAACTGCTCCATTGAGGGCATGAATTCAGTTGTGTCCAAGTGAACAGTTGCAAAAATAAAATAATAGCTCTTGCAGTGACGAGGGCTGGTCACAAAAATGGCTAGCTTTGTGTGTGATGGTTAGGTGGGGTGCGGGGGGAAGGTGGAGAATCAAAATTGGAAGTAGACTAAAATTTGTACTGTTTTGACTTAATAAGCTCTGGTAGACAATTGAAGATTGCATGGGTGCCCAGTAGAATTTGGACTTGCTGAGCTTAGGCCAAGTAAATTCACTGGAAAATCAGTACCAGAACTGCCTGCTGGAAACTTTAACATCTTTCAGAATCATAGAAATTTATGGCACAGAAGGAGGCCCATGCTGGCCGAAAAGAGCTATCCAGTCTAATCCCACTTTCCAACTCTTGGTCCGTGGCCTTGTAAGTTAGGGCAATTCAAATGAGTCTTGCATTATCTAATCAAAGCTTAGGTTAATACTTCTGTGTCACGTGTACCAAATTATTGTTTTTCTCATGTAGGTGATGCTGCAGGACCCCACCTTTGCACTCCCATACTGGAATTTTGCCACTGGAGGAAACACCTGTGACATCTGCACAGATGACCTAATGGGAGCCAGAAGCAATTTTGACCCTACTCTCCTAAGTCCTAACTCTATCTTTTCCCAGTGGCGCAATCTATGTGAAAGTTTGGAAGACTATGATACCCTGGGAACTATTTGCAATGGTAACCACTTTAAGAATATAATGAAGGGAAAATTATATATGGAAATATAACATGAATATCTATCTTTTATTAGATTAGAAACTCAAAGACTTTGCCCTCTAAGGGGAAACCGTGAAATAAATATTACACCTGTACAAACTGCCTGGTCATATTTTTTTCCAACTGATAAAAGTTGCTTCTTGTGGGAAAGTTCACTACTTAGCCGTGGCTCAGTGGGTAGCACTCTCGCTTCTGAGTCAGAAGGCTGTGGGTTCGTAGTCCCACTCCAGGGACTTGGGCACAAAAATCTAAGCTGAGAGTCCAGTGCAGTGCTGAGGGAGTGCTGCACTGTCGGATGAGCTGTTAAACCGAGGTCCCGTCTGCTCTCTCAGGTGGACGTTAAAGGTCCCATGGCACTATTTCGAAGAAGAGCAGGGGAGTCCCCGGTGTCCTGGCCAATATTTATCCCGCAATCAGTATAGCAAAAACAGATTATCTGGTCATTATCACATTGCTGTTTATGGGAGCTTGCTGTGTGCAATTTGGCTGCCGCGTTTCCCACATTACAACAGTGACTACATTCCCCCAAAAAAGTACTTCATTGGCTGTAAAGCGCTTTGGGATGTCCGGCGGGCGTGAAAGGTGCTGTATAAATGCAAGTCTTTGTACTCCTTGGGGTTTTGGATACCAGAGAATTACCCTCCTGTTTTTCACTTTTGAGAACTATGCTTGAAGATTGTGCACTAAATCCATGATTTCTGGATATGTATGAATTTGCTGAAATGGTGGGGGAGAATTTAAACGCCCCAGGAGTGGCGGGGGCTAAATTCTTAAAAATCTGAAACCTGCCCACAACCCGCCACGAACGTGGCTACGTCCGGTTTAACCAGGGCGGAGGAGTAATCTCTCGCGCCGGGTCATTAATTTAAATACCTTAATGAGGCTACGTGCCTCCAATTGTAGCTGCATTTTAGATTTAACAGCAGAGATCTCCGCGCTCCCTGTACTTCTGGGTCTCTCGACTGCTACAAGTCCCTCCCTGCAAATAGTGGGGCCGGTGTGATTGATTAACGGTATGTGTCGGCAGAGCTTGCACTCTCCATTCACAATGCACTATGCTCGTGCACGGCATGGACTTACCCAACAGCCCAATCACTTGGCACTATAACATGCTGAGAAGAGACACCTTAACTCCGATTGGAAGGCAAGTGAGCTACAACTTCTGAATTCACATTAATTCAACACAACATTGGAAAAACATCTTTTTTAAAAGGAAAAGATCGTAAAATTCTATTCCCCAGGATGCATCCGCCTGCCTGTCCTTCCCTGCTGACTAAGTCATGGATGGTGAAGTGGGGAAGGACAAAAAGGGCTTCCTTGATGCTCTGAGCTAGCCTCCAGTTCTGATGAAGGGTCATTGACCTGAAACGTTAACTCTGTTTCTCTCTCCACAGATGCTGCCTGACCTGCTGAGTATTTCCAGCATTTTCTGTTTTTACCGCAGGATCACAGTTGGGCTTCGCAGAAAATGAGCACATTTAGCAAGTGGCAACCTTTCCTATGCAGGAAGATGACCAGTTCCTTGAGTGGTGTCTTTAGTAGCACATAGGTCCCAATGATTCCCAATGGGAAGCCAGCATTCCTGTGGAAATTGATGGGCCTGTCTCTCTTTGCTATTTAAGGGCACATGTCATACTTAATGCAGTTGAATGCCCTGTGGAAGAGAGCATCTGTCACCTGTTGAATGTAGGTCCTCACAGCTGCATTGCCATTGCCTGACTGGAAGGAAACGGAGTCGGAGAAATAGAGGGCCACTGTCTCCTTCCTTGCCCCTGACTAGGTGTAGGGAATCGGGAACCTCCTGCTTGTGCACAGCCAATGGTTTACCCAGCAGACCAACCACCTGGCACTGAAGAGACGCCACAATACAGATTGAGGTTTGGCACTGGAAGGTAAGTGACCTACAACTTCTGAAATTACAATAAATCAACTTTTAAAAAAGTTAACAATATTGGGGGGGGGAGAAAAACTTCTTTAAAGGCCATAAAAATTAATCTTTATTATCTGCCATTCCCTTATTTCCACAGAAATTTCGCAAAAAGATTACAGTTTTGTTCCCCAGGATCCATCCGCCTCCTTATCCTTCCCTTGCCACTGACAAAGTGTAGGGACAAAAGGCACAATGTGATGTTCTTTAATTTGGGGAAATAACTCTATCCCCACATGATTGAAATTTTATATTTAATTCAGTGGGCCCTCGTTCATAATTAAACCATGGCTTCATAAAGAAAAGAATCATTTATATACCAAGAAAATGCAGCATTAGAATTAAACTCTCTTCAGTTCATGCAAGGTTTAGAGTAGCTTTAACAACAATAACACACCTTGACTCCTGAAATGAATATCCTTATTAGAAAATAAAGGCCCATAATATAGAAACACAAGTTTTGCATCTATTCGTAACTGGCTCAGACTCTTCAAGGTCCTCAATATCTCGACGTCCATGGGTTGTGGTGTAGAACATGGTCTCCTCAGGATCAGGGCAGATGTGCAGGAGGTAATCTGGAAGAAGCAGTGAGGCAGAGAGCGAGCTTCCTCCAACATGGTTGTTTTATAGTCCTTATTTTGAGCCACACCTCCTTAGGTGGTTGCTTTCCAACTGTAGGCTTCTTCAAATACAAGCCCAGAATTGATTGCCACTCCTGTATCTTTAATATAGCCAAGTTATGATGATACCAGAACTGAGAGGTTATACCTATCTGGAAAGTTGAACAGGCTAGAGCTCATTTCTCTAGAAGAAAGAAGGCTGAGGGGTGGACCCGATGGACGTCTTTAAGATTATGAAAGCGTTTGATATGGTAGACGTAGAGAAGATGTTTCTACTTGTGGGGGAGACCAGAAATAGAGGCCATAGATATAAGATAGTCATTAATAAATCCAATAGGAGAAACGTCTTTACCCAGAGAGTAGTGAGAATATGGAACTCGCTGCCACAGGGAATGGTTGAGGTGACCAGCGTAGATGCATTTAAGGGGAAGCTGGATAAGCACATGAGGGAGAAAGGTATAGAAGGTTCTGCTGATGGGGTAAGATGAAAAGGGGTGGGAGGAGTCTCATGTGGAACATACAGGGGCATGGACCAGTTGTGCTGAATGGCCCTTTTTGCTTCAGCCTGTCTGGAGCTGATTGTATCTATTTACTATATGCATTTTTACGAAAGGCCCTGCGAGAGGTTGTCCACCATTTCAGGTCTTTGTGGGACATCTTCGAGTTGGCCAAATGATTCCTTGGTGAAGCTCAGTCAGCATACACACAGCTTCTCTGACACTGCTTCCAAATGACATTAGTTCTCTCAACTCTCTTGGGAGGGGTGATAACAAGATTGGTTTAATCTCCAGTCATGATGCCTCAAGCAATGTGCTTGCTTCCTCAGCTCCTCCTCCAGGTCGTTCATGGTGATCAAGAACAGGGGAATGCCTAGTGGATAGACCTTTACATTGCTTTCAGCTTCCTAATAAGTAGAAAGAGGCGAGAGTCCTGAAATTAATGAACCTTTCGACACTAACAGGATTCTGGATGGCAAAACTGGCAGGAAAGCCTGCCGAAACTGAGAATTAGCAAAAGAAAACGGCGAGCAATTTCCAGACCACTGGGGTGAAGCTCCACAGTTTCAGTGGTCGCTTTGGTGGCCTTTGAGTTATGTGGAGACCATAAATCACATCAATACCAGGTCACTGACGCCATTATTCCTTCAGTCCATGTGGCTGTGGTGCAAATAATGGCCTAAATCCAGCAAATTGTCGATCATTCTTGATTCAATGGTGGACTGATTGACCAGAATGACCATTTATTGGCTTGGGCATAGCTATTGCTGGAGTGTGCAAATGTCCCAGCAAATTATGGTGTAACGCGAATAATGGCATAACTCGCTTAGTCCATTATTTGCTGGAACCTTTATGTATTAATAATGGGGCACATTGTTAATGTGTCTTTACTATGGTTCGCATTTCCAGCAAATTCAGGCCCAGTGTTGGCTCAGCCAGAGATTTTCGTGTCTTCAGTCGTCCTCTAGTTGCCATGGATTCAGCCAAGCTGATGGATAAAATACTGTACAACAGTGATCTGTTCCTTTCAGGCAGGGTGCAGGTGTTTTGGGAGAGGGGTTTCAGCCTGCATTTCTTGAATCTGTTCCTCATTTTGGTTGGTCACAAAGTAATAAGTCGATGCTGAAGTGTGACACTATGGATTGTGCTGAGTGAACTATAGTGGAGGGGAAAATAGGGAATTCAATTTGAAAATTTGGGTCTAAATATTCGACAGGCCTCAAATGAGCGTGTCAGGAAGGGGCAGAAGGTATGGAGTAAAAGGTAAAGTAATAAAAAGGGCAAAAGCAGGAACTAAGTGTCACAAAACATATTTGAAAGTTCTCTATCTGAATGCACGTAGCATTCGTAACAAAATAGACGAGTTAATGGCACAAATAACGACATATGGGTATGATCTTGTGGCCATTACAGAAACATGGCTGCAGGGTGACAATGCCTGGGAATTAAACATACCAGGTTATTTAACGATCAGGAAGGACAGGCAGGAAGGAAGGGGAGGTGGGGTGGCTATGTTAATAAAGGAAGGAATCACTGTAATACAGAGAAATGATATTGGGTCAAAAGATCAGGATAATGAAACCGTTTGGGTGGAGGTAAGGAATAATAAGGGGAAAAAAACACTAGTGGGCTTAGTCTATAGGCCTCCGAACAGTTGCAACTCTGTTGGACGGAGTATCAATCAGGAAATAGTTGAGGCTTGTAATAAGGGAACATCTATAATTATGGGGGATTTTAACTATCATATTAATTGGACAAATCAAATTGGGCAGGGCTGCCTTGAGGATGAGTTCATTGAGTGTATTAGGGATGGGTTTCTTGAGCAGTATGTAACTGAACCGACCAGGGGGCAAGCAACCTTAGATCTGGTCCTGTGTAACGAGACAGGATTAATTTAAAATGCCCTAGTAAAGGATCCCCTTGGAATGAGTGACCATAACATGGTTGAATTCCATATTCAATTAGAGGGTGAGAAGGTTGGATCTCAAACAAGCATGCTAAGCTTGAATAAAGGATGAAGGTATGAGAGCGGAATTGAGTAGAGTGGATTGGGAAAATAGATTAAAGGGTAAGATGATACATGATCAGTGGTGTACATTTAAGGAGTTATTTTACAACTTCCAAAAAATATATATTCCACTGAGGAAACGGGTGTAAAAGAAAAGACAGCCATCCATGGCTAAGTAAAGAAATTAAGGATAGTATTCGACTAAAAACAAGGGCATATAAGGTAGCCAAATCTAGTGGGAGGATAGAGGATTGGGAAACTTTAAAAGACAGCAAAAAATAACAAAAAGATTGATTAAGAAAGGGAAGATAGATTATGAAAGTAAATTAGCAAAAAATATAAAAACAGATAGTAAGAGTTTTTATAGTTTATATAAAAAGAAAAAGGGTGGCTAAAGTAAATGTTGGTCCCTTAGAGGATGAGACTGGGAAATTAATGGTGGGAAATATGGAGATGGCAAAAACACTGAATATTTTGTATCCGTCTTTACAGTAGAGGACACTAAGAATATCCCAACACTGGACAAACCGGGGGCTATAGGGGGGGAGGAGCTAAACATGATCAAAATCACTAAGGAAGTGGTACTCGGTAAAATAATGGGACTCAAGGCGGATAAATCACCTGGACCTGATGGCTTACATCCTAGGGTCTTGAGGGAAGTGGCGGTAGGGATTGTGGATGCATTGGTAATAATTTTCCAAAACTCCCTGGACTCAGCAAAGGTCCCGGCAGACTGGAAAACTGCTAATGTAACACCCTTATTTAAAAAGGGTAGTAGACAGAAGGCTGGAAACTATAGACTGGTTAACCTAACATCTGTGGTAGGTAAAATTTTGGAGTCCATTATTAAGGAGACAGTAACAGGACATTTGGATAATCATTTAATAGGACAAAGTCAGCATGGTTTTATGAAGGGGAAGTCATGTTTGACAAATTTGCTGGAGTTCTTTGAGGAAGTAACATATAGGGTGGATAAAGGGGAACCAGTGGACGTAGTGTATTTAGACTTCCAAAAGGCATTTGACAAGGTGCCACACAAGATTATTGCTTAAGATAAAAAATCACGGGATTGGGGGTAATATTCTGGCATGGATAGAAGATTGGCTATCTAACAGAAGGCAGAGAGTTGGGATAAATGGTTCATTCTCAGACTGGCAATCAGTAACTAGTGGTGTTCCGCAGGGGTCAGTGCTGGGTCCCCAACTCTTTACAGTCTATATTAACGATTTGGAGGAGGGGACCGAGTGTAACATATCAAAGTTTGCAGATGATACTAAGATGGGAGGGAAAGTAGTGAGTGAGGAGGACATAAAAAAACCTGCAAGGGGACATAGACAGGCTAAATAAGTGGGCAGAGATTTGGCAGATGGAATACAATACTGGAAAGTGTGAGGTTATGCACTTTGGCAGGAAAAATCGTAGAGCAAGTTATTATCTTAATGGCAAGAAACTGGAAAGTACTGAAGTACAAAGGGATCTGGGGGTCCTGGTGCACAAAACTCAAAAGCTTAGTATGCAGGTGCAGCAAGTGATTAAGAAGGCCAATGGAATGTTGGCTTTCATTGCTAGGGGGATAGAATATAAAAATAGGGAGGTAATGCTTCAGTTGTACAGGTATTGGTGAGGCCGCACCTGGAATACTGCATACAGTTTTGGTGTACATACTTAAGAAAAGACATACTTGCTCTCGAGTCAGTACAAAGAAGGTTCACTCGGTTAATCCCGGGGATGAGGGGATGGACATATGAGGAGAGGTTGAGTAGATTGGGACTCTACTCATTGGAGTTCAGAAGAATGAGAGGCGATCTTATTGAAACATATAAGATTGTGAAGGGGTTGGATCGGGTGGATGCGGGGAGGATGTTCCCGATGATGGGTGAAACTAGAACTAGGGGGCATAGTCTTAGAATAAGGGGCTGCTCTTTCAAAACTGAGATGAGGAGGAACTACTTCACTCAGAGGGTGGTAGGTCCATGGAATATGCTGCCCCAAAAAGCTGTAGAAGCTACATCATTACATAAATTTAAAACCGAAATAGACAGTTTCCTAGAAGTAAAGGGAATTAACGGTTATGGGGAGCGGGCAGGAATTTGGACATGAGTCTAGGTTCGGATCGGACATGGCCCTGTGGGTAGCGGAGCGGGCCCAGAGGCCGTGTAGCCTGATCCTGCTCCTATTTCGTGTGTCTAATTCTGTTAGATTCAGGAGATGGTTGTGTGATAGTAGATTTGCGGTTAGGATCAGATCAGCCATGATCTTATTGAATGGCGGAGCAGGCTCGAGGGGCCGATTGGCCTACTCCTGCTCCTATTTCTTATGTTCTTATGAGCGTGGGTATTGCGATGCACAATTCAAACTTGCAGTCCAGTGCTAAACGCACTGCTGAGTGGCTGCAAGCTCAGCAGGCTCCCAAGTTCATGCGAGGCTAGGTCCAATTAAAGATAGCCTGCACAACTTAAAGCCAGCCTGCACCTCTTAAAGGGGAGGTGAATGTTGACTAGACCAGGTGCTGAAAGTCATTCCAGAAGGCAGTTTCAACTGGTAAACATTCAGTGATGGCACAACAGGCCAGAGAAAGGGCTCCAAGGTTCTCGGATGCAGCACTGGGGGCCTCGGTACAGGAGGTGGTGAGGAGGAGACGGGTCCAATTGGCACAGGGAGCCAGGAAGCCCACCAGACACAGACTGCGAAGGTCGTGGGAGCAGTTGGCCACAGGCCAATGCCGACAGTGTTGCCCCAAGGACCTGGATGCAGTGCTGGAAGAAGTTCAATGACCTCACACGAGTGGTCAAAGTCAGTGAATGCATCTTCAAATGCCATATTCCATAAACTGCACCACTAGCCTCATGCACTATTCAATTCACCACACCCCCATCACTCACCCACCAAGAATAGCTATCAATCACAGCTCATACCTGACATTCATATGGTCCATCTCACCCTCGTACACTTACCACTGCTACAAGCCTCACACCCACTTCTCATATCTTGCACACACTGCCAGCTATTCAAACATGACAGCCACATTAGCCAAACACATTGAACCACACTCTGATACATTACCTGCTCTCTTGCAGGACCAGGTGGCGCACAACCAGAGGCAGCAGGAGCTAACTGGAGGGGGACAGGCGCGCCTGCATATCCTGACCCCGCTCGAGGAGACGGTGCTCGGCAGAATCGGAGAGGCTGTGGCCAGCGGTGGCACTGAAACCATTGAACCTAATCCTCCTCACATCCCACTTCCCCCACATCCCACAATTTCTTGTGACTTACAAGCTGCACATGGTGTAAGCATACACCTCTCACTTTCCCCCTCCCCTCATCACAACCCTACCCTTGTACCTTTCTCATTTCAGAGACCCAAGAAATCCAACCTGGTCAGGCAGTGCTGGAAGAGGAGAGTGATGAATAAGAAGTAGTCACGCGGTCTGATACACTCAGCTACCAGCTAAGATACTGGCACTGCGTGGACTTGAGGGTAGCCGAAATGGCCTCCTTCTGTGCTGTAACTTTCTATAATTCTATAAACCATGATGCAGCATCTGATGGCCGATATCTCGGGTTCCATTGCAGCACAAGCAGAAGCCACCCAAAGAGTGCTGCATTAGAAGCTCAGACTGCTGCCATTGTGGCTACGGTTACCATTGTGGAAAGGGGCTTGTAGGGTGTCACAGCATCTGTCCTCCAACAGGTGGCTGGGAATGCTGAGGCACACCCTGGGGGAGAGTCAGTGGCTCCGTGGAGCATGAACATGCTGTCCTCTCTCAGGATGACAGCATTCGTCCTCCCACCAGTGCCCTTGCTGTTCCCTGTCAGCCAGCCAGCCCAGACTGCTGCTGCCCAGGCCGAGGTGGTGGAGTCCGAAGCCGAGCTTGCTAGGCCCAGAGCTGCTCGAGGTCGTCCTGCAATGCCATCTGCAGTCTCCTCCACTGAAAGCCAGCAGCCTTCCACCAGCCATGCTGGGGTAGCACTGCTTAGGAGCACTAGGCCAGGCAAATGTACACAAAGACAGGCACTAAAGGAATGCACAAGGGCGATTAGTTGACTTTTGAATGAAAATATTGCAATGATTTGATACATAAAATTGGTTTGAAATGTTTGTTTTGTGGTTTTTATTGTAGCCAAGAGGATGTGGTGAAGGTCAGTAACAGAGGGAAGATAAGTTGTGGGACTATTGGTGTATGTTAAATTGGGGTTGCGTTTACTGATACCGCAATCGAATGAGTCGATCACAGACAGCCTGGGCAGAAAAGGGCTGTCTGGGTTGCTGCTTCTTCCTCCTCCTCAGCTGTCCCCTCGAATAGCTTGTGGCAAGGGCTGTACCCTCATGATAGCGAGGTTGTGGAGCATGCAGGAGACCACAATGAATCTCAAGAGGTGCTCTGGCAAGTGTTCCAGGCAGCAGAAGCCTAAGGATGCCAATAGTCTGCTCTATCAGATTCCATATGACCGCATAGCTTTCATTGTACAGATGCTGACCTTGTGTGCTTGGGTTGCGCACTGAGTCATGAGCCACATCATCAGTGGATAGTCTTTGTCACCCAGTAGCCACCCTCTGGTTTGTTGTGGTGGCTCAAATACTGAAGGTGCAATGGACTGCCGCAGAATGAAGGCATCATGGCCACTGCCAGGATACTGAGCATTGACCTGCATGATGCGCCGTGTATGGGCATCAGCTAGACGTTAAGGGAGTGGAATCCCTTCCGGTTGCAGTACATCTCCAAATTGAGATGGGGTGCCTGCAAAGCGACATGTGCAGTTGATGGCACTCTGCACCATGGGGAAGCCTGCTATTGTGTCAAAGCATGTGCTCGCTCTGCCTGCTTCTCTCTGGCAAGAAAGAATGAAATGTACTAGCTCTCTTTGCATAAAGAGCCTCACTCATCTCCCTTATACAGGAGTGGATGGCGAACTGGGAGATGTTACAGATATCGCCTGCTCCAGCCTGGAAGGGAGTCCAACACAAAGAAGTTCAAGGCCACGGTCACCTTTACAGCCACTGGCAATGCCGTGCTCGCCCTGGACTGAGGCTGCAGGTCTGCCTGCAGCAGGTGGCCGAATTCAGTGAGCACCTCCTTGGTAAAATGGAGACATCACATGCAATGTTTGTCGCTGAGGCTCAGGTAGGAGAATTGCTCCCTGAACACCTTGGGTGGATATGACCTCCTGCTGAGAGCCCTCCTCCCCCTCCTAATAAGAAAATAAGAAATAGGAGCAGCAATAGGCCACTTGGCCCCTCGAGCCTGCTCCACCATTCAATAAGATCATGGCCGATCTTGGGCTCAAAGCCACTTCCCCACCCGCTCCCCATAACCCTTCACTCCGTTACCTTGCAAAAATCTCTGTATCTCCACCTTATGTATTTAATGACCCAGCCTCCACGGCTCTCTGGGGCAGAGAATTCCACAGATTTACGACCCTCTGAGAAGAAATTCCTCCTCATCTCCGTTCTAAAAGGGCAACCCTTTATTCTGAAACTTTGCTCCTGAGTTCTAGATTTCCCCACGAGGGGAAACCTCCTCTCTGCATCTACCTTGTCAAGCCACCTCAGTATCTTGTATGTTTCAATAAGATCACACCTCATTCTTTTAAGTTCCAATGAGTGTAGGCCCAACCGGCTCAACCTTTCTTCATAAGTTAACCCCCTCATCTCTGGAATTAACCTAGTGAATCATCTCTGAACTGCCTCCAATGTAAGTATATCTTTCCTTAAACAAGGAGACCAAAACTGTACACAGTACTCAAGGTGTGGCCTCACCAATACCCTGTACAGTTGTAGCAGGACTTCCCTGCTTTTATACTCCAACCCCCTTGCAATAAAGGCCAACATTCCATTTGCCTTTTTGATTACTTGCTGTACCTGCATGCTAACTTTTTGTGTTTCATGCACAAGGACCCTCAGGTCCCTCTGAACTGTAGCATTTTGTAATCTCCATTTAAATAATTTGCTTTTTTATTTTTCCTGCCAAAGTGTGTAACCTCTCACTTTCTCACATTATACTCCATCTGCCAAATGTTTGCCCACTCACTTAGCCTGATTGCAGATTCTTTGAGTCCTCTGCACAACTTGCTGTCCATCCCTCTTCGAGCAGCTTGTCCTGCTCTGTGTCATCTCTGCTCGTTCTCCCAGTCCTGCTGCAGGCCAAGGGGGATACAAACTACTGCACCCATGTCTCGGAGCAACTGGTCTGAGCAGACCCCTTGCAAGTCCGTACCAAGTTCCACACCACTTCTTGTAGACTGTAGGCAACTTTAAAGATGTCCAGAAAGCACCAAACACTTCTACAAACTCAGCAACAGCCAGTAGAAATCAATCAGCAACTAACCTGTAAATGGTGGTGACCCCTTGAAATAGCGCTGGTGGGGTTTCTTCCTGCTGATGAACACATGCTCAGCTGTGCGAGGTTAAGAGAGGCCGTTGGCTGGAGCATTGAGGTCAAAAATGGCAGCGCTGGCATCAAATCACGCTGACTGACATCACAATCTGCATACTTCCGGCGCACGCTGCCAGTGCCAACGCAAATGCCCTCATCAAAATGGCATTCGTGCAGCCTGCACCAGAAATGTGTGCGTGCTGCTCGGACACCATTTTCAACCAAAATGGCACCCATAGCACCCAAACAATGGGCAGTTCACAACTGAATTGTTAGTCCAAAATATATCTTAAATTATTGAAGAACTTTAAAGCTTCAGGCTCTAAAGTATATTGTTTAGATTTATCTTAAGCATTCTACATTAGAATGTGGCAAAATAGTGGCACAGTTCAGATGTACAGTAAAGTGGCTTTCTGCTATTCAAAAACTTTGGGAAGAAAATTCCTCTAGTCTGAAACTTCATTCTTTGTTCAAGTCCTCTAGTTCTCAGATCACGGTTAGAGTTAAGAGAACCCACTTAAATTAGCAGCAATTTTTTTTTGCTTTCACCAATTTTCTCCCCTTTCCTTCCTCTTCTGAAGATTTTGGTTCCTTGCTTGATTGTGCCCACTCCTGACATTCACACTAGCACTGCCAGCATAGGCTATTGGATGGCAACCAGGAGAAGAAACCTGGAAAGTCTCGTCTGAGAGTCTGACATACTACCCTTCCGGCTGCAAATGTGTTTCAGCAGGGATATCTTCAAGGTTATTGTCAGTGTGCTGCTCACCCATGGCTTTGCATGGGTGTCATCCTTCACCTGTTTTGTGGTTTGGCTTCTCTGGATGGCAACGTGTGGAGCATATGCAGCAGACTGAAATATTGTTGGAGACCTTTCGGGGCCTGTGTTCTGATATACTTCTATATCTGCAAAGACATCAGAAGCTCTGCTCAGTAATGATCTTGGTAGCTTCACCTCGCAGCTTAAGAGTGTGCAGGCAGAGAGGGAATGTGTGACCATCAGACAGAAGAGGACGACCAGGCAGGTAGTGCAGGAGTACCCTGAGCCCATCTTGCTCACCAACCAGTATTCGGTGCTGAGCACTGGTGAGGGCGATGGTTCCTCTGGGAAGTGCAGCCAGAGCCAAGTCCACAGCACCATGGAAGGCTCAGCTGCACAGGCTGGTGGGGGGGGGGGCAAGAGGAGAGGGAGAGCAATAGTGTTAGGGGATTCAATAGTTAGGGGAGCAGGCAGGCGTTTCTGCAGCCGCAGACGTGATTCCAGGATGGTATGTTGCCTCCCTGGTTCCAGGGTCAAGGATGTCACTGAACGGCTGCAGGGCATTCTGAGGGAGGCAGGTGAACAGCTAGAGGTCGTGGTCCATATCTGTACCAACGACATAGGTAGGAAGAGGGATGAGGTCCTGCAGGCAGAGTTTATGGAGCTAGGAAAGAGGTTAAAAAGCAGGACCTCGAAGGACCAGTGCCATGTGCTAGCGAGTTCAGAAATAGGAAGGTAGTGCAGATGAATGCGTGGCTGGAGAGATGGTGTAGGAGGGAGGGCTTTAGATTCCTGAGGAATTGGAACCATTTCTGGGAGAGGTGGAACCTCTACAAGCCAGACAGGTTGCACCTCAACGGGAACGGGACCAATATCCTCACCGGAGGGTTTGCTAGTGCTGTTGGGGAGGGTTTAAACTAGCTTGGCAGGGGGATGGGAACTTAAGTATAGAGTCAATAGGGAGGGGAGAAAAACTGGAATTGGAAAACAAAAACATAGAAAGTAAATTGGAAGGACAGAGGAATCAAGGGCTAGAGAGTAGTCAACAAGGAGGTTTGCCTGTAATAAATGGTACATACTTCAATGCAAGGAGTATAGCGAACAAGGCAGGTGAGCTGAGGGCACAGTTAGATACTTGGATCTATGATATTATAGCTATTACAGAGACATGGCTGAAAGAGGGGCAGGTATGGCAGCTCAACATTCCTGGTTACAGGATTTTCAGACGATTTGAGAGGGAGGTAAAAAGGGACAGGGGGTCGCGGTATTTATTAAAGAAACTATTACAGCTGTGAGGAGGGATGATATGTTGGAGGGATCATCAAACGAGGCCATATGGGTCGAATTGAAAAACAAAGGGGCGATCACACTGTTGGGAGTGTACTACAGACCCCCAAACAGTGAGAGGGAGAGAGAAGAACAAATATGTAGACAAATTTCTGAGAAGTGCAAAAACTATAGGGCAGTAATAGGGGATTTCAACTACCCCAATTTTAACTGGGATAAAATTAGTGTGAAGGGTATAGAAGGTGCGGAATTCCTAAAATGCATCCAGGAGAATTTTTTTTAGCCAGTCTGTAGCAAGCCCAACAAGGGAGGGGGTGTTTCTGGACTTAGTTTTAGGGAACGAAGCTGGGCAGGTAGAAGGCATATCAGAAGGGGAGCTTTTTGGTGCTCGTGACCATAATTCTGTTAGATTTAAGTAGTTATGGAAAAGGATAAGGATAGACCAGAAATAAAAATTCTAAATTGGGGGAAAAGCAAATTTTGCTAAGCTCAGGGGATTTAGCCATAGCGGACTGGAAACAGCTACTGGAAGGTAAATCCATGTCAGAGCAGTGGGAGGCATTCAAGGAGGAGATCCTGAGGGTTCAGACCAAATATGTGCCCTTAAAGAAAAAGGTGGGACTAACATCTAGAGTCCACTGGATGTCTAGAGACATATAGGGTAGGAGGTGTATGATAGATACCGAGGGCTAAATACTCCAGAATCTTTAGAGGAGTACAGAATATACAGGGGTGCAATTAAAAATGATACTAGGAAAGCAAAGAGAGAGCATGAAAAATTATTGGCAAGGAAAACCCAAAGATGTTTTATAAATATATTAAGAGTAAAAGGATAACTAAAGAAAGGGTAGGGCCTATTAGAGCTCATGATGGTAATCTGTGTGTGGAGGCGGGAGATGTCGGTAGGGTTCTTAATGAATACTTTGTGCCTGTTTTCACAAAGGAGAGGGGTGAAAGAGTGAAATATTAAATGAAATAAACATAGTGAGAGAGGAAGTATTAAGGAGTTTAGCAGCTTTAAAAGTGGATAAATCCCCAGGCCCGGATGAAATGTATCCCAGGCTGTTAAGCGAAGCAAAAGAGGAAATAGCAGAGGCCCTGACCATCATTTTTCAATGCTCTCTGGCTTCAGGTGTGGTGCCGGAGGATTGCTAACGTGGTACCCTTGTTTAAAAAGGGAGAAAAGGAATAGGAAAAGGAGTAATTACAGGCCAGTCAGCCTAACCTCTGGTGGCAACATTATTGGAAAGTATTCTGAAGGACAGGATAAATCTTCATTTAGAAAGACACGGATTAATCAAGGATAGTTAGCACGGATTTGTTAAGGGAAGGTCCTGTCTGACAAACTTGATTGAATGTTTTGAGGAGGTAACAAGGCGGGTAAATGAGGGTAGTGCATTTGATGTAGTGTATATGGACTTTAGCAAGGCTTTTGATAAGGTTCCACATGGCAGACTGGTCACAAAGTTAAAAGCCCATGCGATCCAGGGCAAAGTGTCAAGTTGGATTCAAAACTGGCTCGGAGACAGGAAGCAGAGGGTAATGGTTAATGGGTGTTTTTTGACTGGAAGACTGTTTCCAGTGTGGTCCCTTGCTTTTTGTGGTATGCATCAATGATCTTGACTTGAATATAGGGGGTATGATTAAAAAGTTTGCAGATGATCCTAAAATTGGCTGTGGTTGAAACTGAAGAAGGAAGCTGTAAACTGCAGGAAGATATCAATAAATTGGTCAGGTGGGCAGAACAGTGGCAAATGGAATTCAATCCGGAGAAGTGTGAGGTAATGCATTTGGGGAGGGCTAACAAGGAAAGGGTATTCTCATTAAATGGTAGGACACTGAATAGTGTAGAGGAACAAAGGGACCTTGGAGTGCATGTCCACAGATCCCTGAAGGTAGCAGGCCAGGTAGATAAGGTAGTTAAGAAGGCATACGGAATACTTGCCTTTATTAGCCATGGCATAGAATACAAGAGCAGGGGGCTTATGCTTCAACTGTATAAAACACTAGTTAGGCCTCAGCTAGAGTACTGCATGCAATTCTGGTCACCACATTACAGGAAAGATGTGATTGCACTAGAGAGGGTACAGAGGAGATTTACACGGATGTTGCCGGGTGTAGAGAATCTTAACTATGAGGAAAGACTGGATAGGCTGGGTCTGTTTTCCTTGGAACAGAGGAGGCTGAGGGGAGACCTTATTGAGGTGTATAAAATTATGAGGAGCATAAAGTGGATAGAAAGGACCTATTTCCCTTAGCAGAGGGGTCAAAAACCAGGGGGCACAGATTTAAAGTAATTGGGGGAAGGTTTAGAGGGGATTTGAGGGGAAATTTCTTCACCCAGAGGGTTGTGGGGGTCTGGAACAGACTGCCTGAAAGGGTGGTAGAGGCAGGAACCCTAACCACATTTAAAAATTACTTGGCTGTGCACTTGGGATGCTCTAACCTGCAGAGCTGGGAAGTGGGATTAGGCTGGATAGCTCTTTGTTGGCCGGCGCAGACATGATGAGCCAAAATGGCCTGCTTCCATGCTGTAAATTTCTATGATTCTGTGCTGGATCTGTGTTCACCTGGTGTTCCTGGCTTCCACTCTTGTCGTGAGGACAGGAGTACTCGGTCCACTACCCAGCTAAAAAAAATTAGGCTGCCTGATTGAAAAACATAGCTTTTAATTATTCATAAATTGAAAGGTCAGAACATTGCTGACCTTTATCGACCAGTTCACGTGAGCTGATGGTTGATAACAGTTGACAATGGCTTTGTTTCTGTTAATATCAATTTTCACCCATGTTGCCATTGCATCTACCCTTCTTTCTCTTGTATGCATCCTTCCTTTCCTGTTTAGTGTAGTAGATCTATCCTGCTAAAACATTTTTGGCCCAAAATTTCTAGCGCCTTGCAAGAAGTGGGGTGGGGTAAGACTTCCCACCGTCAGTCTGACCCTGCTCCAATCCCAGGAATGGTGTCATTTCCATAAATGGGTGGGTGCCTGTGGTCGTCTTGGTACTGAATATCTGTCCCGCAGGGGACCAGGAATTTCCGGGGTACATCTTGCTGCTCTGTCAGACAGGTGAGCTGTTCTGGCCAAAGATCGCAGGATTTTTAAACAAAAAGCTCTATTTTAAGATTGCTGTTTCCTAATGGCATTATGGGCCCAGTTTACGCCCAGATGATATCCTGGCATGCAAATGTACCTTCAGCATACAGGTGTTACTTTGCATTAGATGCAAAGAAAATGGAACTGGTGGAATTTCATGGTGGGTGACACCATCCAGCCTGTCCTCTTCTGACATCAGCACAGGATGGGGGCGGACACATGTAGCACCCACCCCCTCCTTCTGGAATTCGTCATTGTGCATAAAAGGAGCAAAGACCCAAGATCCTCGCCTCCTGCCCAACATACACTCCTGTGGTGCCCTCCCAGACTCAGGAATTTTGCACTCTTTGTATCATCTTTCAGCTCAATCTTTTGCCTAGTAATGTCCTTAGTTTTGCTGTGTACAACTTTAATTTCAGTAGTATATTTTAATTGTTCTTGTTTTGTACAATATTTATGCTTTTCCTTCAATGCCTTCCTTTTCTATTTTAACCTTTTTGTTATGTATGCTTGTGTTCTAGTTTCTCCATCAGTAATCTTTAATCATCTACTCGGGAATCAATCTTTAGTATATATACTTGCTTAAGCTGGATAAACTGGACGTTTGCTGTTATAAGGATCATGCCATTTCATCTCATGACAGCTATGTGTAGGGAGCAGTCTTGAATAAAGAAATTGGTTTATTATTATACTTGAAGTACTGGATATCAATTATATTAATTCAAACGTGCTGTGGCCCATTGTTTGAGAAGTGCACGGCATGCAAAGCCAAACTGTTTCCCCCACAATGGTAAATGTAGCATTAATCGAGTGTGAAGTCCTGAACTGACTCTGAAACAAATCGGAATGATACTATGAGGTCCAGGGAGTCTCGCTTTACTTCTTTCTGGTGTCAGATCAGGCCCTAACACCAGATTCAAGCTTCATGTACTCTATTATTATAAAGATATATAAAGGAAATGTGTACATTGCAAAAAATAGTAAGGCTGTTATCGCTGCAGTATATGTTTATATAAACATGGTGCAGTGATCGCGCCTGAAATTAACTTTTGAAACCAAAAGCTGTTGTCTCAAATCGAGCAATCTATTGTTACAAAATAAAATTTCATTCCAGAAAGCTCTTTTTAGCAAGACTGCTTGCACATTTTTAATCTACAATTTGTTTATTTCAGTTCTCATCTCCATATTTTGCAATATTTGATCAAAATGGGTGGACAAAAAAAATGACAAGGCATCAGTCGGCCTTGACCAGCTACCAGGCCTGCCATTTACAATCTTGACCTTTTTAGTAGGACTGATACGTCCCTGCTACAATAAAGGGAGAACCTGTTCTAACTTCTCCGTCCTATTGATTCATCCAGGCACTGAGGGTGGTCCTATTCGGCGGAATCCAGGTGGGAATGTTGCTCGACCAATGGTGCAGCGTCTTCCTGATGCCCTGGATGTAGCAAAATGTTTAGAAGTATCTGCTTATGACACACCACCTTTCTACTCCAATTCAACAGAGAGTTTCCGAAACACGGTGGAAGGCAAGTATGTTTAAAGAAAGTTTGGATATGGGTTAGTAAAACTTTAGGTGAAGTATTCCAATAATTTGTAGCTCTCACAGGAGCTATCTCGTACATTAAAGCCTCATTTGAAGTAAGATGGCAGGTCAGCTGAGATCCATTTCCTGTGCCATGTGCGAACTCCAGGATGCTTTGTGTGCAGGAGGTGCCTCCAGCTGCTCTCTCTCTCTGGCTCAGGGTTTCTGAACTCGAGCGGTTGGTGTCGCTGCAGGGCCATACAGGGGGCTGAATGTTTCATCGATTGCCCCTTCCAGGAGGTGGTCACTCCGCAGCCGCAGGGAGTTCAGGACAGTTAAGTGGGTGGCCATCCGGCAGAGTCCTCCGGGAATGTGGTGCTCACTAAATGATTTTCAGTGAGGGTGACGACACCTTGAAGGTGTGCAGTCCAGAGCATTGCACTGTGGGGCAAGTGACTGCACATCAAAATGTAGAAATGCAGTAGTCACAGGCGTTTCAATAGTCAGAGGGACAGATGGGCGTTTCTGCAACCGCTGAGTGAGTCTCGCACAGTGTGTTGCCTCCCTAGTGCCAGGGTAAAGAATATCATGCAATGGGCACAGAGTATTTTGCAGGGGGATGGGGAACAGCCAGAAGTAGTGGTCTATGTTGGAACCAATGACATAGGAAGGAAACTGGTTGAGGTCTCGCAGTCTAGAGTGTGGCAGTTAAAGAGCAGGGCCTGAAAGGCGGTAATCTCTGGATTACTCCTAGTGCCACGTGCTAGTGAGTATAGGAACAATAAGATATAACAGGTGAAATGGTGCAGGAGGGAGGACTTGAGATTTCTGGGGCATTGGGCCGGTTCTGGGGCAGGAGGAACTTGTCCAAAATGGACATGCTACACCTCAACAGGGCTGGGACCCGTGTCCTTGTGGGGCGGTTAATTAATGCTGTGGGGGAAGGGTTAAAACTAAATTGGCAGGGGAAGGAACACCAGGATGAAGCATTAGAGAGAAGAAACAAGGAGCACAATAGACTGGGAGAGACAAACAGCATTACAATAAAGAGTAATTTAAAATAAGAGGGATCAAACGGGGAAATGCGAGGCAGACTAGGGTGGGTTTGGCGTGCACGTGCGTGGTAAATAATGTTGGTGAGCTGCAGGCACAAATTGCCACATGGAACTATGATATAATGGCAATAACAGATCCTTGGCTTTATAAATAGAAGCACAGTGTACAAAAGCAAGGAAATTGTGCTAAACATTTATAAATCACTGGTTAGGCCCCAGCTGGAATACTGTGTCCAATTCTGGGCACCATACTTTAAGAAAGATGTCAAAGACTTAGAGAGCATGCAAAGCAATTAAGGAGAAACTGCTTCCAGTGGGAGACGGGTTGGTGACTAGAGGACATAGATTTATGGTAATGGGCAAAAGAACCAGAGGCGTGATAAGGAGAATTGTTTTTACACACTTGAGTTTCTATGATCTGGAATGCACTGCCTGAACAGGTGGTAGTAGCAGATGATAACTTTGAAAAAGGGAATTGGATAAATACTTGAAGGGGATTAAATTGCAGGGCTATGGGGAAAGGGCAGGGGAGTGGGACTAACTGGATAAGCTTTTTCAAAGAGCTAGCACAGGCATGATGGGCCAAATGGCCTTCACCTGTGCTGTATTATTCTATGACTTCCCAACTATATTCTTGTAAGGCTTAATTTCATATGTATGGATTGTTGGCTTTAAAGTTTGTATTCTGGCTTGGACTGGATTTTTCAAAGCATGAAACTACAATAAATGTCCTCGATGCAATTTTGGTTTTTATATATTGTGAGAAGGGACTCTGGTTTTCAGCAGTCAGCTGGTTCTGCACAAACTAAATAGAGGTGTAAAAAGGTCATGGAAAGTTGTTGCACAGTTATTCAGGGGAAAGAATGGAATGAAGTGAAATTGTGTGTTGCACTTGAATTAAATTATTGATTTAAAAATTAAAAAAAGGCTTTTAAATAAGGGTTTTTTAAGTGATTCTACAAGAAATGGCCATTGTTTTTTTTAAAGGTATGGGAAAGGAAAACTGGCCTGTGGTTTATGATGGGCATCCAGTCATCAATTACCAGTTTTCTACCCACACGCAAAGTAAAAATTGTCCCAAGGTTTTACTTTGTTCTGCACATGCTCATAGTCAGCAACTACAGGGCAACTGGGAGCACCCATTCTAGCCCAGAAATACATTCAACGAGCAACAAAATGCCCCCAGTACTTCCTGCCAAAACTGAGTGGTTTTTGTTTCTTTAATTCCCATGCATCGCGACAAACCCTGACCTGTTATTTTTTATATAAATCTTATAACATTACCTGGAACTGAAAGCGTCGTCAAGACCATAAAGTATAGTGTGAGGAAAAAGGCCATTTGGCCCATCCAATGTATTTCTTTTATATAGAATTTGCACAGCCTACAAATCTACCAAACACTCGAGATTCTGAAGGAGGTGACTAACAGCATGCCAAAGCTCTGAAAATTCACTCTTGACCCTTAAAGAATGTTTTGTACAGCACATCAGTCAGCTGTAACCATTTGCATTCCGCAGATGACATCTGTTGTCCTATACCATAACACTCACTCACAGGGCAGGTGATTCTATTCTATCCTACATCTATTCTTATAACTTCCGATCCTGTTCTTAAAGAAGTTTATCCAGTTCTGTTTTTTAAAGGGAGCTGATTCTAAGAGCATTAACTGGTTGTGTTAGAAGTATGTTGCTTCTATTCTCCTATCCACTTCACCTGGAAGATGAGAAAGGAAAGTGAGGGTAAATTATAGTTTGATCATTGTGTTTTCTTCAACATGTTCCACCTCCTCAACTATTTTTTTTTTTTTTTTTATAAGAACTTATTCTCTCAGAATTTTAGTCTGCTCTGGCATGTTCACAACCCAATTCCCCTTATTGCCTAATGGAGCCCATGTTTAAGGCTCTATTATATACAATCCTTTAAATATGAATCTGTGAATAGACTAAACCTAGAGAAGAGATTATTCTATTTGATGGCAAACTTCTCCAATACCAGGTCTCCTGTGCTAGGTTAGAATGATCTGAAATATAGTCTTCCTAAACCTTTTCTTTACTTTGAACTGGTTGTGGTCTGTCTTCTAGGTTATAATGATCCTTCAGGAAAATATGATCCAGCAGTTCGCAGTTTACATAATCTGGCACATTTATTTCTTAATGGAACTGGTGGACAAACCCACTTGTCCCCAAATGACCCTATCTTTGTGTTGTTGCATACATTTACTGATGCAATATTTGATGAGTGGTTGAAGAGGAGTAATGCAGGTAATATAACACAATTGAATTTTAATTACTGTTAGACCTTTTTTATTTGTTTATGTATCTAGTTGCATAGACTTCAAGTCGAGCTTGGACATAGTAATGAGCATATATTTTATCCTTCAATCTGATATCCATGTAATTGCAATATTACATTTTGTGATGGCTTGTGTGCTGGTCAGCACACTTGTTCCTCTTCACGTCCTGCTTGACCAGGTCATAACACTTCTGCCCTTTAGCTATGTCCTGTTCACCACTCAAGCACACAACCTGTCATTTTATTTATTTTCCTGTGGTTGCATTGTGTTTTCCTTCCCCTTGTCCCGTTGCTTTTTAAATGCTGTTCCTCTATAATATCTTCCAGTTCTGAAGAAGGGTCCATACCCATAACATCTTGGCCCGGATTTTGCGGTCAGCGGCGAAGGGATGTTGCTCGCCGCTGAACTCAAATTAAAAAAAACTGCCCACAAAGATTTAGTGGGCTCTGTGGTGTTTATTTCCTGTATTCCACATGACTTTCAATCTGGCACCATCTATAGGGGATCTATGACGTCCAGCAACAGTGAAGTCATCAAGCAGGCTGATCAACCAATCAGATTCAAGAATTCTTATAGACAGCAAACCAGGAAGTAAAAGGCATGGATTATGATTCACTTTTTTTAATCATTTTGCTGAAAGCGATATAAAGATTGGGACATACATATGAGATTAAGGTAGAAGCTGAAATATCATAAACTTAAAAAAAAAAAAAAAAATTATTTATTTTGAAAATCATGGAATTTTTAAATGTTATTCTTGGGGAATGACACTCCACACTTGTAAAATTAGATTTTCAGGACCAGAGAGGTTGTTCAGCAGCAACTATGACTTCGTACACTGTTAAGCTCAGTTACACCTCATTCAACAAAGCTTAACTTTTTCAATGGTTTTGCAGTGAGAATAGTGCGTTTAAAAAAAAAAAAAAAAACATTGAAATTCACTGATTGTGTTGATTGCATGTGCAAAGATTGCAATAGCGCACCCTGTGGAGGAGCAGGGTATCACTGACAGCAACTTCCAGATTTCCACGTTTAACTGCTCATGTGCAGACGCCATAAGTTGCTGTTGGTTTTCCACAGTAATGACATCATTACAACTGCAAATTCCAGGCCCTTGTCTTTTCTCTCCTCGTTCATTGAGAGTTTCCAACATTTTTTGTTTGATTTACAGTATCTGTAGTATTTTGGTTTTTGGCAGTGCACTAAAATAGTGCTCTCCACTGTACCTAGTTAATGTCGTCCTGCTGATAAAACCACTTTATTCTACTCCACTCTTCTTTTCAGATTTATCAATCTTTCCATTTGAAAATGCTCCCATTGGACATAACCGAGAGTACAATATGGTTCCCTTTTGGCCTCCTGTTACCAACATAGAAATGTTTTTGACAGCAGCTGATAACCTTGGCTACACCTATGAAGTTGAATGGCCAAGTAAGTTCATTATGAAACTATCAAAAGATTTACTTGCTTCCTATTGTGGGGAGGAGGAACAATTTTGAACATCTAGCTTATAACATTTCTAATAATTTATACAGCTTTCATCCAGGCCTAACTTTTTTTAAAAAAAACAGAAGATGCAGTGCCTATGCCTAGATAAGTACACTTGAAATATTTCTTTATTTAAAAAAGCCACTCTTTTCACTTTTTAGCACTTTAACGCCTTTATTTTGGTTTGGTGTGAAAATGAAAAATGTGCAGAAGCCAATATGATTGATATGGGTTAATGGAATTCAGTAATTGGCACCACTGCTCTTGACCAGGTCAAGCGGTGCACCAGAAAATGGGGATAATCAGGAACGGTGCTCCTTATTCAAAGGGAAATTGTATCTACTTAAAAAGAACTTTTTTTTCTAATCTATTTTCCTTGTCTAGTCCTTTGTGTTAGTCATTAGACTTTTGTTTCGCATTGGCTATACTGTGTATCATTTGTTACCTGAGAAAATGGCCAAGCAACCTGTCCCATTCCTCGACTAATGATACACTGCAGTTAACCACGCAAAAGTATGCAATAGTGGAGTATACTAACTTAGTCTTAACATTGTTCCATGAAGTACTTCCATCAGAAATTCGCTCTAGAGAATTGCAGGAGTGAATTTGTATCCCAATACACCACAGTGTAGCAGCAGCAGTATTTTGGTGCATTGTGCCAATGTTCAATCTTGATTGAGTACTAAGCGTTCCTCTGTGCTTGTTTGGATAACAATTACTTTATGTTCACCAGTGTCAATTTTGTAGGATTTTTATCTTCAAGAATGATGAGCAATGTTGAACAGACTTCTATTAAGCAGTTTCTATTCTCCGTAGAAAGCATTCTGGCTTCCAGGCTAAGAATGATCTTTGTCTGTGGAACACCAAGCAGAGCTCGTTAAATGGTCAAATATTACCAACTGATGTAATTGGACTCAGCAGGTCAGGCAGCATCCATAAAGAGAGAAACAGAGTTAATGTTTCAGGTCTGTGACTCCAAGTGTCACAGACCTGAAACGTTAATTCTGTTTCTCTCTCCACAGATGCTGCCTGACCTGCCAAGAATCTCTGCTTGGTTGATTTGAGTGGGTAAGCTGCTCTCAGACCCACTGAGCTCCAGTGACTAAACATCTATGTGTACCTCACTGTACATTTAAACAGGCATAATCATGGCCACAGGTACATCTTGCTGAATATCTGCTCAGTTTGAACTGGATCAAACATTTTTGACTTTACCTTTGCATATCCTCTACAGGTCAGACACTTTCATTGTTGGAGATGATCACGGTGGGGATTGTGGCTGCACTAGTGTTGGTTGCTATTGTTTTCACGGTTTCCTCATTAGCCTTGCGCAGCAGAAGAAGAAACCAGGCTGCAAGTGAACTGAAGCAACCTCTCTTAGAAACTCCGCATCAGCACTACTCTGACTACGATGCAGCAACAGTAGTCTGAAAAGCCTCACCATCTGCTATCTGACCCCTTCTTGGATTTTTTTTTTTTTTCACGCTTTCATACTATACCGATGACTTGCTAGAACAAAACAGACTGGCTTCCTGTGACTGTTCAGTTCAAAAATCAAATGAGAAGTAAGTTTCTAGAACTGCTAATCTCCGGACCTGCTAAATAAGCCATCTAACATAAGCCAGGAGTAACCATTTTTAGTGCAGGCTAATCAATGATAGCTGTCATTGCTTTCAGTAGGGATGAAAATTGAGAAATATTGGAGATAATTTGTAGACCTTGATTAAATAAGCCACAAAGTTAACTTTTCTGCTAAAATTGATTTGTATCTTCAATAAACTTGTATTAATGGCCCCATGGTGTTTAGTACTGCTGTGATCATCATGCAAAACAACACTAGTAAATGGGGAAAGCTGTTGGTTCGAACAAGCCTGTAACTTTTTCAGAGTTTAGTCCCACCCACTTGGCTTCTCACTATATCCCTCGATTCTCTTTCCTTCTCAAGAAACCTACCCACCTCGAGGCCGCGGTTTCGCCAGCTGTGGCAAGTTCACTGCGGCCGGAGTAGACAGCGGCCTCAAACTCAGCACCTGTCTTCATCCCACCTCCTCCAAGTGATTTTGCCCTGATTGGGCTTGTTAAGCCCGCCCTGCGAGGTTCCTGGCCAATTAAAAGGAAGCGGGTCTGATGTCATTTGAGGACGCATCATCAGCCGGTTTCCTTAAAGGAGCCATGTCCAAATTGACTGACAGTTCTGCTGTCAGTGTTCTACAGCATTGAGGTGCTGCGCAAACTGACGAGCACTGCACAAAGGTGCAGGTCTGCACCCAGGCTCTTCCATGACACTCTCCATATGCTTATGGAGGGAGTCACAGCATGCAGGGAGGTCCTCTTCTCTTCCCAGGTGGAAGAGACCTCCCCAGGACACCAACGCAGCCTGGTTGCATATTGCACAGGAGGACACAAGCAGGGATGTGGTCAGGAGGATCAGGCTGCAGTGCAGCATATCTTTCAATGATCTCAGTAGATCATGAAACGTTACTGCAAAGCCGCAGTCAACCTCATCCTGCTGTGCCACTCATCACATCCCCATCACTCTGCCTTCCCTACCCTACTCCTGCACATCCTTACTCACACCAACTTACCTTGCACCTCCACCCATCCCTCTATCTATTATTATCACTTCCCCATCTCACTAGCCACCCCTCACACTCGCCCTCATCCAACTGCAATCATACCAACTAACAACACACAAGGGTAGGCACTTGGATGTTCTAGCCAATGGTCGTGTAAACTTTCTGTTAATGTGTTGTCAAGCATTGAAATCCTATTGTCACCACTTTTTGCCTTCTTGGAAAGATTTGTGTGCACCTTTTGAAAGTGTCTTAATGAGTTTGTGAATGGTGAGACATAATGTCCTGTTCCCACCCGCCCCCCCCCCACCCCACCCCCCAATGGTGATGAGTGTGAAAGGAATGGCTTGGGCATTGTAGGGATGCTTTATGGTGTTGGTGTGGAGTGGTGCCAACCTGGTGCATCATGTGGCAGCCAGGGCGTACAGTGTTAAGTGAAGCAAATCTGGAAATGGTAAGGCCATCGGTGGCATCCCGGGCAGCAATGTGGTCGGGTGCTGATGCCCTGTGTCCAGTGCAGCATCAGTTGATTGTGGAGAAGGCTGGTGTTGGTGTTGGGGCTGATCGTATTGGGATTCTGAGGACCAAGGTGAGATTTTTTCACGGTCAACGATGCTGATGGAATAGATGGCAGGCGAGGTTGGGATGACAGAAGTAATCTTTCAAAGTTGAGAGAGGTTGTTCCAAGGAGATGACTGAGGATAGAGAGATTACTCCAAATACTTAAGTGCATAAAGCTCAGAAGTGGATTCCAAATCATTAATGTTCCAGCTTCTAAGATTGGGAAGTGAGCAGCTTTGAAATGGTAGCTTTGAAACCACTTTTGCAGCTGTCACCTATTGAAAGAAATGTTCAGAACCTGACATACTTACCTGTCGTGATCCCCGAGCAACGGGAACCTCGTGGAAAACTTGGGAAAATGCTTTTTACCTGTTAAAATGCTGATAAATTGCTTTAAACACCCGCTTAACTAGCACAATTGCATGACCTGCCGCCTAGTGCCGGGTCTGCAAAGCTCAGATCAAGGGAAACTCACAAGGAAGCGGGTCTACAGCGAGATACCGCCCCGGGTAATATTTTCTAGGGCGGTTCGGGAGGATTTAAACTAATTTGGCAGGGGGATGGGAACCTAGGTAGTGGAAAAGAGGGAAGTCATATGAAGTCAGAAATAGATGGTAGAAAGGTGAGAAGCAATAAGCAAAGGAGAGAAACACAAAGGGCCAAACTAATTCATAATGAGAGTGTGAAAAAAGCAAGCCTGAAGGCTTTGTATCTTAATGCTAGAAGCATTTGGAACAAGGTGGATGAATTAGTTGTGGAAATAGAGGTAAACAAGTATGATTTGATTGGGATTACAGAAACGTGGCTGCAGGGTGGGCAAGGCTGGGAACTTAACATCCAGGGATATACAATATTTAGGAAGGATCGGCAAAAAGGTAGGGGAGGTGGGGTAGCATTGCTGGTAAAGGAGGGGATTAATGCAATGGAAAGGAAGGATATTAACTCGGATGAAACGGAATCTGTATGGGTAGAAATGAGAAATAGCAAGGGGAGGAAAACGTTAGTGGGTGTGATATATAGGCCTCCAAATAGTAATATGGAGGTGAGGGAAGGCATAAAAAGGGAAATTAGAGAAGCGTGCGATAAGAGCACAGCTGTCATCATGGGTGACTTTAATTTACATATTGATTGGACTACCCAAACTAGTAAAAATTCTGAGGAGGAGGAATTCCTGGAATGTTTTCGGGACGGTTATCTGGACCAATATGTCGAGGAGCCGACTCGAGATCAGGCCATTTTAGACTGGGTATTGTGCAATGAGAAGGGACTTATCAGCAATCTTCTTGTACGAGGCCCCTTGGGTCAGAGCGATCATAATATGATCGAGCTCTCAGTCGAGGTGGAGAGTGAGGAAATTGAATCAGAGACTAAGGTCCAGAACTTAAATAAAGGGAATTACGAGGGTATGAGACGGGAATTGGGTAAGATTGATTGGGTGGTGTTTCTGGGGGGATTGACAGTGGATAGACAATGGCAAGCATTCAAAGATAGAATGGAAGAATTCCAGAACATGTTTATACCGGTTTGGCACAAAAATAAACCTAAAAAGGTGACTCAACCGTGGATAACGAGGGAAATTAGGGACAGCATAAAATCAAAGAAAAGGGCATATCAACTGGCAAAAAAAAGCACCAGACCGGAAGATTGGGGGCAGTACAAGATACAGCAAAAGAGGACAAAGGGATTAATCAGGAAGGGGAAAATAGAATACGAAAGTAAACTTGCAGCAAACATAAAGACAGACTGCAAAAGCTTTTATCGGTATATCAGGAGGAAAAGACTGGTAAAATCCCAAGTCGGTCCCTTGCAGTCCGATTCGGGAGAATATATAATGGAGAATAAGGAAATGGCAGACCAATTAAACTCATACTTTGGTTCTGTATTCACAAAGGAGGACACAAATAACCTCCCAGGAATATCGGCAAACATAGGGACTAATGAGAGGGAGGAGCTGACAGAAATTAGTATCTCTAGGGATATGGTGCTGGGTAAGTTGAGGGGACTGAAGGCCGACAAATCCCCGGGGCCTGATAAACTACATCCTAGGGTACTTAAGGAGGTGGCCCTGGAGATAGCAGATGCTCTAAGGATCATCTTCCGGAACTCCATTGACTCGGGAACAGTACCCGTGGATTGGAGGGTAGCTAATGTTACCCCAATATTTAAAAAGGGGGGTAGAGAGAAAGCAGGGAATTATAGACCAGTAAGCCTTACATCGGTTGTGGGCAGAATGCTAGAGTCCATTATTAAGGATAAAATAGCGGAGCACTTGACAAATGGGGAAAGGATCGGACAGAGTCAACATGGATTTACAAAGGGTAAATCGTGTTTGACTAATCTGCTGGAATTTTTTGAGGAAGTAACTGGTAAAATAGATGGGGGAGAGCCAGTGGATGTGGTGTACCTTGACTTCCAGAAAGCCTTCGATAAGGTTCCACACAAAAGATTATCATGCAAAATTAAGGCCCATGGGATTGGGGGCAAAGTATTAACGTGGATAGAGAACTGGCTGGCGGATAGAAAACAGAGAGTTGGAATAAACGGCTCGTTTTCGGAGTGGCAGGCAGTGACCAGCGGGGTGCCGCAAGGATCTGTCCTGGGACCCCAGCTGTTCACAATATATATAAATGATCTGGATCAGGGAATTGGATGCAATATTTCCAAATTCGCTGACGACACTAAACTAGGAGGAGGGGTGGGCTCTGATGAGGATGTCAGGAGGCTACAGTGCGATTTGGACAGGTTGGGGGAATGGGCGGATACGTGGCAGATGCACTATAATGTGGATAAATGCGAGGTTATCCACTTTGGGGGTAAAAACAGGAGGGTAGATTATTATCTAAACGGCAATAGATTGGGAGATGGGGAAGTGCAGAGGGACCTGGGTGTTCTTGTGCACCAGTCACTGAAGGAGTGCATGCAGGTGCAACAGGCGATGAAGAAGGCAAATGGTATGTTGGCCTTCATATCAAGGGGGTTCGAGTATAGGAATAGGGATACCTTACTACAGCTGTACAAGGTGCTGGTGAGACCGCATCTGGAGTATTGTGTACAGTTTTGGTCGCCCCATCTGCGGAAGGATGTTCTTGCCATGGAAAGAGTGCAACGGCGATTCACCAGGCTGATACCTGGAATGGCGGGAATGACCTACGAAGAGAGATTAAATAGTTTGGGCTTGTACTCACTGGAGTTTAGAAGATTGAGAGGGGATCTCATCGAAACATATAAAATTATGGCAGGCCTGGACAGGCTGAATTCAGAGAGAATGTTTCCAATGGCTGGGGAGCACAGAACCAGGGGCCACAGTCTAAAAATAGCGGGCAAATCATTTAAAACAGAGATGAGGAAGAATTTCTTCACTCAAAGAGTGGTGAGCCTGTGGAATTCCCTGCCACAGAGGGCTGCGAAGGCTAATTCAATAAATATTTTCAAGAGAGAATTGGATATATTTCTGAAGGCTAAGGGGATTAAGGGTTACGGAGAAAAGGCGGGGACGGGGTACTGAACTGGTAAGATCAGCTATGATCTCAGACGAAGATCAGCCATGATCTCATTGAATGGCGGAGCAGGCTCGAAGGGCCGAATGGCCTACTCCTGTTCCTATCTCTATGTTATCTATGGTGTCGATCTTTGTGATTGTGACAGCAGACCCACCTCTGAACCTGCACTTCGAGCGCCGGCAAAATTCAGCCCATACTGTCTGCTTCCCTGTCATTTCATGGTAACTTCTTACACAACTATATTGCCCTTTTAAGGTGTGAAAGCTTCAGCTGGCTCCCTTCTTACTCCTGCCTTCCATCAGCTCTCCCAGTTACCTTTTAACTTAACTTCGTAACAAATTTCAGATCATCTCCGAACGATATTTTTTTCTAAATTAGTCCAGTTTTCTTAACCTTTCTAAATTTAAATTCTTAATACCTTGAATCACCTCTGCTCATGTCAGCCGTAGCTTAGTTGGTGGCACCCTCGCCTCTGGGTCAGAAGGTGGTGGCACCCTCGCCTCTGGGTCAGAAGGTGGTGGCACCCTCGCCTCTGGGTCAGAAGGTGGTGGCACCCTCGCCTCTGGGTCAGAAGGTGGTGGCACCCTCGCCTCTGGGTCTGAAGGTGGTGGCACCCTCGCCTCTGGGTCAGAAGGTTGTGGGTTCAAGTCCAACTCCAGAGACTTGAGCACAAAAATCTCGGCTGACACTCCACTCCAGTACAGTACTGAGAAAGTGCTGCACTGTCTTTCGGATGAGAGGTAAACTAAGCCCCTGTCTGCCCACTCATTTGGATGTAAAAAATCCCATGACACTATTTCAAAGAAGAGCAGAGGAGTTATCCCCGGTGTCCTGGCCAATACTTATCCCTCAATCAACATCATCCCTCAGCTGATCAAAACCATTCCAGGAGATCACATGGCCCAAGTATTACCTATAAAGCTGCCTGCTATATGATGCAATCTCTGCCCCAGTCAGGAACCGGTCCAGCTCCCTCTTGAAGGTGTACAGAGAGTCAGCACCCACCACACCAGCCAGCAATGTATTCTAGAGGTGTCATCGACAGTGCTACAAAGTGGCACTTGCTCACCAATAACTTGCTCGCTGATGCCCAGTTTGGGTTCTGCCAGGACCACTCAGCTCCCGACCTCATTACAGCCTTGGTACAAACTGTAAAGTCTGTAGGTATTATGGCAAATTAATACACAGACTACAAGAGTAACTTTAACAGGACTTTACTATTCGAAGGTCAGGGCGAATCTGCCCAATAAATCCTGACACAGCACTTATATACCGGTGTGGTCACCGTCGGTATTACAGTATACAGCAGCCAAGGTAAAGTAGTGCCACACCTAAAATAGTTCTCTTAAAGGTGGACGGTTACATACAATAGTTCTCTTAAAGGTAGAACAGTTACATACACTACACAAACATGGACAAAGGAGCTGAATTCCAGAGGTGATGCGAGACCGACTGCCCTTGACATCAAGGCAGCATTTGACCGAGTGTGGCATCAGGAGCCCTAGTAAAATTGAAGTCAATGGGAATCGGGGGGGGGGGAGAAACTCTCTACTGGCTGGAGTCATACCTAGCACAAAGGAAGATGGTTGTGGTGGTTCAAGGTCAATCATCACAGCCCCAGGACATCGCTCATCACTGCAGGAGTTCCTCAGGGCAGTGTCCTAGGCCCAATCATCTTCAGCTGCTTCATCAATGACCTTCCCTCCAACATAAGGTCAGAAATGGGGATATTCGCTGCTGACTGCACAGTGTTCAGCGCCATTCACAACTCCTCAGATAATGAAGCAGTCCATACCCACATGTAACAAGACATGGACAATGTTCAAGCTTGGGCTGATAAGTGGCAGGTAACATTTGCGCTACAGAAGTGCCAGGCAATGACTATCTCCAACAAGCAAGAGTCTAACTACCTCCCCTTGACATTCAATGGCATTATCATCGCCGAATCCTCCATCAACAACATCCTGGGGATTACCATTGACCAGAAACTTAACTGGACCAGCCACATAAATACTGTGGCAACAAGAGCAGGTAAGAGGCTGGGTATTCTGCGACAAATGTCTCCCCTCCTGACTCCCCAAAGCCTTTCCACCATCTATTTGCTACAAGTAAGGAGTGTGATGGAATACTCTCCATTTGCCTGGATAAGTGCAGCTCCAACAACACTCAAGAAGCTCGAGACCATGCAGGACAAAGCAACCCGTTTGATTGGCATCCCATCCACCACCTTAAACATTCACTTCCTCCACCATCAGCGTACTGTGGCTGCAGTGTGTACCATCTACAAGACGAGGGAACTAGATAGTCATAGAGTAATACAGCACGGATAGAGGCCCATCGTGTCCGCGCCGGCCATCAAGCCCTGTCTAATCTAATCCCATATTCCAGCATTTGGCCCGTAGCCTTGTATGCTATGGCATTTCAAGTGCACATCCAAATGCTTCTTAAATGTTGTGAGGGTTTCTGCCTCCACAACCCTTTCAGGCAGTGAGTTCCAGACTCCAACCACCCTCTGGGTGAAAAAGTTCTTTCTCAAATCCCCTCTAAACCTCCGGCCCTTTACCTTGAATCTATGCCCCCTAGTTATTGACCCCTCTACTAAGGGAAAAAGCTCCTCAGCATCCATCCCATCTATGCCCCTCATAATTTTGTACACCTCAATCATGTCCCCCCTCAGCCTCCTCTGCTCCAAGGAAAACAAACCCAATCTGCCCAGTCTCTCTTCATAGCTGAAGCGCTCCAGCCCTGGTAACATCCTGGTGAACCTCCTCTGCACCCTCTCTAACGCGATCACATCCTTCCTGTAGTGTGGCGACCAGAACTGCACACAGTATTCCAGCTGTGGCCTAACCAGTGTTCTATACAGCTCCATCATAACCTCCTTGCTCTTATACGCAATGCCTCGGCTAATGAAGGCAAGTATCCCATATGCCTTTTTTACCACCTTATCCACCTGTTCCGCCGTCTTCAGGGATCTGTGTACTTGCACACCCAGATCCCTCTGACCCTTCGTCTTGCCTAGGGTCTTTCCATTCATTGTGTATTCCTTTGCCTTGTTAGTCCCCCCAAAGTGCATCACCTCGCACTTTTCCGGGTTAAATTCCATTTGCCACTGTTCCGCCCATCTGACCAACCCATCTATATCGTCCTGCAGACTAAGGCTACCCTCCTCGCTATTTACCACCCTACCAATTTTTGTATCATCCGTGAACTTACTGATCATACCCTTTACATTCATATCCAAGTCATTAATGTAGACCACAAACAGCAAGGGACCCAGCACCGATCCCTGTGGTACCCCACTGGCCACAGGCTTCCAGTCACAAAAACAACCTTCGACCATCACCCTCTGCCTTCTGCCACTAAGCCAGTTTTGTATCCAATGTGCCAAGGCACCCTGGATTCCATGGGCTCTTACCTTCTTGACCAGTCTCCTGTGCGGGACTTTATCGAAGGCCTTACTGAAATCCATGTATACCACATCCACTGCGTTACCCTCATCCACACACCTAGTCACCCCCTCAAAAAATTCAATCAAATTAGTCAGACATGATCTTCCCTTGACAAAGCCATGTTGACTATCCCTGATTAATCCTTGCCTCTCCAAGTGGAGACAAATTTTGTCCCTCAGGATTTTTTCCAATAATTTTCCTACCACTGATGTTAGGCTCACTGGCCTATAGTTCCCCGGTTTTTCCCTACTACCCTTCTTGAATAATCGTACTACATTAGCGGTTCTCCAGTCCTCTGGCACATCCCCTGTGGCCAGAGAGGT
>NC_140987.1:303055757-303238622 GCF_052327205.1 Somniosus microcephalus
TCACATTCTCCCCCCCTCCCTCACACTCTCCCCCCCTCCCTCACACTCTCCCCCCCTCACACTCTCCCCCCCTCTCCCTCACTCTCCCCCCTCCCTCACACTCTCCCCCCCTCTCCCTCACACTCTCCCCCCCTCTCCCTCACACTCTCCCCCCCTCCCTCACACTCTCCCCCCCTCTCCCTCACACTCTCCCCCCCTCTCCCTCACACTCTCCCCCCCTCCCTCACACTCTCCCCCCCTCTCCATCACACTCTCCCCCCTCTCCCTCACACTCTCCCCCCCCTCCTCTCCCTCACACTCTCCCCCCCTCACACTCTCCCCCCCTCCTCTCCCTCACACTCTCCCCCCCTCCTCTCCCTCACACTCTCCCCCCCTCCTCTCCCTCACACTCTCCCCACCCTCCTCTTCCTCACACTCTTCCCCCCCCTCCCTCACACACTCTTCCCCCCCCCCCCCGACCGGACTCACCTCGGTAGCACCTGCTGGTGAACAAGGCGGGCCTTTGGACCCGGTTGGCAGACTCCCGTGTCCGATTGAGATCGGGGACAGCCGTTAAAAAAATGCCAGAGCGGGCTCTCGCGGGCGGGCGGCGCATGCGCGGTCAGTGCCAGCGGCGCGAGGCGGCCCGCGGGGAGTAGGCAGGGAAACCCCGTGGGCTGGCGGCCGTTAGCAAGCGGATCACTTCGGCTGGCCATCCCGCGCACTGGCCCCGACACCGTCAAACCTGAGAGGGGGAAGTAGAGAGAGACAGAGAGGGAAGAGCAGAAGGAGAGAGAGGGTAGAGGAGAAGGAGAGAGAGGGAAGAGGAGAAGGAGAGAGAGGGAGAAGGAGAGAGAGAGAGGGAAGAGAGAGAGAGAAATTTTTTGAGCTTCAGCCTGCCTGCAGCGGGCCTGGAGAGCAGCCCCGAGTCCCCCCTGCGCGAGGGTGAGGTGGGGGGGGGGCGGTTGCTAAACACAATATAAAACTGAAATAAATTGTTAATTAATTCCCTAACACATAAATCTAACATTTACCTTAATTCCCTAACACACAGAAAGTGTGGGGAAAAAAGTGAAAAATAAAGATGGTGTCCACTCACCTCGGTTCAGAAGGATAAGGCCCGCCCACACACGCACCGATTGGTCGACCGTCAGGTCACCAAAGCGTAGGATTGGTCAATCGTCAAGTCACTCGACACTCAACTGTAGGATGGCACGCGCCAGGAACCCGGCGTACGATTGGTCGACCTGTGGCTAATGAGATGCTAATGAGCGGAACGTTGAACGTTTTTCGGATACCGCGGGCGCGATTTTTGTCCGGCCGAAACGTAAATAGGCCTATGACCGGTCCGGAATCGCAAGGTTTCTTTTGAGGTGACGGGCGCGTCAGTACGCTCTATAACTTTCAAACGTATAGAGAACGGACAGACAGACAGACATCGGGACAGACAGAAGAGCCGCTTTATATATATAGATAGATAGATAGATAGATAGATGTCTCAGATCACCACTAAATCTATGCTGCTCTAAAGTAAATTGATTAAGGTCCTTGAACCTGTCTGAGTAGCTGAGATTCTGTAAGCTCAGAATCATTCTTGTAGCTCTCCTCTGGACCCTTTCCAAGGCCACTATATTGCCCACCATGTGGAGGGAACCAAAACTGGGCTCTAGTTGTCGTCTGACCAGTGACTTGTACAGTGTCAAAATGGTGTCCTTTGATTTATACTCTGTGGTTCTATTAATACAACCCAATACCCCGTTAACTTTAGCTACAGTATCTCTACATTGGTCATGAAACTTCAGTGATTTGTGCACAATAACCTCAAGATCCTTTTCTCTCTCAATCTCTCAGTATGGTTCCCTGCAAATGATGCATGTATTCTGCATTGAGCCGACCAGGGTTTACCCGAAACGTTGACTCTATTTTCTCTCCACGGATGTTGCCTGGCCTGCTGAGTTTTTCCAGCATTTTCTGTTGTTATGCATGACACTACAGTTATCTAAATTAAGTGCCATTTGCCAATGTGTGGCCCATTCCCCTAGCACATCTAAATCTTTTTGGATTTGATTGCACTCCTCTACTGTCTTAACCCTTGCACAGTTTTTGGTGTCATCTGCAAACTTACTTGCCATACTCCCAACACCACTGCCAACAATGCCTAGGACCGGTCCCTGGGGGACACCACTAGTAACATGTCTCCAAGATGAACCACATCCGTTAACTACAACTTTTTGGTTGCAGGATTGGAGCCAATTCCTAATCCAGCATTTCAAATTTCTACTGATACCACGAGATTCCATCTTGTGAAGGAACCTAGTGTGAGGTACCTTATCAGAGGCTTTCTGAAAGTCCAGGTAGACAATGTCTAGCAGATTTCCCTCATCCACTACCCTAGTGACTTCCTCAAAAAATCTATGCTGCTCTAAAGTCCCAGTGATCATAAAGGACATTTCTTACGATCCCTTCTAGCAGCTTCCCAATAATATATGCCAGGCTGATAGGCCTGTGTAGTTCCTTGGCTCTGATATGTCCCCTTTTTTGAAAACAGGAAGCTTGCTTCCAGTGTAAAGGGACAGTGCCCGACTCTATTGAAAATATGGGCGAGGGGCTCACACAGCACCCGTCCCATCTCCTTAATCACCCTTGGATGAATATTATTCAGAGCTGGAGCCCTATCAATTTTGAGCTTCCCTAATCTATCCAAGATGACATCACTGTCGATATTAATATTAATAATGCTATTCAATACTGAGCCCCCCTCATCTGGAATTTCAGCATCCTCTACAGGAGTATAGACTGATGCAAAACAGTCATTCAGCAGCTCTGCCATAATCTGAGAATTAGTTTGAATCTGCCTGAAATGAACCTTTATGGTCTTCTGAAGTCTGACATTGCTGAAAAAGCTTTTGCTTTTGCTGTTACTGCCACAATTACCTGCCATCTTCTAACCCAAAGATCTCTTGGCTAATCTCCTGGCTGTTTCTGTCTCCCTCAATTGCATGCGATACTTCTCCCTGTTCTCCTGTGAGTTAAATGCCTTAAGTGTGTAGGATGTCTTCTGTTTCAATTGAATTTGCCTCTGTACATTCCTGGTTAACCAGAATGGTTTTGTTTTACCATGTGCCCTTCTTTTAACCACTGGGACATACATGGCTTCATTCTGTTTGAGAATGGTTTTAAAGAGAATCTGTTTGTCCTCAGTACTTGATTGCCTATCTAATAGGGTTACCCAGCCACTTTTGTAAAGTTAGCCCTCTTAAAATCTGGGACAGCATTAGATTGGCTGCAGCCTTGGATTGGCCAATAAGCTTAAACCTAATGATATTATGCCCAGGTGTTCCCCCACATGGAGGTTTGATACAGCACGAGGGTCACTGCTAAAAAAAACAGATCTAGAATTTGTTTATCCCTAGTTGTCTTACCAACATGCTGAGTAAGGATGTGGAAAGCATCTCAATACCATAGTTTTCATACAGCTTTACAACAGTAAACTATGTTTTCCTCATGTTGCCTCTGGTCCTTTTGCCAATTACCTTAACTCTGTGTCCTATGGTTACCGACCCTTCTGCCACTGGAAACAGTTTCTCCTTATTTACTCTATCAAAACTCTTCATGATTTTTGAATACTTCTATCTAATCTCCCTTTAACCTTTGCTACTCTAAGGAGAACAACCACAGTTACTCTAATCTCTCAACGTAACTGAAATTTTTCATCCCTGGTACCATTCAGGTAAATCTCTTCGCCCTCTCTAAGGCCTTGACATCCTTCATAAAGTGTGGTGCCCAGAATTGGCCACAATACTCCAGCTGGGGCCTAACCAGTGTTTTTTTTTAAAGGTTTAGCATAACGTCTTTGCTTTTGTACTCTTTGCCTCTATTTATAAAGCTGTGTGCCTTTTTAACAGCCTTCTCAACTTGTCCTGCCAGCTTCAATGATTAGTGTACGCACAGCCCCAGGTCTCTCTGCTCCTGCACCCCCTTTACAATTGTACCATTTAGTTTATATTGCCTCTTCTCATTCTATTGGTGGATTCCTGGCATATCTGCAGCAGAAAGGCTGCAGACTCTGCATGGGCCCGGATAGGCCGGGTCCAGGACCTCCGATGGAGTTTCCTGTGTATTTATTTGGGAATGGAGCTGCCTCCCACACGAGGCAACTGAGACGGAGCTGAGGACAGGGACTCCCTAAACTGAAAGCTCCCCCTTCCTTGGCCATTGAGGGACTTGGTGCAAGTTTTAGCACCTGAATGTGCCAAGTGGGGTGAAAGTGGGCTCCATTGGAGGTTGAGGGTCCAGGCCAGGGAAGGAAGTCGGCCATATTCCGTCCAGATTTCCAGGACTTTCAGTGGGGTGGAATGCCACAGATAAGGCCCCCACACTGCTGATGGCTCGTGCATGGAGAATCCTCCCCAAACCCCACGAACGTCAGCAGCACAGCTCCACGGCAGGCACAACCTTGGTGTAACTGCCAGGATCACATCGCCACAGACTTTCTGGGCCAATAAAATGTTGTTAATCTCAATGTGCAATTTGGGCACTAGATGGCGAAGTTGTCTAAGAAACTGGTTACTGCTTCACCAGCAGAAGCTCAACTTCAACCCAGTTCTGTTATTAAGGAGGCAGTTTTAATTGTCTTAACTTTACCCACAGTTCAGCACAAAAATATTCCAGCTGCAACAGCACTAAGTGACTAATGAAACCATCAAGCATCATTTTTAGAAAAAAGAACCAATATGTTAAAAAGAGCAACTTCATACTTATGCATAGGCTAGAAATTCATTATAGCCAAGAAATGGGCAGTGTTTAGATTAAAAATAGTTAGGTAGTGCCAGTTGAAAATCGTCTAGACTGGACGCAAAATTCGTCGTCCTCATTAAAATGATTGCAGTCGTGATTCTAGTCTAAAAGCCCAAGCTCATTTATGTTACACTGAAAAGATTGACCAATATTGGGTGTAGTAATGATTGTCACAGGCTTTTTCACTACTTAAAGGGAAGGTTTATTGATGCTGCAGCACCTCATACTCTGCATTGTTAGGTGTGCAGCATCTCAACAACCGTAAGAAGGAGCACTTATTTACAAATCCCGATGGCAGATCTCATAGAAACATAGAAGATAGGAGCAGGAGTAGGCCATTCGGCCCTTCGAGCCTGCTCCGCCATTCAATGAGGTCATGGCTGCTCATCCAATTTCAGTACCCTGTCCCTGCCTTCTCCCCAGATCCCTTTAGCCTCAAGAAATATATTCAACTCTTTCTTAAATATATTTAATGAACTGGCCTCCACCGCCCTCTGTGGCAGAAAATTCCACAGGTTCACCACTCTCTGGGTGAAGAAATTCCTCCTCATTTCAGTTCTAAATGGCTTACCCCTTATCCTTAGACTATGACCCCTGGTTCTGGACTCCCCGGCCATCAGAAACATCCTTCCTGCATCTAGTCTGTCCAGACCTGACAGAATTTTATAGGTTTCGATGAGATCCCCTCTCAATCTTCTAAACTCCAGTCAGTATAATCCCAATCGACACAATCTCTCCTCATACGCCATTCCTGCCATCCCAGGTATCAGCCTGGTGAATCTTCACTGCACTCCTTCCATGGCAAGAAAGTCCTTCCTCAGGTAAGGTGACCAAAACTGCACACAATACTCAAGGTGCGGTCTCACCAAGGCCCTTTACAACTGTAGCAAGACATCCTTGTTCCTGTACTCGAACCCTCTTGCTACGAAGGCCAACATACCATTTGCCTTCTTAACCGCCTGCTGCACCTTATTGCTTACCTTCAGCGACTGGTGCACAATAACACCCAGGTCTCTTTGCACTTCCCCTTCTCCCAATCTATTGCCATTCAAATAATAATCTGCCTTCCTGTTTTTGCCACCAAAGTGGATAACCTCACATTTATCCATATTATAGTGCATTTGCCATGTTTCTGCCCAATCACCCAACCTGTCCAAATCGTACTGGAGTTTCACAACATCCTCCTCACAGCTTACTCTCCCACCCAGCTTTGTGTCGTCTGCAAATTTGGAGATATTACATCCAATTCCCTCGTCCAGATCATTAATATATATTGTGAACAGCTGGGGTCCTAGGACCGATCCTTGCGGTACCCCACTAGTCACTGCCTGCCACTCGGAAAACGACCCGTTTATTCCAACTCTTTGCTTTCTGTCTGCCAACCAGTTCTCTATCCCAGTCAATACCTTGTCCCCAATCCCATGTGCCTTAATTTTGCACGCTAATCTCTTATGTGGGACCTTATCGAAAGCCTTCTGAAAGTCCAAATACACCACATCCACTGGTTCTCCCTTATCTATTTTACCAGTTATATCCTCAAAAAATTCCAGTAGATTAGTCAAGCATAATTTACCTTTTGTAAATCCATGTTGACTTTGTCCGATCCTGCCACTGCTTTCCAAGTGCTCTGCTATTACATCTTTTATAATAGACTCTAGCATTTTCCCCACTACCGATGTCAGGCTTACCGGTCTATAATTCCCCGCTTTTTCTCTACCACCTTTTTTGAATAGTGGGGTAACATTAGCTACCCTCCAATCCATGGGTACCGTTCCAGAGTCTATCGAGTTCTGGAAGATGACCAGCAATGCATCTACTATCTCTAGGGCCACTTCCTTAAGTACCCTGGGATGTAGACAATCAGGCCCTGGGGATTTATCGGCCTTCAGTCCCATCAATTTTCCTAACACCATTTCCCTACAAATACTGATTTCTTTCAGTTCCTCCCTTTCATCAGACCCTATGTTCCCCGGTATCTCTGGGAGGTTATTTGTGTCCTCCTTTGTGAAGACAGAACCAAAGTCCCAGGGAGAGAGCCCAAAGGTTTTCTGAGGAAGCTTTGGAGGCATTGGTTTTAGCGGTGGAGAGGAGATGGGGGGGTCCTGTATCCCCCAACTGGCAGGAGGCTCTCTCCACAAGTCTGCCAGATTATGTAGAGGGAGGTGGCACACCACATGTATTCCCCAGGATCCACACATAGTGCAGGATGAAGTTTAACAAGCTCACACGGATGGTCCAGGTGAGTGAAGGCTTCAACAAATGCTATATACCACCATCTGTACCACAAGCTTCTCACACTGCTCAATGCACCACACCCGCAGCACTCACCCACCAACAATCTCTACCCAGCAACACTAAAACCCACATCTCACACCTTGCACACAATGAGAGCTATTCAACTATGGCAGGCACAAGGGTCATTAGTTATTCAAATTCATGTGATATGTTTATAGATAAATTTATTAAGTGTGTTTGGAATATTTTGTGGTCTCTTTCATTTCGCCTTTGTGCCCAGGAGGACGCTGTGATATGGTGTGAGACAGGGATTGTATGATGGAGATGTGGTGAGCTACGGGGATCTGGGGTTTCATTCATGTGAATCAGAGTCTGATGAGCCAGTCATGGACAGCCTGTCCAGAAGGCTGATTGTTTTGCTACCTCTGCCCTCCCTCCTGTTTCTCCTCGCCCTTGTCCTCATCCGCCTTGTGCTCCTCTGCCTCGTTGTCCTCCTGAGGTAATCCCACAGTCCCCATGATTGTGAGGAAGTGTTGTGAGCAGAAGCCTTTAACAAATAATGAGTGACTTCTGCACTTGAATCAACACTCCCTGCCAACAAAAAAACTTGAAATAACTAAAGAAAGCTGTTTCAGTTGCAGGAAGTAGCAAACAGGCACTGAAAATGCAGAACCATGTTAGTTGGAGCTGATTGGGGATTGTGCCTTTAAATATCTCTGCTGCAGCCTGCTTCCTGCTGATAGATGCCAGCTCTCCCTGCCGTCCTTCTGTGCTGCCGTTAAGGTAAGTGGCTATAACAAAGTTGGGAGATCGGACGTCCAGTGAGCGTTACACACTCACTGACGTCAGGATCTCCATGATGGCGAGGTCCCCGGCGATCGAGTTTACCGGCAGTGCTACCAGTAACACCGATATGGTGTGCGGCGCTGGAACTGACATCAGCTGTCAATGGTGTTTTCGCGTCATCTTGTGGCACTAACGTGTGGAGCAAACCACACGAATTTCTTCACCAAGGAGTTTAATTTCAAATTCAGTAGAGGGGCTAACAGGTATCTTCTTTCTGACAGCTGTTAAGATATTATGTAAAATGATTCTGGTCAGTCTGGATCCAGCTTCATTTAGAAGGCCCATCACAAGGGCTCTGGTCACCCTATAAAATGCACCACCTCCTCCCTTTACACCTCCCGAATGTACAATGCTCTCATCTCATCACCAGGAATCCTGGCTCTCGAGCCATCCTTTCGTCAAACATTTCCGTGTGTCCCTGTGTAGCCGTCAATATTTTGCAGGGTATTCTCAAAATCCAAGGATGAGCTAAACACATCTGAAACATCACCACTGCGGAGCTGTTTCAATAAATAAAACAAATACTGGGTGCTTAATAGTTATCCGTGATAATGGTTATTCATTGCCAATTTGGTCTAAAAGACACTTCCCTTCTGGACATTGCTCCTGCATTCAAGAGCTTGCTTCTGCTGAGAGTGGACTGACTACAACCAACATGGGGGAGGAAATATTTTCTCCATTCAGAACAAATTTGAAGTGGCATTTTCTTATGCACGCAGGATTTCCGGTGGTATGTGGGCGCTCCATATTGCTACTCATAGCAAGAATCAGTGAATTTATATCAGGTGGTCCCTACCTCTCATTGAGCCGACATTAGTATTTACAAAAGGGGGCACTGATATTTTGAAATTCTTGGCTCTATCAAGCAGAATAGCTTCCTGCCTGTTTGTTGTTCTCCATCCACAGCCCCATGGATGCTGAGGCAATTGCAGAGACCCAGCTGTTACCCCAGCTGTAATCAACACATTTAGCAGAGACCCGGCTTCAAACATAGCAGGTGTCAGCTTTGGCCCGGAGTCAGATGGTCGTGGGTTCAAGTCCAGAGACTTGAGCACATAATCTAGGCTGGTGCTTCAGTGCAGTACTGAGAGAGTACTGAACTGTCGGAGGTGCCGTCTTTTGGATGAGACGTTAAACTGAGGCACCATCTGCTCTCTCAGGTGGACATAAAAGATCCCATGGTACTATTCGAAGAAGAGCAGGGGAGTTATTCCCGGTGTCCTGGACCAATATTTATCCCTCCACCAACACTTAAAACTGATAATCTGGTCATTATCTCATTGCTGTTTGTGGGAGCTTGCTGTGCATAGATTGGCTGCCGCGTTTCCTACATTACAACAGTGACTACGCTTCAAAACGTACTTCATTGGCTGTTAAGAACTTTGCAACATCCTGAGGTCATGAAAGGCACTATATAAATGCAAGTCTTTCTTTCTTTAGCACCTTGCTGGTCGGTGTGCCTCAGTAACACAAGGGCAGTGTATAGGCACCAAGCATTCAAAGTTACATTTGTTCATCAAAGTGTACAATGTTTGCCTTCAGTGGAGAGCCATGTGTAACATCATGGAAGTGCAATAGGAAGTGAAGCCTGTCTCTGATGTATACATGTGTACATACCCACAGCACCGGCAGATAGTGCTGATATACTGCAAGCCTCAAGTTAAAGGCAGTATGGAAGTTGTCACTTAATATCATACTGGCTATCCTTTCGGTGCTTTACGCTGTTAGAATTTATGGTTTGAAAATGCACTGTGGTGTGGTAGCCCACTGAAAACTCTTAGGGGGTTTATAGATGACACGACCCTCCAGAGATTTGGGATGGTAATTATGATGGTTGGATTTACTAGGCGGCTACTAAACCTGTTATCACTGGGGACCTATGTTACTGCAGTCTTTACACAGTAACAGGCCTTTAATGGACCTGCTGTTCTTTGTTTGTGACCCACGATATTGTGCCTGAGGCCAGAGAGTATATGCAGAAGATAACCATCTAAATGCTCCCTGGCCTCCATGTGTCCTCCATGTACAGTTTTACCTACTTGTATTTATTGGTATGTTTCTAATTTACATTTTACATGTTAAGTGCTGTTTGGGGAACAATCTATCATTTATTTTCTTTCTGTTGAATATATAATTTGTCAACAATTAATTAGAGACTGGTGGATAAAACTACAGCTCTGAAAATCTATTTTGTTAAGAAATTGGTGCTGATTTTGCAAGTTTGAGAACAATTTTTTTTCATTGTTTGTAAAATGGTCTTGTAATTTTACAGCAAATTGTATATTTTATTCCATTCTAAATTGTAACTTAAGAAAACTATAACATTGCTGAAATGTACTAAGTTCCTCACTTGGTGAAGTATTTCTATATTTGCAGGTCAGCACATTTTGTTTACAAAGGAGACAGTAAAAGCTCATTAATTACTTGATGCTCCAAGTAACTAAAGTAAAACCAAGCCTTTCTTTATTAAAATGTGCACATTTTTGACTTGTTTCATTCTTTGAATATTTAAAAAAGGAATAGTAATATATTAAGATTAAGAGGATAACTAAAGTAAGGGTAGGGCCTATTAGAGATCATGAGGGTAATTGTGTGTGGAGGCGGGAGACATCGGTAGGGTTCTTAATGAATACTTTGTGTCTGTTTTCACAAAGGAGAGGGGCGAAGCAGACATTGCTATCGGGGGGAGGAGTGTGAAATATTAGATGAAATAAACATAGTGAGAGAGGAAGTATTAAGGAGTTTAGCAGCTTTAAAGGTGGATAAATCCCCAGACCTGGATGAAATGTATCCCAGGCTGTTAAGCGAAGCAAAAGAGGAAAAAGCAGAGGCCCTGACCATCATTTTTCAATCCTCTCTGGCTTCAGGTGTGGTGCCAGAGGACCGGAGGACTGCTAATGTGGTACCCTTGTTTAAAAAGGGAGAAAAGGATAGACTGAGTAATTACGGGCCAGTCAGCCTAACCTCGGTGGTGGGAAAATTATTGGAAAGAATTCTGAAGGACAGGATAAATCTTCATTTAGAAAGACACGGATTAATCAAGGATAGACAGCACAGATTTGTTAAGGGAAGGTCGTGTCTGACAAACTTGATTGCATTTTTTGAGGAGGTAACAAGAAGGGTAGATGAGGGTAGGGTGTTTGATGTAGTGTATATGGACTTTAGCAAGGCTTTTGATAAGGTTCCACATGGCAGGCTGGTCACAAAATTAAAAGCCCATGGGATCCAGGGCAAAGTGTCAAGTTGGATTTAAAACTGGCTCGGAGACAGGAAGCAGAGAGTAATGGTTGATGGGTGTTTTTATGACTGGAAGGCTGTTTCCAGTGGGGTTCCGCAGGGCTCAGTACTAGGTCCCTTGCTTTTTGTGGTATATATCAATGATCTAGACTTGAATATAGGGGGTATGATTAAGAAGTTTGCAGATGATACTATAATCGGCTGTGTGGTTGATGCTGAAGAAGGAAACTGTATACTGCAGGAAGATATCAATAAATTGGTCAGGTGGGCAGAACAGTGGCAAATGGAATTCAACCCAGAGAAGGTGAGGTAATGCATTTGGGGAGGGCTAACGAGGAAAGGGAATACACATTAAATGGTAGGACACTGAGTAGTGTAGAGGAACAAAGGGACCTTGGAGTGCATGTCCACAGATCCCTGAAGGTAGCAGGCCAGGTAGATAAGGCGGTTAAGAAGGCATACGGAATACTTGCCTTTATTAGCCATGGCATAGAATACAAGAGCAGGGAGGTTATGCTTCAACTGTATAAAACACTAGTTAGGCCTCAGCTAGAGTACTGCGTGCAGTTCTGGTCACCACATTACAGGAAAGATGTGATTGCACTAGAGAGGGTACAGAGGAGATTTACACGGATGTTGCCGGGAGTAGAGAATCTTAGCTATGAGGAAAGACTGGATAGGCTGGGTCTGTTTTCCTTGGAACAGAGGAGGCTGAGGGGAGACCTTATTGAGGTGTATAAAATTATGAGGGGCATGGATAAAGTGGATAGAAAGGACCTATTTCCCTTAGCAGAGGGGTCAAAAACCAGGGAGCACAGATTTAAAGTAATTGGAAGGTTTAGAGGGAATTTGAGGGGCAAGTTCTTCACCCAGAGGATTGTGGGGGTCTGCAACAGAGTGCCTGAAAGGGTGGCAGAGGCAGGAACCCTAACCACATTTAAAATGTACTTGGATGTGCACTTGGGATGCTCTAACCTGCAGGGCTACGGACCAGGAGCTGGGAAGTGGGATTAGGCGGGATAGCTCTTTGTTGGCCGGTGTGGACACGATGGGCCGAATGGCCTCCTTCTGTGCTGTAACTTTCTATGATTCTAACCTGACCGATGGCCAGCATCCATTGCCCTTGAATCAGCACCTTCAGGAGAAAAGGGCAGAAAATTAGAAAAAAAATGTATTTAAAAAAAAGAGGTAAAACACAGTAAGTGTTTTTCACTTCATTTTTTAATTAACTGGCCATGGTGACGTTTGCTAACTTTTCCCTTTCTGAAACCCAAGTCACAATGTCACTATTACACACACATACAAAAATTAAGAGGGAATGATGGTCTACAGAGCAGTAGTGATATCTGCCCTCCTGTATGCTGCAGAGACATGGACCATGTACAGCAAGTAACTCAAAGCACTGGAGTGGTACTACCAATTCTGCCTCCGCAAGATCCTGCCAATGTGCACCAACGTCAGTGTTCTCACTCAGGCCAACATCCCCAGCATCAAAGCTTTGACCATGCTCGATCAGCTCCGATGGACGGGCCACATCGTCCGCATGTCCGATACGAGACTCCCAAAACAAGCGCTCTGCTCGGAGCTCCAACACGGCAAGCGAGCCCCAGCTGGGCAGAGGAAATGCTTCAAGGACACCCTCAAAGCCTCCTTGAAAAAGTGCTACATCCCCACTGACACCTGGGAATCCCTGACCCAAAACCACACAAAGTGGAGGAGAAGCATCCGGGAAGGCGCTGAACACCACGAGTCTCTTCGCCGGGAGCAAGCAGAAGCCAAGCGCAAACAGCGGAAAGAGCGCACGTCAACCCAAGGACCCCACCCACCCGCCCCTTCAACCACTGTCTGCCCCACCTGTGACAGAGACTGTAGGTCCCGCATTGGACAAATCAATCAGTCACCTGCAAACTCATTTTTAGTCTGGAAGCAAGTCATCCTCGGTTCCGAGGGACTGCCTAAGAAGAAGAAATAGGAAATGATGCACTTCACCAAACAATCTCTCAACTGTGTGACCTACTGAGCTGAGATACCCCAAAAGAGGTGATGGTGCAGATTGTTATACTGTAATATTATTCCGAGCAGGAGAAACTGTTGTGTATGTACCTTTAAGAGAATAACTGGTCTCAGACTGCAGTACCGGCAGTGACCACCCCTGTATAAAAGGCGCTAGTGAGCCTCTGTTGTTTCAGTTTCACTATTGACTTCCATCAGTAAAGACTTGTTTTGTTCAAATCCTGCTGTCCGTGTCTCAATCATTCACGGACGTAATACTGGCGACGAGCAGATACGAACCTACCTACAGTCTGCACCACCTCCTGGGATCCATTCCTACAGCGAAGTGAGCAGAGGTCGAGGCCAGAAAGAAAAGAAAGTAAGAGGCAGTAGAAACGGGCGTCGACCATGGGCATCCGCCCCTGTGTTTGCGGAGTTGAAGATTGCTGGAGAAGCTGTCGGAAGCGGGACCTGGTTCCTGTCGACGGTGCTTCAGCTAATCGGGCTGGTGGCAGGTAGTGCACTGATCCTTCCTGGGCTGCGGCGGTCGCGAACTCGAGCGGGTGGTTTGCAACAGGGCCGAGCAGCGTGGTCGGGAAGAAGAGAGAGAGAGGGTGGAGAACACAGGGCGCGGCCGGTGCTACGAAGCCGGGCTGCGTATAGACCCGCGAAGAGGGTGGCAAGAGTCCCACAGGGTTGTTCCACGACGGGAAAATAATAAAAAAAGAAATATTAAACGCGCAAGAAACCGCGAGGAGCTGCAGGTTGCAACGGGAACCGCAGAAAGCAGCGCTAACAACAGCGGGGAAGAAGGCAAAGCACGGGAGGTGCCATCTTAATCAGCAGGGAAGAAGGCAAAGCGTGGGAGGTGCCATTTTAGATTTGCAAGATGCCGAAGACTGGCTGTATCACTGCTTTTGATAATACAATAGAGGACTGGACCACGTATGTGGAAAGAGTCGAGGTATATTTCGAGGCAAACGAAATAGCGGAGGAGAAAAAGGCATCGATATTGCTAAACTTAATGGGCGCTAGAACGTACAGCCTATTGCAGGACCTGATTACTCCAGCCAAACCGAAGGCGAAGAGTTTTAATGAAATTGTTGCTGTCCTACAGGAACACCTAAACCCTGCACCGCTGTTGATAGCAGAAAGATTTAAATTCCACAGGAGAACTCAGCATAAAGATGAGAGCAATGCTGAGTACCTTACGGAACTACGCAAGCTATCAAAGCACTGCCAGTTCGGAGCAGGACTGGCAGATACCCTATGGGACAAATTTGTCTGTGGACTCCTGAGTGAAGGAACACAGAAGAAGTTACTCTCAGAGAAAGAGCTGACGCTAGATAAGGCTTTCAGCGTGGCAGTATCGTATGAAGCAGCAGCCAGGGGAGCTGCAGAAATTCAACAAAAACCACAGGAATACGGCACCCACGAAATGACATGGGGATTTGCAAAATGTTATCGCTGCGGCAGAACTAACCATGACCAGAAGGACTGCTGGTCCAAAGACAAAATATGAAGGCAATACGGGAAAATGGGACACATTGCACGAGTTTGCAGGTCTGGGAAGAAGACCAGCGACAACAAAAAGGCTGCTAAGGAACTGTACAAGAAAGTACAAAAGATGACGGACAGTAGTTCCGAAGACCAGATGAGCGATAGTGAATCCGGGAACAGGAGACTAAGCTGTCTCAAACTTCACAATGTAATCGCAAAAGAGGATCACCGAACCATTTGGGTCACCCTCACAATAGCAGGGTCCCAAGTTAAAATGGAATTGGATACAGGATCAGCGCTAACCATCATGAATCGACGAGACTACGAGCAGCTATTTTCACACATACCCTTGAGAGAGACATCCATCGTCTTGATGACGTATACGGGGCAAAAAGTATACCCCAGAGGAAAAATAAGGGTGCCTGTCGAATACAACGGCAAGAAAATACGGAAATTGTATCTCTACATACTGCCAAATGGTGGACCACCGTTATTGGGATGGGAATGGATCAGGAAGATAAACTTAGATTGGCACTCCATTCATGCAATGACGCTGGACAGTAAAAAAGATGAAGACGTCACTCCTGGATGATTGTCAACAATCTTAGCTAATGCCAAAGAGGTATTTCAACAAGAACTAGGCACGCTTAAAGGCGTAACCGCCTCGATAAAAATAGAAGAGAATGCAGTTCCCAAGTTTTTCAAAGCAATATGCAATTCGCCCAGCCGTCGAGGCAGAGCTGGAGAATCTGGAGAAGGCAGGCGTGTTGTCTAAGGTCGACTGGAGCGAGTGGGCGACACCCATCGTTCCTGTCATGAAGAAAACGTTAAGCAATAAGTCCGGGGAGCCAAGGAAGATTTGCATCTGTGGGGATTTCAAGGTGACGGTGAACCCAGTCCTTCACACAGTCCAATATCCTCTTCCAAGAATAGAAGACATCTTCGCCTCACTGTCTGGAGGGAAGCGTTTTACAAAAATTGACCTAGCACAAGCATATTTGCAGATGGAGGTTGAAGAGTCCTCTAGGAAGTATCTCACGATAAACACTCACAAAGGTCTTTACCAGTATCATCGATTGGTATTCGGAGTAGCATCGGCTCCGGCGATATGGCAAAGAGCGATGGAACAAGTCCTGCAAGGGATTCCGGGGACTCAGTGTTACTTGGACGACATCCTTGTGACAGGTGAAGATGACAGTGAACACCTTAACAACCTAGAACAGGTGCTCACTAGACTACAGGAACATGGGCTGCGAGCCAACCGCCCCAAGTGCGAATTTTTTAAGAAACAGATATCGTATTGTGGCCACGTGATTGATGAAGAGGGGTTACATAAGTCCCCTGACAAAACTGAAGCGGTTGTTAAGGCCCCAGCACCTGAAAATGTGTCGCAACTGAGGTCATTCCTCGGATTGGTGAATTACTACCATAAGTTTTTGCCGAATTTGTCGACAATTCTGCACCCACTGAACACCCTGCTACAAACGGGGGTAGCATGGAAATGGAGCGATGATTGTAAGCGGGCCTTTCAGAAGAGTAAGGACTTAATCACTTCAAGGGAAGTATTGGCTCACTACAACCCAGCACTGCCGATCAGACTGGCGTGTGATGCGTCTCCATACGGCATTGGGGCGGTACGGTCACATAAATTCCTTGATGGTTTAGAGAGGCCGATAGCTTTTGTGTCACGCTCGTTGACTTCTGCCGAGCGTAACTACGCCCAGATTGACAGAGAGGCCCTGAGCCTAGTGTGGGGGGTGAAGAAGTTCAATCACTACCTGCATGGTCAAAAATTTACTCTACTAACTGATCATCAACCTCTTGTCTCCATTTTCAACCCTCAGAAGGGCGTACCGATAATGACAGCACAACGGCTGCAGAGGTGGTCCCTTTTCCTAGGGGCACACCAATATGACATCGAGTACAAAGGAACTAAACAGCATGGAAATGCTGATGGGTTGTCACGCCTACCGTTGCCGACGGTGGAAGAAGAAGACCTTGCAGTGGATCCAATGGAGTTATTCCACTCGACCATAGTCGAATGTCTCCCTGTGACGAATGCAAACATAGAAAAGGAAACACGGAATGACCCGACACTATCACGGGTCTATGATTTAACGGTGAAGGAATGGCCAGCACATGGCGAACCACTGCTGCCAGCATTCTCGCCGAGAAGAGAACAGCTGTCAGTGTGCAAAGGAACCTTGAAGTGTGGATCCAGAGTAGTAATTCCACCTAAGTTGATGGATAGAGTGCTCAATGAGCTTCATGAGGATCATCTGGGTGGGGTAAAAATGAAGAACTTAGCCAGAGCGTTTGTGTGGTGGCCGGGAATCGATAGAGAAATTGAAGAGATGACCAAGAGCTGTGCAGGATGCCAGAAGGTCCAAAACGCCCCACCACAAGCTCCTCTGCATCCATGGGAGTGGCCCTCATCTCCATGGCAAAGGGTGCACATTGATTTTGCTGGTCCCTTCATGGACTCGATGTTTTTAATTGCGGTGGATGCACATTCAAAGTGGCCAGAGGTAATAAAAATGTCCTCAACCACCACGGAAAAAATATCGCAGTTTTACGAACCATATTCGCCAGGAATGGGCTGCCTGAACAGATTTGCTCTGACAATGGACCACAGTTTGTGTCTGAAGAGTTCCGGAGCTTCACACAGAAACACAGAACACAGAAACCCCACAATGCAGATAGAGGCCATTTCAGCCCATCGAGCCTGCACCGACACATATCCCACCCGATCCCCGTAACTTCTTAAAGAACAATCGTGTTAAGCATTACACATCTGCCCCATATCATCCAGCCACTAATGGATTGGCCGAGAGGTTTGTCCAAACATTCAAGAAGGCTATCAAGGCAATGTGTAATGAAGATATACCCCTACAACACAAGGTGGACAACTTCTTGTTTGCCTACCGGAATGCGACACATGCGGTTACCAACCAAACTCCAGCCATGATGTTCTTCAATCGAAGACTACGATGCCGCTTGGATTTGGTTAAGCCAAACGTCCGAAGAGATGTGGAGAACAGGCAGTTTCAGAATATGAATGAAAGGCCGACCAGGAGTTTTAAGATAGGTCAACCAGTTTTGGCCCGGGACTACCGCACTGAGAAATGGCAGCCAGGAACGATTTGTACACGACAAGGACCTCTCATGTATACCGTGGACGTTGGGGAGAGCATTGTAAGATGCCATGCTGACCAGATTCTAGAGTCACTGGAAAACGTCAACTCCACACCACGATCTGATACACCTGGTAATGAAATTGACGTTCCAATTGCAGCTACCGCAGAACCGGTAATATTGGAAGCAGATGAACCAAACAACGACATTGATCCCGACTCAACATTGCCAGAAGAACCTGATATCCCAAAGAGACGTTACCCAGACAGAATCAGGAAGCCTCCTCAAAGACTGAACTTATAATTGCTTAAACTTAACCAATGTATCTAGCAACCGTAATTGTGATTGTAATTAGTTATCATTTAGTTGGTAAATGAATGTTATGTACTGTTTGTCTAAAAGGGGAGGAATTGTTGTGTATGTACCTTTAAGAGAATAACTGGTCTCAGACTGCAGTACCGGCAGTGACCACCCCTGTATAAAAGGCGCTAGTGAGCCTCTGTTGTTTCAGTTTCACTGTTGACTTCCATCAGTAAAGACTTGTTTTGTTCAACTCCTGCTGTCCGTGTCTCAATCACTCATGGATGTAATAGAAACCTTAAATGAGAAGGGCAGGAATGTGGTGAAGCAGGACTTCCACCCACTGCTTTACTGCATCGCTCACTCCATCCCAAATGCTCGGGAAAATATCAGTAGTTTATTCGGGCTGGATGCCAGTGATATAGCAGTAGAGGTAGCTGACCCGCCCATGGAGGAGGCAGAATTTGGAGCAGCACTCAGCAGCCCCAAGAGAGGACACCTGGACCTGGGGCTCAAAGGGGCTGAGCCCAGTTGTAGTGAATCTCCTCAAGGAATGGGGTGGGGCCAAGGAATTTTACCCCTGGCTCCAATTAGCTCTGTTCTGGCTTCAGTAGGTCCACAATGGAGTATATGCTGCTCCTAGGGCTTGTCAGGGTATGGCTGCGTGGAATTCCTGGGGCACCCTAGGGTATACCCCCAAAGTCACTCTTTGACATTACAGGGGGTTAGCTTAAGATACACCCATGGGGTGAGAGGTGGAGTTAATTTTTTATAGGGGTACTTAAGTGGAAGAAGAAACCTGGTAGATTTGGATTCTGCCCCAAATTGCGCCCCCTCCCCAGAATCGGGCTGGAGTTCTACACCTTACTATCCAGAATACCTCGCCTCATTTATGTAAATTATGTAATATATCACAATCAGTGTGCATGGCCACATTCATGTGATGTTATAAGCAAACGTATCCACTTGAGCAATATGTTATTGTGTAATATAAGAGCCAATTTTACACGCTTGCAATCCCTAGCAGGCGGCCTTGCCATCTGCTCCTTCCAGAAAGCAAGAACGATGGTCTTTGCTGGGCAGCTGCAGAGGACAGTCACCAGAAAGCCAGTCACCATCACTAACACCCGGCATAAGCAGCAGCATAGGTGCAGATACTTCAAAGCTAATATAGTAATGTGATTGACAAAATACCCACTGCGTACAGGTGGGGAAGGTCAGCAGAAAGGGAGGGGTGGTTGTTGACCCAGCATGTGTGGGGCAGAGGTTCCCCCAAGTTGTCTTGGGATATAGACCTCAAAGATGTTCCAGCATAGAGACTGTTTTGAGCAGTCACTTCTCTCCATATACACATTGTCCAATTTAGTTATATTGCCTTGCACTAACAGGTGTCTGCATGGCAATCTAGCATTGCGTAGGGAGCAGCACCATTGGCAACTTCACCAATGCAAACCGCAGACATAGTACTAGGAACAGCTCTCATGAATGCTGCACTGCTGCCATACATGGTTTGGCATTGAAACAACAAGCAGCCCAGGCTGACTTCAACTCACTTAGACAATGTTTACAGACCATGAGAGAAGGACTCAGGGATTTCATATGTGCCCAGTGTTCCGGGATCACACAGGTTACTGGGGCCCATGAGGACATACTATCCACCTGTAGCATGCGTGAAGAAGCATCAGTCGGCAGTTGCTACTTAGGCCAGCCGCAGTTCTGTGCATCACATTACGCGGCACAAAGTGACTGCAGATACTAGCCCTAAAAGCAATGAGCCCACAGTTATTGCATGAAAGGGGATTCCTGGCACGGAAGCAGGTAACTCGGGGTTAATAACAGACATAGCTTTGGGAATTGGCTGAGCAGCTGCTTATCCTGCTACTCCCTCAGCTAGCGAACCATGTAGGAATGAGGCACATATACAAGGTTAATGCAGCTGTTCACAAGTCACAGTGGGTAACCACAAGAGAGAAACACATTGGGGGCTGAAGTGGGCTCTGTAGCACTTATTTATTAGCTACCTAATGCTCAAAAATGGGGTCCGGGAATGGGAAGTGCACTGGATGACATTTTGGTAAAGGGGTTTGCGCACGTGTTCCTAACAATCAGCAGCAGCATGTGGAGCAGGGAGATCATGAAACGAATCAGTGTGCAACACTGATTTGATGCCAGCGCTGCCATCTTCCAACAGCACACTCCAGCCAAGGTATGTCTTAACCTCGCACAGCTGAACATGACATTAAACGGAATGAAGGACCCATTGTTTTTGAAGCTTTCCTACATTTGGCTAAAGTTTGAATAGTCTGTAGGGTGTGGTCTGGCTGGTGCTGAAGTACTTTTTGTGCTTTTAACACAAGTAAACGCATTGCTTCCAGACATGAGTGGTCTGGTAGGGCTTCTTCTGGGAATTGAACATGACTGGGAGAATGAAGAGAGGCCACGCAGAGAAGGACAAGCTGCTAGAAGAGGAAGGAAGTGGAGGGGAGAAGGAAGTGTTGGAAGTGGAAGAGGAAGGGAGGCTAAAGCATAAACAGCCCCTTTCTACCCGGACTCTATGTGATAAAATAAATCATGAGCCGTACCAGTAACCTCAACCACACCTCCCCATTCACCAACAGTCCCAAATTCCTTGCCTTTCCTCTATCACTGACTATCACATCGTCCTCTTTGACAACACAAAAATAAAAACCATCAGTATATGCGCAAATTAATCCAATTTTATAAATTCAATCATTACATAATGCATACAAAAATAAACTAATCACCCTTGGACATTCCCTTAGTGCCTGTCTTCTGTGCACTTTGACTATCCTTGTGTTCTTACCAGGTGCTTCCCCAATGGCTGCAACATGGGTGGTGGAAGGCTGCTGACTTTCAGTGGAGGAGACTGCAGATGGCCTTGGGGGACGATCTTGAGCAGTTCTGGGCCGAGGGGGCCCGGCTTCAGATTGCATCATCTCGGCCTGGGCTGCAGCAGGCTGGGCTGGCTGGCTGACAGGCAACAGCAAGGTCAATGGTGGAGTGGTAGGGGTGGGAGCAGGAATGCTGTCAAACTGAGAGAGGACAGCAGTTTGTGCTCCATGGAGCTACTTCCACTCTCCCAGGGCGACGCCTCAGCAATCCTACTGATATGTTGGAGAACAGATTGATGGACTGTTGAGATGCCCTGGAAGCCCCCTTGAGCTGTAATATCCAGAGCCACACTGGCAGCAGTCTGAGTTTTCAAGGCAGCAGTCTCAGCTTCTACTACAGCACTCAGACATTTGATAGAAGCTGCTTGTGCTGCAATGCAAGCTATGGCATTGGCCATCAGACACTGCATCATGGTGGGTTCCACAGGTGCGCTGATGGAGGTGACCACCCATTCCATGTTGGAAAGGATGGGTCGAGGCTCTGCACAAAGCCCTGTGCCAAGTTAGTGCTGGACTCCTCCATGCTCCTTGACATTGTGCACAGGCTTTCTGGCAGGCTTTCCAGTTCACCAAGCATTTGGTTATGTACACCCATCAGCCTTCTTCTGCAGCCTTGCCCATCAAAGTCCTCATCTGAGTCCTCTGCAGTAGTACTTGTGCATGACCTCGCCCTCCGGCGAGCTGGCACCTGTGCTATACTTCCTCCCATCCTGGCTCCTGTGCACTTGTGCCCTGTGTCTCACCACGTGAAGACCCCTCCTCTATCCTATCGTCTAAAATATGTGCAGTGTCAATCTTTGAGCTGGTGGCTGTGAGTGTAAAATAGAGTGAAGTTGTCTTTTCATCTTCACTGTCTTCTTCCTCTTCCTCCTCTGACTGAGAAGGTTCCAGTTCTTACACCATCAGTAGTTTGTCAGTCAGAAGAGGTTGAGGGATGAGAGAGAAGTGGGATGAGAGGAGGAGGATTAGGTATGCAGATAGCCTCATCATTGGTCGTTTCAGCCCCGCCAGTGGCCACGGCCTCAGTGATGCCCCTTCCCATGATGGCCAGTACTGTCTCCTCCATGGGGGTTAAAACATGCAGGCTTGCCTGTCCTCCTCCAGTTCTTTCCTGCTGCCTCTGGTTATGCGCCACCTTCTCCTGCAAGAAAGAGGGAAGTGTGTCAGTGAGTGTCGTGCAATATGTTTGGGTGATGTACTATCATGGTTGAATAGCTGCCAGCAAGCTATGAGTTGTAGGTGTGAGGGTTGCAACAGTGCTAAGTGTGTGAGGGTGAAGTAAAGCAGATGAATGTTGTGTTGAGTCCTGATTGATAGAGATTGTTGGTAGGTTAGTGTTGGGGGTGTAGTGAATCAAGCAGTGGATGAGGATCGTGGTTCAGTTGGTAGGATATGGCATTTGAAGATGAACTCACTCACCTCGACAACTCGTATCAGATCGTTAATCTTCTTCCTGCACTGCATCCGTGCTATTGGAGCAATACTCCTGGCATTGACCTCAGCCGCTACTTCTTCCCACTGCCTCCTGAAGATCTGTCTGGATGTCTCTCCTTCTCTCCACATCTTGCACCAAGACCTCCAGTGTAAGATTCGCAAAATTTCTACATTTCCCCAAAGGTTATTAATAAGAAAAGGGACCCTGCATGGACATTTTAATGAAAAAAGGATACCCAAAATGGCGTCCACGCCTTGTGGCAGAAAGCCTGTGAGATTTTAAAACTTAGACTGTGCGACGCAAGCAGCTTGTGGAAAAATCGAAACCAAAGCTGCAGTTTCTGTGAAGAGAGACTTTGTATTTTGAAAGCAGACAGGGCTTTGAATTATGTATTAGATCAAATTGGAGACAAATCTAAACCCAGTTAGGCCTATAGTTAAGGCCATCAAGCAGTCTGCATATATAATTGGCAACAGATTAAGGAAGCCATCGAGGCCGGACAGGCTCATCAAGGTGCATTTATGACAAAACAAGTCAATTATCAGGCCGATAGATGCGATTACCGGCCATCTAAAAACAGTTAGAGTAGATTGCCACCGTTATTTAAAATAGCCCGCCAAAATTAAGACAAAGAACTAACCTGATTTGGCACGCAGATAAGGGCCATCCAAAGAAGTATAATTGTAGGCCCACCTTCTCGTGCTCTGCTCTCAGCCTTGCTCCGGCTCTGGCCCCTCGCCCTCGTGGCTGCTGCTCTTTCCCCGTCCCGCGCTTACCCCCTGGCCTTTGCCCGTGCCTTTTCCCCACTCCTTCCGGACTCGCCCAGGCACTGCATCGGGCGGACATGGACAATTTAGGCCAGGCGAGGCGTGACGCGACGGGGAGACAAAGTGAAGAAGACGACGGAGAAGACGAACTGAGGAAGACGACTGAAGACAGGCTTCGAATCATCGGGCCTTCAGTCTCAGCTGACCTGCAACTATCTTCATGCAAACTCAAACTGTCAGCCGAGGAAGAGAAACCGCCATCCCTGCAAGGTAAAGTACCCAAGCAGAGACTTTAACTTTGGGGTACGTGTACCTGGACAACGCCCTTGTAGCACCCGGAGGCCACATGATGATGGCAGGCTCCAGAGAGTACCAAGAGCGAACCCCGAACCCTACCGCTGTTTTGAGTTCAGCAGACCCCTTTTAATTGGTAAGCATGAAGTTCTGACCCCTCATAGCTTAATCTAGTTAGGTATGGGGGGGGATAAGGGTAAGGGGATTGTTAAGATAGTTGTTTTCCCTCGATGTGCCGTGTGTTCCCCATTCCCTGTATAAGTATAGTTATTCTTTTGTATTTTGCCTGTAGGAGTGTACACTAGTAATTTTTTCATAAGACTGTATTCATTTCCTCTTCAATAAAAATCTTGGTTTCTGTTTACATCCAACCACCTGTCTACTCGAGTCTTTTCTGTAACGTCGCCTTGTACCCAAGTCCGGTGTCTAGAACCCAGGGGCGTGGGAGTGATTCAAACTGCTCATAAACAGTCAGAGGCATAACTGACTGGGCGTACGCACCACCCCACCCCACCCCCGACAGAATGGCGACCATGGCAGGACACCGGCAACAAGGTTGTGATGCAGTGGACAGTGGTTCAGATGAGCGAACCATGATGGAGGAAAGGATTTCTGATTACGTGTTTAGCAAGGTGAATATCACTAAGAAGTGGATCACCACTCTGTTAAGGGCTGGGCATCCGATAGATGCAGCAGCTAAGTGGACAGAGGGAAAGGAACACAAGAAGTCCTTAGAGAAGGCAGTTTGGCTGATATGCTTTAAAAAGCAGGTCCAGCTCTTGGACGGGCTCGTTGCAGCACAGGCAGTCGAGCTAAGGGAGTCAGCCCTGGAGATCCAGGATAAGGCTCTCACAGGGGAAAAGTTATTAGTAGCTTTGCAGGCTTTGAATCAGGAGAGAGTGCATTTAGTGGGAGAACACAAGGCCCAGTTGGAATACCTACGGTGCCAAGTCACCGAGGCCAAGGGAAATGAGTTAAGGTTGCGGGAGAAAAACGCCCGCTTGGCAAGGCAGATCAGGGAACAGGAAGAGAAAGTACAGGAGGTAAAGGCAGCGTAAAAGCTAGCGAGCGAACAGGGGTTTGAGGAGGCAGACCATGACCCCTGTATGACCCCTGTAAAGAGAGGATAGAAAATCTGAGCCGGGCCCTCTGGAAGGCAAAAGGCATGGTATGCCTCATAAGCCCAAAGGCAGGCCAGGCAGATTTTATGGGGAATGAGGGGAGGACAGTTCCAACGTCACCGGTAGTGTCTAGGGACGACCCGGTTGAGAGAGAGGAGACCTCACGACCACCACCCGTAGCGCCAAGTTTCAGCGAGGTTTGGCAGCAAGGGGGGGTGGAACCCGGGGTGGAGCCCGGAGTGGAGCCAGAGGTGGAGGCGGAGGTACAGCAACCCCCGCCAGAGAGGTCGGAGCCGGGACCGATGTGCCCAGCACGGCATCGGAGGTTCGGCCCACCCGCCAATGGCGACATTGAGGGACCCCTCCAAAACCAGTTCGTATTACCCTTTAATACCCAGCAGCTTAGGGCGATGGTCAGCCATCTCCCGAGGCTCTCCGAAAAGGGAGACCCCTCGATCCACTTCAGGGAAGTAGAGCAGACAGCCAACGTCAACGACTGCGATGATGCGGAGAAGGCCAAAATGCTGCTATTCTCCCTGGAGAGTAGTCTCCTCCAATCCCTCTCTGACGAGTGTAAAAGGGGACAGTGCGGGTATGAGGAGCTTAGAGGTGTGGTTCTGGAGGCCATGGGGATGGATGAGGGAAGTCCTTTCTCCCGTGTGAAGAAAATGATCCAGCTCTCAGGGGAAACCTTTTGCAGACCGGCTGTGGCCGGTGTACCGGAGAGCCTGCCGGGGGACGCCAGACCGGGCATTCCTGAACGGGGGTTCCCTGATGCATTGGCTCCGTTGCCTGCTGGCGAACAGCTTGCCACAGGTCCGGGCCAAGGCAGAAGCCTGGTTCGATCACAAAAATCCCCAGATTACAGTAATTAAGCAGCTCACTCTGGCTTACAAAAACGGTAGGGGAGCCGATGCACACCCACCCAAGGGAAAGGTGCATGAGGTAAAACCCGGACCGGGTAGGAAAGAGAGGCACCAGGAAGGGAGTAACCCCCCACCACCAAGACCAATTGTTACGGGTGTGGGAAGGATGGTCACTGGCGGAAGGAGTGCAAAAACCCTTGGAAAGATAACAAGGGAAAGCATCCCACAGCCCCAGCCCAAAAGGCGGGGGCAGGGACCCCTTCCGCAGAGGTCAAGTCACTTTTGGATGCCATGAGGTCCTTGCTGACTGGCCAGGGGAGTGTAGCAGCTGCCACCGGTGCTCTCACCCCATCCGCCCCATCCAACCCACAGCCGTGACTAGAGCCAACGCAGCCTGTTTATCTGTGTTCTCTCCGGTATGATGAGTGGAGGAGACCCCTTTTGGAGATGGAGGTGGAAAAAGTGACAAGGACCTATCTGTTGGACATGGGGGCATCGCGCACCGTGATCTACTCAGCTAACCCCATGACCTCCCCTCTCTCCAGCGGGGTCCCATACAGTCTATCGGGGTTCACGGGTAGGGAACAGGCCGGCTCATTTTCCATCCCGCTCGCCATTCAGATAGGACCGTTCCGCTCCAAGTGGACATGTGTCCTGATGAAATGGGATGTGGAGGGTGGAAGAGGGGTCCTGGGGGCCGGTTTTATCGTACGCCACGGGATCCTAGTGGATTTGAGGGATCATTATCTTTGGGGGGCAAGCAAAGTAAAGAACAGCGAGATCGTAGTAATCTCGGGAAAGGAAGGGAAGGGGACCCTCTGCACCATGAAGCCCAAAGAGGATTATAACCTCGGGCTCATGGTCAGCAACGCCCCACCAGAGTTCCAGGCCTTTGTGCAGGCCCACCTGGCCACATTTGCCACTCACACGCACGAGTGCGGGAGGGTCACAGGGTTTGAGGTCAGCGTAGACGGGGACCCCATGGCCCGACCACAGAAGCAGAACCGGACATGGAAGCAGCCATGTCCTCGTTGCAGGAGGGAGTGCTGAGACCGATAGCTACCCACGTGAATTCTCCATTATGGCCGGTCAGAAAGCTGGACAGTTCCTGGAGGGCCACGATGGACTATCAGGTGCTCAATAGTAACATCCCTGCCTGCACACCCACAGTAGCAGCAGTTGCCGACCTCATCGGGAGTATTCCAGCATCCGCGACCACTTTCACGGTGCTGGATATTTCCAATGGGTTTTGGTCCATCCCCGTAAGGAGGGAGGATCAGTACAAGTTTGCCTTTACGTTTAAAGGGCAACAGTACATGTGGAACTGTTTGCCTCAGGGCTTTCACAACAGCCCCAGCATTTTCCATCAGTGCATGGCCAACAGTTTAAAGGATTTTAGCCAGCCCAGACAGTTGGTACAGTATGTGGATGACCTGCTCCTGTTCACTGATTCGAGAGAGGAGCATTGGCCGAACTGCTGGAGCTGTTAGGACAGAAGGGTTTAAAGGTAAATCCCAAGAAAGCGCAGATCGGCCAGCAGGAGGTGAAATTCCTCGGTCTGACTATGCGCGCTGGAGAAAGGGCCATAGATAAGGCTAGGAGGGAGGCGGTACAAGAACTATCGGTCCCTAACACAGTAACGGGTGTGAGGTTGTTTCTGGGGCCAACCAGGTACTGTAGAGATTTCATTGAGGACTATGCGGCCACCGCAGCCCCTCTTCTCCGATTCCTACACAAGGGAGTGGAGTGGCTTTGGGAGTGGGCAGCATTTGTCAGGCTCAAGGAAGACTTGCAGACCGCGCCAGCTCTGGGGGCCATAGATGGGGGGAAAGAGTTTTTCCTGGAGGTAGCAGCCAGTGGGGACAGCCTGAGTGCTGTGCTGCTCCAAGAGCGGCACGGCCGACTGCGGCGAGTGGTCTGCTCCTCCAGGATACTCACTGATGTGGAAAGGAGCTATTCCAACTGTGAGCGGCATCTTTTGGCCACACATTGGGCTGTGAAAAGATCACTGATCTTCACAGGCACCTCTCCCATCACCCTCCTCACCCATCACACACCCACCCAGATGCTTCTGGACGGGAGGATCAAGGATGGAACAGTGAGCAGTGCCCGCATTGCTCACTGGACCTTGCTCCTCTCACAGATGGATCTGAAGGTGAAGGGTCTCTGTGAGCCAAAACTCGCAGCCAACCTGGTATATCCTGGAACAGCCATTGAAGGGGTTTGGGAAGTAAACATAGGTTTACAGGCCGGGATGCATCCCACAGGACGCGAGATCTATGTAGATGGTTCCAGCACGGTATCTGCTGGCAAGCGTCTCACGGGGTGTGGAGTTTACAACCCAGCGGCAGACATTGCCCTGGCAATTAAGCTCCCCAGTACCATGAGCGCCCAGCAGGCTGAACTGTCTGTGGTGGTGTACGTTGTTACACACCCAAAAATCTTCCCCACCCCCTACAAGATTTGCTCGGACAACATGTTCACGTGCAATTCGTGTACGGAGTACCTGGCCATCTGGTCCCATTGCGGTTACACCTCCGCTGACGGGAGACCCCTCACAGTAAAACCCCTGCTGGAAAAGATCCTGGCAGCAGTACATAAGAAATAGGAGCAGGAGTAGGCAAATCTGCCCCTCGAGCCTGCTACGCCATTCAATAAGATCATGGCTGATCTGATCCTAACCGCCAATCTACTATCACAGAACCATCTCCTGAATCTAACAGAATTAGACACACGAAATAGGAGCAGGATCAGGCTACACGGCCCCTGGGCCCGCTCCGCTACCCACAGAGCCATGACCGGTCCGAACCTAGACTCATGTCCAAATTCCTGCCCGCTCCCCATAACCCTTTATTCCCTTTACTTCACAGAGTCACAGAATCACAGAAACCCCACAGTGCAGATAGAGGCCATTTCGGCCCATCGAGCCTGCACCGACACATATCCCACCCGATCCCCGTAACCCCTACACCAACACATATCCCACCCTATCCCCATAACCCCACGTATTTAATCCCCCTAACACTAAGGGTCAATTTATCATAGCCAATCATCCTAACCCGCACATCTTTGGACTGTGGGAGGAAACCGGAGCACCCGGAGGAAACCCACACAAACACGGGGAGAATGTGCAAACTCCACACAGACAGTCACCCGAGGCCAGATTCAAACCCGGGTCCCTGGCGCTGTGAGGCAACAGTGCTAACCACTATGCCACCATGCTTCTAGGAAACTGTCTATTTCTGTTTTAAATTTTTGTAATGATGTAGCTTCTACAGCTTTTTGGGGCAGCATATTCCATGGACCTACCACCCTCTGAGTGAAGTAGTTCCTCCTCATCTCAGTTTTGAAAGAGCAGCCCCTTATTCTAAGACTATGCCCCCTAGTTCTAATTTCACCCATCATCGGGAACATCCTCCCCGCATCCACCCGATCCAACCCCTTCACAATCTTATATGTTTCAATAAGATCGCCTCTCATTCTTCTGAACTCCAATGAGTAGAGTCCCAATCTACTCAACCTCTCCTCATATGTCCATCCCCTCATCCCCAGGATTAACCGAGTGAACCTTCTTTGTACTGACTCGAGAGCAAGTATGTCTTTTCTTAAGTATGGACACCAAAACTGTATGCAGTATTCCAGGTGCGGTCTCACCAATACCTGTACAACTGAAGCAATACCTCCCTATTTTTATATTCTATCGCCCTAGCAATGAAAGCCAACATTCCATTGGCCTTCTTAATCACTTGCTGCACCTGCATACTAACCCTTTGAGTTTCGTGCACCAGGACCCCCAGATCCCTTTGTACTTCAGTACTTTCCAGTTTCTTGCCATTAAGATAATAACTTGCTCTACGATTTTTCCTGCCAAAGTTCATAACCTCACACTTTCCAGTATTGTATTCCATCTGCCAAATCTCTGCCCACTTACTTAGCCTGTCTATGTCCCTTTGCAGGTTTTTTATGTCCTCCTCACTCACTACTTTCCCTCCCATCTTAGTATCATCTGCAAACTTTGATATGTTACACTCGGTCCCCTCCTCCAAATCGTTAATATAGATTGTAAAGAGTTGGGGACCCAGCGCTGACCCCTGTGGAACACCACTGGTTACTGATTGCCAGTCTGAGAATGAACCATTTATCCCAACTCTCTGCCTTCTGTTAGATAGCCAATCCTCTATCCATGCCAGAATATTACCCCCAATCCCGTGATTTTTTATCTTAAGCAATAATCTTTTGTGTGGCACCTTGTCAAATGCCTTTTGGAAGTTTAAATACACTATGTCCACTGGTTCCCCTTTATCCACCCTATATGTTACTTCCTCAAAGAACTCCAGCAAATTTGTCAAACATGACTTCCCCTTCATAAAACCATGCTGACTTTGTCCTATTAAATTATGATTATCCAAATGTCCTGTTACTGTCTCCTTAATAATGGACTCCAATATTTTACCTACCACAGATGTTAGGCTAACCGGTCTAAAGTTTCCAGCCTTCTGTCTACTGCCCTTTTTAAATAAGGGCGTTACATTAGCAGTTTTCCAGTCTGCCGGGAACTTTGCTGAGTCCAGGGAGTTTTGGAAAATTATTACCAATGCATCCACAATCCCTACCGCCACTTCCCTCAAGACCCTAGGATGTAAGTGGGGGAGGAAGGGGAGGTTTTCATTCACAAGGTGAAGGCCCATTCCTCCACAGAACCCCGCGGCCAAGGCCACCAGCAGCTGACTTGCTCACCAAGGAGGGTGCCCGCACAGGCACTTTCTGGGACTCATTTGGGTCCAGACCCATGGTGGCGGTCAGAGGTAGGGACGGGTCCCAAGAGCGTGTAGGGGTAGCATTAGCCCCGGACCTTAAGACGGTCCAAGCCCAAGACCCCGTCCTAAAAGCAGTCCTCAGCGCAGTTGCCAAGGGAAAGGGGATAGAAGATCCAAATGGCACAGCAACTCTCCGTTAAAGAGGGTATGCTGTTCCGGGGGGAACAGTGGGTTGTGCCGCAGCAGCACCGGAGGAAATTCCTTCAACTGGCCCATGAGGGTCCAGGAGCGGGACACCCAGGGCCTGAGACCACCTGGCAGCGGGTGGAACAGGCGGGATGGTGGCCGGGACTCAGGGACGATGTCCGCGAGTTCTGTGCAGGCTGTCGTGTGTGCGCTGCGAACAACCCTGACCTCCACAAAAGGAAGGTCCCTATGGGACACGTCAGGAGGGTAGAGGGACCATGGCAGTCGATACAAGTCGACTACATCGGGCCCCTGCCCACCGCCCAGGGAGGCTAAAAGTACTGCCTAGTCCTGGTGGACGTGTTTACTAAGTGGGTAGAGGCTTTTCCCTGCAAGGCAGCCACAGCTGTGGGTACTGCCAGGATCCTGGTCCGGGAAATGTTCTCATGGTGGGGACTACCACAGTTTGTGGAATCCGACCAAAGGACTCATTTTACCAGACAGGTGATGCAAAACACCCTTATGCTGTTGGGCATTGAAGGGAAATGGCACGTGGCCCATAACCCGCAGTCATCAGGGATCGTGGAGCGTATGATTCGGACCCTCAAGGAAAGGTTAAGAAAGGAAACGGTGGACTTGCCCCGTAAATGGGCCGAGGTCCTACCGTTGGTTTTGATGGGGATCCGGGCCATCCAGTCTAAAAGCATGGGGTACTCCCCGTATGAGCTAATGACTAGCAGGGTTCTGCGGACCCCCACCCGAGTACTAGCCCCGGTGCTCACGGAGGGTCAGCTCAGAGAGATCAACCGGGACAGGTTCACCCGAAACCTTTTGAGCACCTGAAGCAGGTCCATGAGCAGGCGGCTGGGAACATGGGAAGTGTAGTGTATGTGCCTTTAAGAGCCCCATGTGTACTGTAATGCCGGTAATGGCCACTTGGGCTATATGAGCCTGAGTATTGTGTTGTATCCGTTAGTTCCCCTCCAGACTTTGTTTAGTAAACACCTATCAAACCAACTCCTGTCTTCAGTGTCTCTATCAACACACAGACACAACAGTGGTGATGAAATGGAAACGAACTTACCTACAATTCGGCAGCACCTCAAGGACATCGATTCCTCTGGCGTCCAGAAGAATAAAGAAGTGAAAGAAGCTGTTGTTTCACCAACTGGCCAAGCTGGTGGCAGGTACTGTGGTAATCCTTCCTGGGCGTCAGGCTGGGGCTCCAGCGGCTGGCTCTACAGCTGGGCCAAGCAGCGAAAGCGGAGGCAAGCAGTAACAGACGGGGAGGGAGCACTCGGGAGACGGCCGGCGCTGCAAGCAGGTCGGCGTTCAGACCTAGAGAGAGAGTCCGGCGGGAACGAGTCTCCAACTGTAAATAAATAAATAAATAAAAAAGAACGGAAACCGCGGGAAACAGCGTTGTCATCGGCAGCAGCGGCGGGAAAGCGCGGGAAGTGCCATATCTTTTCTAAGATGCCTAATTCTGGCAATATTGATGCTTTTGATAACGAGATAGAGGATTGGACCACATATGTGGAAAGAGTGGAGGTATATTGCACCGCAAATGGAATAGAAGATGAAAAAAAAGCTTCAGTACTTCTAAATCTAATGGGCGCAAAGACATACAAGCTGTTACGAAACTTAATCACTCCAGCTGAACCGATGGACAAGAATTTTAAGGAGATTGTTGATACCCTACACTGCCAATTCGAGGGAGGACTGGCAGATTCTCTACGAGACAAATTCGTCTGCGGTCTCCGAAGTGTAGGAACACAAAAAAGGCTATTTTCTGAGTAAGATTTAACACTGGACAAGGCTTTCAGTGCAAAAGGAGCTGCAGAGATACTGCAAAAGCCACAGGACTTCGGCACCCATGAAATGACACGGGGTTTCGAGAGATGTTATTGCTGCGGCAGATCCACCCATGACCAGAGGGGCTGCTGGTTCAAGGACAAAGCATGCAGGCAATGCGGAAAGATGGGACACATTACACGTGTATGCCGATCTGGAAACAAAAAATCCACTAACAGGAAAAAAATCAATAAGGAAAAGCACAGAAAGGTACAAATGATGACGAACAGTAGCTCCGAAGACCAGAAGAGCAATAGCGACTCCGGGAACAAGAGACTAAGCTCTCTCAAATTACATAATGTAATTGCCAAAGAAGATTACCAGATGATTTGGGTTACCCTCACAATAGCAGGGTCCCCAGTTAAAATGGAGCTAGATACAGGATCAGCTCTGACCGTCATAAATCGACGGGATTGCGAGCGGCTATTTCCGCATATACCTTTAAAAGACACATCCATTATCTTGAAAACATATACGGGGCAGAAAGTATACCCCAAAGGAAAAATAAGGGTGCCTGTTGTATACAACGGCAAGGAAATACAGAAGTTGTATTTATACATTCTACAAGATGGTGGTCCACTGCTGTTGGGACGTGAATGGATCAGGAAAATACGTTTAGACTGGCACTCCATTCAGGCACTGACGGTGACCAGTAAGGAAAAAAATGATGACATCATACCTGAACGATTAAAAGACATCTTGGCCAACGCCAAGGAAGTGTTTCAAGAGAAACTAGGAACCTTGAAAGGCATCACCGCCTCAATAAAAGTGGAAGATGCAGCAATTCCCAAGTTTTTTAAGGCAAGATGCATACGCAATTCGTCCAGCAGTCGAGGCAGAGCTGGAGAATTTGGAAAAGGCAGGCGTATTATCTAAAATAGATTGGAGTGAGTGGGCAACACCCATCGTCCCAGTCATGAAGAAAGCATTGAAGAATGATAAATCTGAAGAACAGAGAAAAATTCGCATCTGTGGAGACTTCAAGGTGACTGTAAACCCGGTCCTTCACACGGTACAGTATCCTCTTCCGAGGATAGGAGATATTTTCACCTCACTAGCCGGAGGGAAACGTTTCACCAAAATTGACTTGGCACAGGCATATCTACAGATGGAGGTTGAAGAGGCCTCTAAAATATATCTCACAATAAATACACACAAAGGTCTGTACCAGTACAATCGACTGGTTTTCAGAGTAGCATCCGCTCCAGCTATCTGGCAAAGAGCTATGGAGCACGTCCTCCAAGGGATTCCGGGGACTCAATGCTACCTAGACGACATCCTTGTAACAGGAGAAAACAACAATGAGCACCTTGCCAATTTGGAGCAGGTGCTCACTAGGCTGAGAGAACGGGGCCTACGAGCAAATCGCCCCAAGTGCGAATTTTTCCAAAATCAAATATCATATTGTGGCCACATAATTAATAAGGAAGGGTTGCATAAGTCACCTGAAAAAATTGAAGCGGTCATAAAAGCCCCAGCACCTGAAAATGTTTCACAATTAAGGTCGTTCCTGGGATTAATAAATTACTATCATAAATTTTTACCGAACTTATCAACTCTTCTACACCCTCTTAATGAACTGCTACAAACAGGAGTAATTTGGAAATGGAGCGAAGACTGTAAACATGCCTTCCATAAATGCAAAGACCTAATCACGTCCAAAGAAGTTTTGGCTCATTACAACCCATCACTGCCAATCAGACTGGCGTGCGATGCATCCCCTTACGGCATAGGAGCAGTATTATCACATAAATTCCCTGATGGCTCGGAACGGCCGATAGCTTTTGCGTCACGCTCATTGAACTCAGCTGAGCGTAACTATGCCCAAATCGACAGGGAAGCACTCAGCCTGGTATGGGGAGTGAAGAAATTCAACCATTACCTACACGGACAAAAATTAACCTTGTTGACTGACCATCAACCCCTCATCTCCATATTCAACCCTAAAAAGGGTGTTCCCATTATGACAGCGCAAAGGCTACAGAGGTGGTCCCTTTTTCTAGGGGCACACCAATACAACATAGAATACAAAGGATCAAAACAGCATGGGAATGCTGACGGTTTATCGCGCCTACAGTAGACCCAGTGGAGATGTTCCACTCAACCATAGTCGAATGTCTACCAGTAACAAATTCTGCCATTGAAAAGGAAACGAGAAATGACTCGACTCACTCACGAGTCTACGATTTAACGGTGAAGGGATGGCCAGCACATGGCGAACCACTGTTGCCAGCATTCTCGCAAAGAAGAGAACAGCTGTCAGTGTGCCGAGGAACCTTGATGTGTGGATCCAGAGTGGTGATTCCACCCAAACTCCAGGATAAAGTGCTAAAGGAGCTTCACGAGGGGCATCTGGGTGGAGTGAAAATGAAGAACCTAGCCAGAGCATTTGTATGGTGGCCAGGTATCGATGGAGACATCGAAGAAATGACCAAGAGCTGCCTAGGATGCCAGAAGGTCCAAAACGCTCCACCCCAAGCCCCTCTACATCCATGGGAGAGGCCCTCATCTCCCTGGCAAAGGGTACACATCGACTTTGTTGGTCCATTTATGGGCTCAATGTTCTTAATCGCGGTTGATGCACACTCCAAGTGGCTGGAGGTAATCAAGATGTCCTCCACCACCACGGAAAAAACCATCACAGTATTAAGGACATATTTGCCAGGAATGGGCTGCCGGAACAGATCTGTTCTGATAATGGACCGCAATTTGTGTCCGAAGAATTCAGGAAGTTCTTAAAAAACAATGGGTTTAAGCACTACACGTCCGCCCCATACAATCCCGCCACCAATGGATTGGCTGAAAGGTTTGTCCAGACCTTCAAGAAGGCCATAAAGGCCATGGGCAATGAAGACATAAAACTTCAACACTAGGTGGATAACTTCTTGTTCGTATACAGGAATGCAACACATATGGTTACAAACCAAACTCCCGCCATGATGTTCTTCAATAGAAGCCTAAGATGCCGGCTGGATTTGATCAAGCCCAACATCAGAAGGGAGATGGAGAACCGGCAATTTCAAGGCATGAATGAAAGGCCAACTAGAACCTTCCAGATAGGTCAACAAGTTTTGGCCCGGGACTACTGTACCGAGAAATGTCAGCCTGGAACTATCTGCACACGGCTAGGACTGCTAATGTATACCGTGGACATCGGAGAAAGCATAATAAGGCGCCATGCTGACCAAATCATAGAGTCATCCGAAAAGGGACAACCTACACCACAACTCTATACGCCTAACGATGAAGTAGAGATACTTATATCTACCTCCGATCCGGTGATACTGGAACCCGATGAACCCGACACCAGCATTCAAGCCGAATCAGCCTTGCCAAAAGAACCTACTACACCACCAGAAACTACTACACCACCGAGGCGTTATCCGGACCGAGTCAGGAAGCCTCCAGAGAGACTGACTTATAATTAATTAACTGCAGCAATGTGTAGATTATTTTTCTTGTAACATGTAATTAATAATTACTTAAAATATTATGTACTGGTTAGCTAAAAGGGGAGGAATTGTAGTGTATGTGCCTTTAAGAGCCCCATGTGTACTGTAATGCCGGTAATGGCCACTCGGGCTATATAAGCCTGAGTATTGTGTTGTATCCGTTAGTTCCCCTCCAGACTTTGTTTACTAAACACCTATCAAACCAACTCCTGTCTTCAGTGTCTCTATCAACACACAGACATAACAGGAAGGCCGCATCGGAGTAACCAATTGCTGCTCGAACCGAGAAAGCACCACGAGTGGGAGGTAGGAGATCAGGTCATGGTGAGGAACTATGTCCAGGTAGGGAGTTTGGAGCCATTGTACATGGGGCCCTACAGTATTGTAGATAAAGCCAGCCCCATGGTTTACACCGTGAAGATGCCCCGGCGTACAAAATGGTTTCATATCAACCAGTATAAGCTGTTCACGCCTGAAAGGGGAAAACAGCCAGTTGGGGTAAGGTCTGAGGATGAAGATCCTCAGCCTGCAGCAGGAGCGAGTTCACAGACTGCACAGGCAGGCGATGTGGCTTGCTTAAAGGGAGGGGCCATCCCGCCCATCGATTGGGACACCCCCCCACTCTTCTGGGATCCAGATGAGGGGGAGGGACCTGAGGGCGAAAACCCCGCCCCTAACCCAGGTGTAGAGAGGGAGGGACCTGAGGTCGAAAACCCTGCCCCGGACCCAGCCATGTGACCCGGGGACGGAGACTCTCAGCTCACAGCAGCAGGCTGCGAAAAGTTACCTGCCCCCAGCCCAGGTTCGGGAGGGGTCAATCCTGAGGGAGCAGCGGTTCGGGTTAAAGGCCCAGCGGCCAAGAAAGCCCCACCCGTCAAGGTCCCCAGAAGGTCCCCACGGATGCCCCAGCCGAGAAAGCTGTGGTCACCCGCCCTCCAGTTACCAAGGGCCGCCCCTCGAGTCAGGGAGAGGTCAAAGGACACAGGTCCTCAGCCAGCAGCCACAGGCTGCAAGCGACCAACAGGGAAGGATGGTGCGGTCACGCCAGGGGTGGCGGTGAGCCGCAGTCCAACCAGAGATTAGCCTGTCCGCCCGGAGGCGGGCGGCGGATGTATATAGTTTTAGTTTAAGTTTGTGTTTATTGTTCAGTAATTATTTATCTTAAGTTTGGGTGTTTTTGATTTAAGTTAAATAAGGTGATGGGTAGTTTTAAGTAAGTAATCGGCTAAGAGAGTGTATGTTTGGGGTCGAGGTCGCGGGACCCGACCGTGCTTCACCAAGCCAGAGAATCTCTTGGGGACCTGGCTGCATGTTTTTGTATCTTTTGCAGAAAGATTTTCGGGATGAAGGGGATTGCGATCCTATTCACCCTGATTGGGATGAGTGCTGGAAGACGGGGCAACGTCCAAGACTCCCACATCTACGGGTGCTCGGGAGACAAGGCGCCCACAGCGATCGATGGGAGCGGTGAACGGGATGCAGAGGAGACCGCCGTCTACTTCCACAAGGGAAGTTGGCCAGGATGGCTGGGGTCCAATTCGTCTCAGTACTCCAGCCAAACCAGATTCACGTATGGGGAGACCTCCCTCCTGTGCCCCAGTGTACGAGTCGTTACCACGAGGGTCAGCTTCACCATTGGAAAGCGAATATGTTTGACGTGTAAAGGACACAATCCACTGGATAGATGGTGGTGGCTCAGGAAGCTGAGCAAGGACATGAGGAACCCCGAAGTCGAGTGGGAACGGTTGGGGAACAACACCCACCGGATGATCACAGGGACTCATGGAGGATTGAGTGTGTGTTGGGACAAGTGGTGGGAACCGGATCAAGGGATTTATATCTGTATGTGGGGGTCAGAGGAGGTCTGCCCCGCAGGCATCTCCATCGTTTTCCACCGGCAATGGCACGACACCGGGGAGGGGATGAAGTGGGATACCAACCTGAAGGTGTGTGCGGTCCCTTACACCCCGATCCCAGTCAACGCCACTGAGCTTGTGCCCCGCCCACGGCGCAGGTGGCGAGGTTACCCAGGGAAGGGTGCCCCACCACCACCAAGGGACCAGGGAATGGATTGGTACTAGTCCATACCGATCAGATGCTGTACCAGGGGGTACACTACATGGTAGCCTCCGTGATTTTAAATCTCACCGAGGTACATTTACCGGAGTGGTGCCCCAAAGAGACAGAGCAGTTATACCAGGCCCTATTAAAGGACATGTTCAAGAAGTTTTACAAGTTTGATTTCGCCCACGTGCACAAAACCGAACTCTACACCACACACCGAGAGTTTTTGGGTAATGCAGGGAGGCAAAGAAGGGGAGTATGGAATGATGTTTTTACTGCGTTTAATACTGGGTCCTCTGTCATCAACAGTTTAGATGACATAGAGCTGCAGACCCAGAGAAACGGTTTGAAAACACAGTTAAAGAAGATATTACTGGACGACAACAAGGTAGTGGGCTCGGAGCTGCATGAGGACCAGGCCATGATGGTCCATTTAAAAGAAATCATAGCGGAGTTGGATAAGCACGCAAAGACAGTAAATGCTCTCATAAGGGAGGACAGAAACGCTTCTTACCAGGTTGCGCAGAATGAGGTGTGCGTGTTATACGGGGTGTGGTTACTGGGCGAGGGCCGCAGTAATCTGGAGGATTTAAAACAGGGTTTGGTCCCCTCCTGGATTAGCAACAAGCACCTCGCAGCCCTCCACCCTTTTGAAAAGGCATTAAGCCCGTGCCAACTACGGCTAGCCTCCGAAGCCTACCCAGTCCCCATGGATTGTGGGCGGTTCAACCACACAATCATGGGAATAGTAGTTAGAATGCCGGTCATGGGTAGGACAGCCCAACACGCGCCGGTATACAGGGTGGAGAACATTGGAGTCATTCAAGGGGGTGCACACATTCGTTTCACAGCGGTCCCGCCTTACGTCATTAAATGGGAGCACGCTATTACAGGTATTGACCTCTCAGGTTGCCAGAGCCGGGGAGCACACATAATCCTGTGTCCCCAGCATTTGAATGCCTTTTCAAAACCGCAGTGTGGGTTCAGAGCTGCTGGCGTGAAAGCTATAGATTGTACCATGGAGACAATGGCACAAGGCCATGTTACCCCACAGGTAGCATATATAGGTGGGACATATTGTGTCACCAGCGGCGCATCCCACTACCAGCATGGACAGCATAGCTGGTGTCCGGTCAGTGAAAGCAGCTTCTGTTTTAAACCCGAGGCAGAAGTTCAAGTGGCCCAGGAGCGAATTGTCCGCATTCCTGAACCCTCCACTGTTCACCTCACTGTGAAGGAGAATTTTACGAACTTGAAAAAGTATGTAGCGCACTTTGGCTTTGAAATTCCCCCTCTCCCTGAACACCTTACCAAAATACTCAAAGCCGTTATAGTTTTGCAGAAACATTTTTACACTGTCGAGCAGAAAACAGTGGAGATAGAGACTAAGATATTGGATATTGTGATTCCACCCTGGTGGGACATTTTCAATAATAGAGGTCCCTTCGTGGATCAGACTGGCTTCCCACATTCTCGTGGTTTGCCAGTTAGAGATAGTGTTGTATCTAGTTTGCATTCAATGTAAAGGAAAAGGTCAGTGGTCAGAATTCCAAAACCAAAGGATCTGGAAGGAACATTATGCAAAGGTGGAGGGAGATACGCCCGTTTGAGTCCTTTTCCTTGTACTTTGATTAAAGATTGTTTTTTGTGTTTGTTATTTTTAATAAAAAGGTTTTTCTGTTGTTTTCTTGTGACGTGGTTAATAAAGATGTATGTGTACCAAGTGGTGCAGGGGTGTTGGACCCCTCCATGCTTGGATGTGTGTAAAGTCTGTAATTTTACTCTCATAGAAACATAGAAGATAGGAGCAGGAGTAGGCCATTAGGCCCCTCGAGCCTGCTCCGCCATTCAATGAGATCATGGCTGATCATCCAAATTCAGTACCCAGTCCCTGCCTTCTCCCCATATCCCTTGATCCCTTTAGCCTCAAACAACATATCCAACGCTTTCTTGAATATATTTAATGAATTGGCCTCCACTGCCTTCTGTGGTAGAGAATTCCATAGGTTCACCACTCTCTGGGTGAAGAAATTCCTCCTCATCTCAGTCCTAAATGGCTTACCCCTTTATCCTTAGACTATGACCCCTAGTTCTGGACTCCCCGGCCATCGGGAACATCCTTCCTGCATCTAGTCTGTCCAGACCTGACAGAATTTTATAGGTATCGATGAGATCCCTCTCAATCTTCTAAACTCCAGTGAGTACAAGCCCAATCGACCCAATCTCTCCTCATACATCATTCCTGCCATCCCAGGTATTAGCCTGGTGAATCTTCGCTGCACTCCTTCCATGGCAAGAACATCCTTCCTCTCTGTATGCTGATGTACACTACATTTTCGCGGAATGGGAAATGCACGTGTCATGGGTATATTTAGATAGGCAATTACAGGGGAAGGTTGACTATGGAGGGTCAGAAATTTTTGCTCACTTTGTAAAAGTATGATACTTCAAGCAAGTTTTAGTATCACAGGGGGGAGTGTAAGATTCACAAAAGTTCTACATTTCCCCAAAGGTTATTAATAAGGAAAGGGACCCTGCATGGACATTTTAATGAAAAAAGGGTACCCGAAATGGCGTCCGCGCCTCGTGGCAGAAAGCCTGCGAGATTTTAAAACTTAGACTGTGCGACGCAGGCAGCTTGTGGAGAAATCGAAACCAAAGCTACAGTTTCTGTGAAGAGAGACTTTGTATTTTGAAAGCAGACAGGACTTTGAATTATGTATTAGATCAAATTGGAGACAAATCTAAACCCAGTTAGGCCTATAGTTAAGGCCATCAAGCAGTCTGCATATATAATCGGCAACAGATTAAGGAAGCCATCGAGGCCAGACAGGCCCATCAAGGTGCATTTATGACAAAACAAGTCAATTATCAGGCCGGTAGATGCAATTACCGGCCATCTAAAAACAGTTAGAGTAGATTGCCACCGTTATTTAAAATAGCCCGCCAAAATTAAGACAAAGAACTAACCTGATTTGGCGCGCAGATAAGGGCCATCCAAAAAGTATAATTGTAGGCCCACCGGCAATCTTCTCGTGCTCTGCTCTCAGCCTTGCTCCGGCTCCGGCCCCTTGCCCTCATGGCTGCTGCTCTTTCCCCGTCCCGCGCTTACCCCCTGGCCTTTGCCCATGCCTTTTCCCCACTCCATCCGGACTCGCCCAGGTGAGTTCAGCAGACCCCTTTTGATTGGTGAGCATGAACTTCTGACCCCTCATAGCTTAATCTAGTTAGGTATAGGGGGTGGGATAAGGATAAGGGGATTGTTAAGATAGTTGTTTTCCCTCGATGTGCCATGTGTTCCCCATTCCCTGTATAAGTATATTATTCTTTTGTATTTTGCCTGTAGAAGTGTACACTAGTAATTTTTTCATAAGATTGTATTAATTTCCTCTTCAATAAAAATCTTGGTTTTTGTTTACATCCAAACACCTGTCTACTCGAGTCTTTTCTGTACTGCCGCCTGGTACCTAAGTCCGGTGTCTAGAACCCAGGGGCATGGAAGCGATTCGAACCGCTCATAAACAGTCAGAGGCATAACTGACTGGGCGTATGCGCCACCCCACACCACCAGTGCATTATCTGAAATCTTTGGTGCTCGCTCGCTTGCATGTTTAGCCATTGCTCAAAGTATCTGATGTGCCAAATAACTGCCTGAATCCATAAGGTTACAACTTAAAACTAAAGTAAGAATCTTGGCATCAAGTTAACACAGGGCAACCACCATTCATCACCGACCCAGCTCTTATGAGTAAAACCCAGCTCTTATAAATAAGACTCACACTAATCAGGAGGATCCATAAAGGCGGAGCTAGGGAGGAACATTAGTGGTTACACCTGTAAAACATTTACAGACATTAACAAGTACAACAACAGATAATCCAGAACAGAGTTATTTCATCACATTCACCCCCTGCTATAGATTCAATCTGTCAGGAGGTCTGATAGTCCTCTGGGAATGACGTAACTCTTGCTGAGACTCCTCCCAGAGTACCAACTCCGGTTCATCCGAATTCCCAGAATCATCAGTGTTTTCCACACTGAGGGTTTGTGTCTCTGAAGGTCCAATACCACGATTAAAAACTCTACTCTCAGAGTCAAACTCTTTGAGCTCCAGCAGGTGCAAGATCTTTAATAGAGACCGTATCCTCTCGCCCATCCGGATATTGAATGTACGCATACTGTGGATTAGCATGAAGGAGTTGTACTTCCTCCACCAGTGGATCAGTCTTGTGGCCTCTCACATGTCTGCGCAACAGCACAGGGCCCATGGTCGTCAACCATGTGGGTAACGATACTCCATTAGTAGTTTTTCCTGGAAAGCTAAACATCCTTTCATGAGGGGTGGCATTCGTCGCTGTACACAAAAGAGACCTTATGGAATACAGTGCGTCTGGCAGGACATCCTGCCAGCGAGAGTTCGGCAGGCCTCGCGACTTCAGAGACAATACGATAGCCTTCCCCACTGTCGCATTTTCTTTCTCGACCTGCCCATTACCACGAGGGTTATAGCTGGTAGTTCTACTCATTGCAATTCCTTTCGATAGCAAAAACTGTCGCAATTCTTCGCTCATAAAGGAAGAACCCCTATCACTATGTATATAGTTGGGCATGCCAAACAAAGAAAACAGTTGGCAGAGGCATTTAATTACAACAGCACTGGTTGCATCCGGACAGGGGATAACAAAAGGGAACCGAGTACTCATCTATAATATTAAGAAAATAGACATTACGGTCACTCGATGGAAGGGGACCTTTAAAATCGAGACTCAAATGCTCAAATGGTCGAGTTGCTTTAATAAGATGAGCTGGCTCGGACGCCTTATAGAAGCGGGGTTTGCATTCAGCACAAACACGACAGGTTCTGGTCATTGTCTGGACCTCCTCAATAGAGTAGGGTAGATTGTGGGACTTAATGAAGTGGTTCATTCTGGTAACCCCAGGGTGGCAGAGTGCATCGTGGAGACTTTGAAGCTCATCTATATCTAGACTAGCACATACTCTTCATGACAAAGCATCCGACGGCTCATTAAATACTCCAGGCCTGTACTGAATATCATAGTCATATGTTGACAGTTCTATTCGCCATCTTAAAATCTTGCCTCTCTGCTTAGTATTGAACATAAAGGCCACAGATCGCTGGTCAGTAATAAGCGTAAAACGTCGGCCAGCGAGATAATGTTTCCAATACCTGACTGCTTCGATAATCGCCTGTGCCTCCTTTTCCACTGAAGAATGTCGAACTTCTGGTCCTTGCAATATACGAGAGAAGAAAGCTACTGGTCTACCAGCTTGGTTAAGAGTTGCTGCCAACGCAAAATCAGATGCATCACTTTCCACTTGAAAAGGGATCTTCTCAGCCACGGCACCTACCACTGCCTTCTCAATGTCCCGTTTGATATTACAGAAAGCCTCCTGAGCTTCCGCCGATAGCGGAAAAGACGTCGACTTAATAAGAGGTCGGACTTTATCTGAGTAGCTAGCCACCCACTGGGCATAGTACGAAAAGAATCCCAGACACCTTCTTAAAGCTTTTACAGTGTGAGGTAAAGGTAATTCCTTAAGTGGACGTAATCTTTCAGGATCCGGCCCAATTACCCCATTCTCCACAATGCAACCAAGAATACACAAACGTGTAGTATTGAAGGTACACTTGTTTTCGTTGTAGGTCAGGTTTAACCTCTTTGCCATCTCTAGGAACTTCGCGAGATTTTGATCATGCTCCTGTTGGTCACGCCCACAGATAGTAACATTGTCCAGGTATGGGAATGTTGCTTCCAATGCGTATTCATCCACCATACGATCCATCTCCCGTTGGAAGATGGATACCCCATTCGTCACTCCAAAGGGCACCCTAAGAAATTGATACAGGCGCCCATTAGCTTTGAAGGCCGTATAAGGTCGGTCTTCTATTTTGATAGGGAGTTGATGGTAGGCAGACTTTAAATCAATGGTGGAGAACACGCGATACTGAGCTATCTGGTTCACCATCTCAGAAATACGAGGCAAAGGATAGGCATCCAATTGGGTATACAAGTTTATAGTCTGGCTATAATCAACCACAAGTCTTTTCTTCTCATTAGTTTTAACCACCACCACCTGGGCACGCCACGGGCTATTACTGTGTTCGATGATTCCCTCCTGTTGAAGCCTTTCCACTTCCTCTTTTATAAATATTTTATCTTCTGAACTATACCGTCAACTCTTAGTCGCTATAGGTCTACAATTAGGAGCAAGGTTCACGAACAAAGAAGGCGGACTTACTTTTAAAGTAGAAAGGCTGCAGACTGTGAGTGGAGGCTGAGACCCACCATACTTAAGGGTAACGCTCTCATGCTGACACTGGAAGTCCAAACCTAAAATTAAGTTCGCACACAACTGAGGTAATATAAGGAGTTTAAAGTCCTTATACGCCATATCCTTAATGGTCAATGTGACTTTACAATATCCAGTTACCTTCGAAGTAAGGGACTTAGACACCATCACAATTTCACTTTGAGTAGGATACACCTTCAATAGACAGGAGTTAACAAGGTTGGGATGTATAAAACTTTCAGTACTGCCACAGTCTATCAAACACCCAGTAGGACGACCATTAATCTTAATGTCCATCATAGATTTCGACAAGGAACACGGTATGGTCTGGTCAACCATAACCGAGGCTAGAGTAAAACGATAGGCAGCAGCAGAGAAGACATCAGGTACAGGATTACCCTTACACACTTTACTAAAATGGCCCTGTTTCTTACATTTAAAACAAGTAGCCTCTCTGGCTGGGCATCTTTGCCTGGAGTGTTTAGGTTGGCCACAAAAATAACACTTAAACCCATGGGGTACAGCCGCAACAGTAGGATTAAGTGGAGGCTCCATTGACGTTATGGATGCCTCCATACTCGGAACACACGAGGCTGAGAGAGACACTTGGGCTGATGCATACACTTCTAAATTCTTCTGGGCTACATCTAACGATCGAGCCGTAACAACGACTGTTTTTAAACTAACGAGTTATTCTCGAGAAGTCTCTGTCTAATATACTTAGATCGAAGGCCAGATATGAAAGAATCACGGATGGCTTCTTCCTGATACAATATGGCAGAGACAGCCTTGTAGTTGCAATCCTTAGCCAAAGCCTTAAGATCCTGCAGAAAATCATCCAGGGATTCCTCGGGTAATTGCCTGCGAGTAGACAAAAGATACCTGGCTTTTACTTCATTAACCGACTTAAGGTACTGGGCCTTAACAGCTGCAAGGGCCTCTTCATACGTAGTAATATCTTCAAATATAGAGTAAGTTTGATGACTTACCAAGTTGGTTAAAAGACCCAACTTGTTAACTGTCGGATCGATCGATGCGATGAAGTATTCAAAACATTGAAGCCAATGCGTAAATTTCTTCGATGCATCTGCCGAATGGGGATCGATATCCAGACGCTCTGGTTTCAAAAATCGATCCATCGTCCAAAGTTGTTACTTAATAAAATTGATGTGCCAAATAACTGCCTGAATCCATGAGGTTACAACTTAAAACTAAAGGCTTTTATTAAGTAAGAATCTTGGTATCAAGTTAACACAGGGCAACCATCATTCATCACCGACCCAGCCCTTATGAGTAAAACCCAGCTCTTATAAATAAGACACACCAATCAGGAGGATCCATAAAGGCGGAGCTAGGGAGGAACATTAGTGGTTACACCTGTAAAACATTTACAGACATTAACAAGTACAACAACAGACAATCCAGAACACAGAGTTATTTCATCACAGTATCACAGCCCAGATTGACTTTTCAAAAATCCCCCACCATTTCTTGCAGCTACAATGCACCTCCCCTTTAAGTAGGCTGCCTTTAAGTAACACTAGAACCTTGCAGTATCGGGCCTCCTGCTGATGCGTGCAGCCCATGAACAGCCCGGATAGTGCTGGCTGCGTGCAGCAATCATTTAAAACAGAAGGCAACACAAGTTTAACTTGCTGCCTGCAATGCAATGACCGGGCACGGGTTAGACAATTTAACCCCCACTGAACGTATACACCACATTCACTCAAACACTATACGCACTCAAACTCTGTGTAGCATAATTTCATTTTTAATACATAAGAACATAAGAAATAGGAGCAGGAGTAGGCCATACGGCCCCTCGGGCCTGCTCCGCCATTCAATAGGATCATGGCTGATCTGAATCTAGACTCACATCCACTTCCCTGCCCTCTCCCCGTAACCCCTAATTCCCTTATCTGCTAGGATATCTCCATTTTAAATTTATTTAATGTTGCAGCTTCCACAGCTCTCTGGGGTAGCAAATTCCATAGATTTACTACCCTGAGTGAAGAAGTTTCTCCTCATCTCAGTTTTGAAAGGGCAGCCCCTTATTCTAAGATTATGCCCCCTAGTTCTAGTCTCGCCCATCAGTGGAAACATCCTCACCGCATCCACCCGGTCAAGGCCCCTCACAATCTTATATGTTTTGATAAGATCGCTTCTCATTCTTCTGAACTCCAATGAGTAGAGTCCCAACCTACTCAACCTTTCCTCATACGTCAACCCCCTCATCTCTGGAATCAGCCGAGTGAACCTTCTCTGAACCGCCTCGAGAGCAAGTATATCTTTTCTTAAATACAGAAACCAAAACTGCACGCAGTATTCCAGGTGTGGCCTCACCAATACCCTGTATAACTGCAGCAAGACTTCCCTGTTTTTATACTCCATACCCCTTGCAATTAAAGCCAAGATTCCATTGGCCTTCCTGATCACCTGCTGCACCTGCATACTAACTTTTTGTGTTTCATGCACCAGGACCCCCAGATCCCTTTGTACTGTAGCACTTTGCAGTTTCTCTCCATTTAGATAATAACTTGCTCTTTGATTTTTTCTGCCAAAGTGCATAACCTCACACTTTCCAACATTATATTGCATCTGCCAAATCTCTGCCCACTCACTTAGCCTGTCTATGTCCTTTTGCAGGTTTTTTATGTCCTCCTCACTCACTGCTTTCCCTCCCATCTTTGTATCGTCGGCAAACTTGGATATGTTGCACTCGGTCCCTTCCTCCAAATCGTTAATATAGATTGTAAAGAGTTGGGGTCCCAGCACTGACCCCTGCAGAACATCACTAGTTACTGATTGCCAGCCCGAGAATGAACCATTTATCCCAACTCTTTGTTTTCTGTTAGATAGCCAATCTTCTACCCATGCCAGTATATTATCCCCAATCCCGTGATTTTTTATCTTGATCAGTAATCTTTTGTGTGGAACCTTGTCAAATGCCTTTTGGAAGTCCAAATACAGTACATCCACTGGTTCCCCTTTATCCACCCTGTATGTTACATCCTCAAAGAATTCGAGCAAATTTGTTAAACATGACTTCCCTTCGTAAAACCATGCTGACTCTGTCCTATTAAATTATGTTTATCCAAATGCTCTGTTACTGTTTCTTTAATAATGGACTCCAACATTTTGCCAACCACAGATGTTAGGCTAACTGGTCTATAGTTTCCAGCTTTTTGTCTACTTCCCTTCTTAAATAAGGGTGTTACATTAGCAGATTTCCAATCTGCCGGAACCTTTCCTGAGTCCAGGGAGTTCTGGAAAATGATCACCAATGCATCCACAATCCCTACCGCCACTTCTCTCAAGACCCTAGGGTGTAGGCCATCAGGTCCGGGGGATATTCCGCCTTAAGTCCCATTATTTTACTGAGTACCATCTCCTTAGTGATTTTAATCGTGTTTAGTTCCTCCCCCCCCCCCAATTGCCCCGTTTGTCCAGTGTTGGGATATTTTTAGTGTCCTCTACTGTAAAGACTGATACAAAATATTTGTTCAGCGTCTTTGCCATCTCCAGTTTCCCGGTCCCATCCTCTAAGGGACCAACGTTCACTTTAGCCACCCTTTTTCTTTTTATATAGCTGTAGAAATTCTTGCTATCTGTTTTTATATTTTTTGCTAGTTTACTTTCATAATCTATCTTCCCTTTCTTAATTAGTCTTTTAGTTATTGTTTGCTGGCTTTTAAATGCTTCCCAATCTTCTATCCTCCCACTAGATTTGGCTACTTTATATGCCCTTGTTTTCAGTCGAATACTATCCTTTATTACTTTACTAAGCCACGGATGGCTGTCTTTTCTTTTACTCCCCTTTTTCCTCAGTGGGATATATTTATCTTGAAAGATGTGAAATATCTCCTTGAATGTAGACCACTGCTCTTGTACCGTCTTACATTTTAATCTATTTTCCCAGTCCACTTTAGTCAATTCTACTCTCATACCTTCATAGTCTCCTTTATTTAAGCTTAGTATGCTGGTTTGAGATCCAACTCTCTCACCCTCAAACTGAATTTGGAATTCAACCATATTATGGTCACTCATTCCAAGGGGATCCTTTACTAGGACATTTTTTATTAATCCTGTCTCATTACACAGGACCAGATCTAAGATTGCCTGCCCCCTGGTTGGTTCAGTTACATACTGCTCAAGGAACCCATCCCTAATACACTCTATGAACTCTTCCTCAATGCTGCCATGCCCAATTTGATTAGTCCATTCAATATGGAAGTTAAAATCCCCCATGATTATAGCTGTTCCCTTATTACAAGCCCCAACTATTTCCTGATTTATAGTCCGACCAACAGAGTTGCAACTGTTAGGAGGCCTATAGACTACGCCCACTAGTGACCTTTTCCCCTTATTATTCCTTATCTCCACCCAAACTGTTTCACTATCCTGATCCTTTGACCCAATATCATTTCTGACTATTGCAGTGATTCCATCCTTGATTAACATAGCAACCCACCTCCCTTTCCTTCCTGTCTGTCCTTCCTAATTGTCAAATACCCTTGTATGTTTAGTTCCCAGTCATGATTATCTTGCAGCCATGTTTCTGTAATGGCCACCAGATCATACCCATGTGTAGTTATTTGTACCGTCAACTCGTCAATTTTGTTACGAATGCTGCGTGCATTCAGATAAAGAACTTTCAAATATGTTTTCTGACAATTTATTCCTGCTTTTACCCCTTTTACTACTTTACCTTTATCATTATACATTCTGTCCCTTCCTGACACACTCTGGTTTTTAATTCCCTCACTGCTACCTTGCTCTATTGCCTTCTCTGCTGTCATTTTTATTTTTCGCTCTCTTAAAACCTCCCCCCCCACTAATGAGTTTAAAGCCCTCTCTACAGCCCTAGTTATTCAATTCGCCAGGATTCTAGTCCCAGTGCTGGCCAAGTGAAGTCCATCCCACCGGAACAGCTCTCTCCTGTCCCAGTATTGATGCCAGTGTCCCAGGAAGCAAAACCCATTTCTCCCACACCAGTCTTTGAGCCACGCATTTAACTCTCTAATTTTATTTACCCTTGCCGAATTTGCACGTGGCTCAGGTAGTAATCCAGAGATTATTACCCTTGTGGTTCTGCTTTTTAATTTGGCCCCTAGCTGCTCAAACTCCCTCAGCAGAACCTCCTTCCTTGTCCTATCTATGTCGTTGGTACCAACATGGACCATGACAACTGGATCCTCCCCCTCCCACTCCAAGTTTCTCTCCAGCCCAGAGGAGATGTCCTTAACCCTGGCACCGGGCAGGCAACACAGCCTTCGGGACTCTCGCTCTCGGCTGCAAAGAACTCTATCTATCCCCCTAATGATACTATCCCCTACCACTACAACATTTCTTTTAACTCCCCCCACTTGAATGGCCCCCCGCTCCACGGTGCTGTGGCCAGGTTGCTCATCCTCCCCGCAGTCCCTGTTCCCATCCTCACAGGGAGTAAGAGCCTCAAACCTGTTGGACAAGAGCAAGGGCTGCGGCTCCTCCAACACTACCTCCTGGATCCCCGTACCTGCCTCACTTCTAGTCACACCTTCCTGACCCTGGCCACGGGCTACATCTGAATTAATTAATCTAATTGGTGTGACTACCTCCTGATACACAGAGTCTAGGTAACTCTCCCCCTCCCTGATGTGTCTCAGTGTTTCAAGCTCGGACTCCAGCTCTTCAACACGGAGCCAGAATTCCTCGAGCAGCCAACACTTACTGCAAATGTGATCACCAATGGTGTCCACCAGCTCCCACATATTGCAGCAGCAACACATCACCTGATCTCCCATTCTATGTAATTAATTAAATTTATTAATATTATTTTTAAATACCCTCTGCGCCGATTCTAGATGATGAATATCGCACCTTAGAAACTACTGTTAGAATAAAATTTTGCTGGAAAAGACAAACAACAAATTCGCTGGCTGGGACTAATTGAATCACTGCACAATGAGACATGCCACGCCAACGCCTGGCTGGAACAAAGTTCATCTCGTGTCCTGTTATCACAGTCCCAAGAACTAACAAGGTTCACTGGTATCCCATTATCGAACTAATCACATTCCGCCGGTGACGCGGATGAAACAAGATGAAATGAAGACCTTTCACAATCACTGAAGAGGCAGAATTGGCAACACGAGTGTGTAAACTCCTGACTGGAGGAAAATAACGATATGCGCTAATAAACGAATTGATTGGATGAATGTAAATGATCTAAAACCAACTTCTTGGAATTGTATATAAGCTCGGCACGTACTACAATCGAGGAGAAGGTGCTCTCGCAGACCGCGTGGTTGCAGACGCTTCTCCCAGAGCTCTGTCATTTAATAAAGTTGTCTCTCTTACTCAAAGTCTAGTTTCCGAGGAATCATTTTTCCTACAACAAATTGGCGCTGCGAGCAGGGTGCCACGGAGCTGAACAGTCGTTCAAATCAGTGACCAGGGTGAGTAGTCAGATTTTTGACCGCCCATAAATCAGAGACACTCGACAAGGTGACTGGATGGTGAAGCGGCATCAAAACGAATCTGGAACACAGACTGAGTGGGTAAGAGACACTACTTGATTTGTATTTGTGTATTTGTACTTGTGTATTTGTATTTGTGTAATAGTAACTAAGAAAAACCTCGGACCAGGAGGATACTTGTCTCAGACACTTAGCCTCAGGCCGGTTGTTAAGTGGGCAAATGCCCCACACGAAGGCCAGGACCATGAAGTAGGTGCCGAGACTCCAAGGTGTTCTAAAGTCGTGATACTAGTCGAGTACGGTTAACATTTTTCTGCATTATATCATGTTGCTAAGTGAACTAGGAGATTATTAGTGTCAGTGTTGTAGGACCCTGATCAGGTAAACAGACACCGGGGAGGGGTAGAAACCCCGTCCAACAAGCAAGCGTTACACGTCCGGGCAGTTTTGAGAGAAAGACAAACCCGGACCTCTGAGAATGCTGGCATAGAGTGCGACAAGAAGCTCGGGTATTCTCGGAAAGAAAGAATAGGGGGGCTCTCTAAGGAACAGATCTCCAGACATGAAGGAACAATCGGTGAAGCAGCGGCGATGTTAGGTGAGGAAGTTAAGAGGGGACCTTCGGGCTCCCTCACATATTCTTATATGACAAGCCGACAGTCCTTAATTAAGAAGATGCAGAAAGACGGTTGGGATGTGTCACAGACTTTAGAACTCCAGAGAAACTGGTTGACTAAACAGACAAAGGATAAAACCAAGAAGGTAGGAGTGTTATTAGTACACCAACTAGCAGGACTCATTGAACAAGTAAACGTAATAAAGAAAGTTGCACAAGACAAAGTACAGATGGTTACGGAACTAGAGACAAAGGCGAAATGTCAAGCAAAGATTATAAAGGAATTAGAGTGTAAGGTATACGAGGGGGGGCGAATGGGGACTTGTCCAGACACCACCTCCCTTCCCCCATATTACAGTGCAGAACCAACAGCCCCTGCAGGCGAGGGGGACGTTGAAATAGTCGAGATGGCTCCTGTGAGTCAGGGCGGGACGTTGGCTAATCCCACCACCAGTTACAAACCATTCACTCCCAGGGAAAGACAACAGATCAGGACCGTCTTAGGAAAACTCCAGCCCCGGAGCCAGAATGTTAAATTCTGGACGGAACTTAATGCCGTCTGGGTAGGGCACCAGTTGCACCTAAGGGATATTCACCAATTGGTCTGAGCAGCCTGCCCTGTGGACAAGTGGCGACTTGTGGCAGGCGGGCATGCAGTTCAACCCACTCAAGACTACAGCGGAGGGCGTTGGACACACGCGGTAGCCCTCACTGACGAAATGGACGCCCAACAGCCGGCATTTGCCCTTTTTAAGACAGAAGTCCAGAGGGTCCTAGGTGATTCCCCCACGAATTGGAATAGAATCACAACAACCAAACAACAAAAGGGTGAGGGAGCGTCAGAATATGGAGAACGATTATTCAATATCTACCAAGAGAGCTCGGGCCAACAAAATGCCATTAGGATGGACCCGGCCTTTATACAGGCATTTAAGGATGGCTTGTCACCCAGACACCAAGGCATCATTAAGATGGGGGTAGTAACCGCCAGAAACTATGATGACCTGGTAGAATGGGCTAGTGGGGTAGATGGAAGTGGGATGGAGGATAAGGATAAGGATAAGGTTAAGGTAAAGCAAGAGATGGTAGCAGCCGTGACTAATTGGGAATCTGGAACCCGACCCAAGAAAGGACCATGACACAACTGTGGAAAGATGGGCCACTTTGCAAAAGAATGCAAAGGGAAGAAAGTTGACAAACAGTGCAATTATTGTGGAAAACGGGGGCACCTAGAGGCCGCCTGTTACGGAAAACATGGCAGGCCTAGTGAGGGGCAAAACACCCTAACCGCCGAAGAATATAAGGAATGGCAGGAATATAAGCGTAGTAGTTGATGTCCTGTGGCCCCCATAAAAGGTAAAAGGGAGGGGAGAATTTATGTGTCTGCACTAGTAGGGGGCCGACAATGTGAAATGCTGGTGGACACAGGCGCATCAGTTTCCGTCACTAACCTCCCCACGGCTGTAAGTCAATACTCCTGCGAGGACTCAATGGCACTAAAGTGCCAGCTCACTTGAGCACCACGCAGCTGGTGGAAATCGATAATATATACCTCCCCATGAAATTCCATGTGTGTAAAAATAATGAAGGTACAATATTAGGTAATGATATAATGAGGGAGTACAAAGCAATAATTGATTGTGGCAAAGGAAGGTTAACATGGCCAAAGGCAGATGGCCGTAAGGAAAAGATTAGACAATTGGCAAATAACACTGGCACCCTTGGGGTGGCCACCGTAACTACCAGGGACTGGCACGAAGGTACGGGAGGATACGGAGCCATTTGTAATTCCGTGATTGGGGTATGGGCTGAAACAAAGTTAGATACAGGAAAAGCTAGTATCGACCCTATTAAGATTCCCGGACCAGAACACAAATCCCACCGCTAGTACCCAATAAAGGCGGAGGCCAGGAAGGCAGTCGTGGACATAGTGAAGGGGCTAGTAGAAAGGGATATCCTGAGGGAAACCACGAGCACTACTAATTCCCCCACATGGCCAGTAGAGAAACCTGATGGGAGCTATAGGTTGACTATAGACTATACGGCCCTCAACAAGGTCACTCCTAAATTACACCCCATCGTTGCCAGCCCCTCAACAATTTTGAATGGGCTATCCCCTGAACAGAAGTTATTCACCGTTTTAGACATAGCTAACGGATTCTGGGCACTCCCATTAGATCCGGAATCACAAGAGAAATTTGCATTCACAGTAGGGGATAAACAATATACGTGGACCCGATTGCCACAGGGATTCCATAATAGCCCAGCTATTTTTCACCGCGTCATGAGTGATATCCTAAAACAGATAGAAGTACCTAAAGGAAGCACTATTTTGCAGTACGTCGACGACATATTAATAGCCTCGGAAACGAAGGCAGACCATCTGGCAACCCTATACTTAGTACTAAGGGCCCTAGAGACGGCTGGCCTCAAGGTAAGCCCTAAAAAAGCACAGATAGGAAAAACTCAGGTCCTATACCTGGGACATCTAATCTCCCAAGGACTTAAAGAAATGCCACAGGACAGGAAACACGCTGTCCAGGGCATGCCAAGACCCGTAACAGTACGCGGAGTCAGGAAGGTACTGGGGCTCTTTAATTACAGTAGAAATTTTATCCCGGGGTTCGCTAAATTAGCAGAACCTATACAAAGATTAGTGAAAGGGGGTAAACTCGCGTTGGAACCGATAGATTGGGGACCAGAACAAGAGGAAGCTTATACTCAACTAAAGTCTGAGCTAGTATCAGCCCCAGGGCTAGGACTGCCAGATATGAGTAAGGACTTCCACATACATTGCAACAATGAAGAAGGGTTTTACACAGCAGTAGTTACACAGGATCATGGGGATAAAAGAAGGCCCGTCGCCTACTATTCCACAGCGGAGGGACCGGTAGTCACAGGGCTCTCCCGGTGCATAGCTGCATTGGATTGTGCGGCTTGGGCAGTAAAGGTTAGTGAGCTGATAGTAATGAGAGGAAACATTATATTGCACACTAAACACACTCTGGTAGAGATGCTGAATACCGGGAAATTAAGATCCGTCTCAAACATGAGACGTGCCAAGTGGGAGGCCGTCCTCCTCCCTCCGAGTAAAGCAGTAACCATTGTTAGAGACACGGGGGAGAACCCGGCAGAAGGAATACTGGGAACTGGGGAGCCCCACAACTGTGGGGACGTAGATATGAACCTGGAAGAAGATAGGATAAAAGACACCCCTTTAGCGACAGCGGAAGAGACGTTGTACGTAGATGGTTCACGCAAGTATATAGATGGGCTGCCCCGAATGGGGTGGGCAGTGGTTAATGGCAAATTAAAAACCGTAGAGTCAGGACGGATTGATGGAGGCCTATCGGCCCAAGTGGCAGAGCTAGTGGCTCTCGCCAGGGCACTAGAGTTGTCAGAGAATAAAATCGTGAACATTTACACAGATAGTAGGTATGCCTTTGGGGTGGTCCACGATTATATGACTGCATGGGGTAGGAGGGGATTCATTACTACAGGAGGCAATCCCATAAAACACCAGCTGAGGATAGAAGCCCTCCTAGAAGCTAGCGACAAACCCCAACAGGTAGCAGTAATTAAGATTAAGGCACATCAGAGGGAACCGGACCGGACTAGCCCGGACTGGTTAAATCACCAGGGGAACCAGGCTGCGGACCAAGCAGCACAAAGGGCGCTAGAGCAAGAAAGGATCAAAGAAGTACCAATAGCCACTGTGAGCAGCTCCGAGGACGAGATAAGGATTGACGAACTCCACGAGGACACCCCCGACGTCGAAAAAGGTACGTGGGAAGAACAAGGCGCAAAGCGGGGAAGCGATAATGTCTGGCGAAAGGATAACAGGGTAATGACCCCCAAGTGCATTCAAAATACGCTATTAGAACTCCACTATGGGCTTGTGCACTCAGGGAGAGAAGCGATGATGGGAAGCCTCCGCAAAGAATGGTGGTGGAAGGGGATGGGAAGAGATATCGCGAGATACTGCCATCGATGTATCACCTGTGCGCAGTATAACCCCGGGCGACCCATAAAGGTCAAAATGGGACATCAACCAAGGCCACGAGGGCCCTGGGGGCATATACAAATAGACTTCACAGGTCCCCTTCCACCGTCACACGGCAAAACATACTGCCTCATGGTCATAGACCAATTCACCCGCTGGGTAGAGGCTTTCCCCACGTGAAATTGCACCGCTTTGACGGTTGCCAGAGTCTTAGCTGAAGAAGTAATCCCCAGGTGGGGAATACCAATTCAAATGGACTCTGATCAAGGTACCCACTTTACCGGGAGTGTCATAAAAACGGTATGCCAATTAATGGGAATTAAACAAAAATTCCACATCCCATACCACCCTCAAAGTTCGGGCATGGTGGAACGAATGAACCGAACCCTTAAAAATGCATTGGCAAAGGCAATGCAGACGTCGGGGAAAACCTGGACTGAAGTATTGCCCATTATCCTAATGAAGCTGCGAGCCACTGAAAACTGAACGACAAGCTTGACCCCTTATGAATTGATGACAGGAAGGGCGATGCAATTGCCAGAAGGCATCATAACAGGTGGGGCCAATGTAGGCCCTTTAAAAGATAGACTAAAACGATACGTTCTGGAACTTAGCACTCAATTAAAGGCGATGCGAAAGAATGTCCGTGATAATCAGGAGGACAAGGATCGGGCACAAGAGCTCACAATGACAGCTTATGTTCCCTCAGCGGGTAGTAAAGTCATGGTGAAAACTCTGCCCAGCAAACCAGGGTTCGCCCCAAAATGGAGTGGGCCATATGAAATCATAATCAGTGGGGATACCTGTGCCTGTCTAGACATAAGGGGTAAAGGAGTATGGAAGCATTGGACACAATTGAAAGTATATAAAGACAACTTACTGGCTACTTTCTGAATCTGTTTTACAGGTGATCTGCATACCCTTTGTCATAAAATTCCTGTAAAGACTGGACTGTAGTGATATATTAATCATGTTTAGAGTATTATGGGTAATGGTGTTATTTTATATTGTCACGGGAAGCGCGGTACCCCATTTACGTAAAGAGAGGATTGCATGGAAATACCTTTCTGTATATGTCATATGTCTATGCGAAAAAAATGGGCCAAAGCTCCTGCTGGCTGTGCGCCCATGTGCCCACCCATACAGGGGGAGGAATCCCATTAAGGCCTATCCCCTTTAAGGTAGAGGAGATGGTAGGGTGGTTATTATACTCTAATACCACCTGGAATAAGGAGGATACCATACAAACCCAAAATAGCTTGAATCCAGATCAGCTGGAACATGAGTGGAAACAGGCAGGGTATAACCCCACGAGCTTTAAAGGATGGTTTCATCCCCAGTACGATAATCGAAGGTATCCAGAAGAGCTATTAGTCAGCACAGGGGGAAAACTAAACAATGCAGAGGGGGAAGTCTGCTTGGTAAACTATGACGAGACAGGGTTAGTGGTTGGATGGAGTAAGTGCAAGTATAATTACACTTTAACCAAAACCAGTACTAAACCACCAGGTGCCCTAGAATGGCCCCACGTGGGAACGTTTAATTTATCCGAAGTGCTAAACCGGACTAGCAATCTACCCTGGAGGGGAATACCTGGGATCATGTACCAACTTTGGAACAAATTTGAGGCCTATAATAATACCTATTTCATTTGCGGATATAAGGCGTATCCATGGCTTCCACGAACCTGGACTGGGTCATGCTATATAGGATACGTAGTACCATACATCCATCATTTATCCTCCCTAACCCACCACTACAGGTACCAGTCGTTATGGCAATCAGCCAAGCGTGTTAAGAGAGCTATTACTGAAACCGAAAGATTCTGGGCTATAGCATTCCCCTGGTACGGAACAGGAAAAATAGCAAGGGAATCCATAAACATGGCAACAGTGCTCGAACAAATAGCCAACGATACGGCCGAGTCCCTGAGAGAAATGAGTGCCGAAATGGTGGCGATCCGGACCACCGCCTTACAGAATAGGATGGCCCTAGATTATCTGTTGGTGGCACAAGGAGGCACCTGTGCCCTGATCGGGACAGACTGCTGTACATATGTCCCAGATAGCTCCGAGAATATCACGAGCCTAGCAAATCATATCCAAGAAGAAATAAAGAAGCTCCATCAACCCACAAGCACAGGGTGGCTTGATTGGTTGCTAGGGAAAACCGGGTGGGGAGCGTGGATGATGCAAGGGATAATAATAATAGTTGTAATTTGTATGTTGATGTGTTGTGCGCTGAGCCTTATAAAGTTGTGTTGCCAAACTGCTATGAAAACCGTGATGCCGATCACCTCTATCGAGGAGGAACACACCAACCTGCTACCAAGGGACGAAGAACACCAATACGACACTGTCGAAGGAGCAACCGAACCCCTGGACATAAGCCAGTGGCTGTACGCACCGACGAGAGGGGGACCGAGGATGGTCATCTGGGAGCAAATGAATCGTGCTCCAGGACCAAGAGGAGGGACTGTTAGAATAAAATTTTGCTGGAAAAGACACAAACAACAAATTCGCTGGCTGGGACTAATTAAATCACTGCACAATGAGACATGCCACGCCAACGCATGGCTGGAACAAAGTTCATCTCGTGTCCTGTTATCACAGTCCCAAGAACTAACAAGGTTCACTGGTATCCTATTATCGAACTAATCACATTCCGCCGGTGACGCGGATGAAACAAGATGAAATGAAGACCTTTCACAATCACTGAGAACTAACAAGGTTCACTGGTATCCCATTATCGAACTAATCACATTCCGCCGGTGACGCGGACGAAACAAGACGAAGCGAAGACCTTTCGCAATCACTGAAGAGGCAGAATTGGCAACACGAGTGTGTAAACTCCTGACTGGAGGAAAATAACGATATGCGCTAAAAAACGAATTGATTGGATGAATGTAAATGATCTAAAACCAACTTCTTGGAATTGTATATAAGCTCGGCACGTACTACAATCGAGGAGAAGGTGCTCTCGCAGACCGCGTGGTTGCAGACGCTTCTCCCAGAGCTCTGTCATTGAATAAAGTTGTCTCTCTTACTCAAAGTCTAGTTTCCGAGGAATCATTTTTCCTACAACACTATAAACCACAGAGTTTAAGCTTAAAACAGAGAGAAATACTTACCAACCAATCACTTACCCGCTTTCTGGTGACATCACACTTGGATTACTTTTTACCTCTCTCCATCCCTCCGAGTTCCGAGTTCGGAGACTGGTACGCCTTACCTGGTCTCTGGGGCCTTTTATAGCCCCGCTCTGCCGCTCGAGTTTCCCGCCGACGCTCTGAGGCCTTACCTGGTCTCTGGGGCCTTTTATAGCCCCGCTCTGCCGCTCGAGTTTCCCGCCGACGCTCTGAGGCCTTACCTGGTCTCTGGAGACATTTATAGCCCCGCTCTGCCGCTCGAGTTTCCCGCCGACGCTCTGAGGCCTTACCTGGTCTCTGGAGACATTTATAGCCCCGCTCTGCCGCTCAAGTTTCCCGCCGACGCTCTGAGGCCTTACCTGGTCTCTGGGGCCTTTTATAGCCCCGCTCTGCCGCTCGAGTTTCCCGCCGACGCTCTGAGGCCTTACCTGGTCTCTGGGGCCTTTTATAGCCCCGCTCTGCCGCTCGAGTTTCCCGCCGACGCTCTGAGGCCTTACCTGGTCTCTGGGGCCTTTTATAGCCCCGCTCTGCCGCTCGAGTTTCCCGCCGACGCTCTGAGGCCTTACCTGGTCTCTGGAGCCTTTTATAGCCCCGCTCTGCCGCTCGAGTTTCCCGCCGACGCTCTGAGGCCTTACCTGGTCTCTGGGGCCTTTTATAGCCCCGCTCTGCCGCTCGAGTTTCTCGCCGATGCTCTGAGGCCTTACCTGGTCTCTGGGGCCTTTTATAGCCCCGCTCTGCCGCTCGAGTTTCCCGCCGACGCTCTGAGGCCTTACCTGGTCTCTGGAGACATTTATAGCCCCGCTCTGCCGCTCGAGTTTCCCGCCGACGCTCTGAGGCCTTACCTGGTCTCTGGGGCCTTTTATAGCCCCGCTCTGCCGCTCGAGTTTCCCGCCGACGCTCTGAGGCCTTACCTGGTCTCTGGGGCCTTTTATAGCCCCGCTCTGCCGCTCGAGTTTCCCGCCGACGCTCTGAGGCCTTACCTGGTCTCTGGGGCCTTTTATAGCCCCGCTCTGCCGCTCGAGTTTCTCGCCGATGCTCTGAGGCCTTACCTGGTCTCTGGGGCCTTTTATAGCCCCGCTCTGCCGCTCGAGTTTCCCGCCGACGCTCTGAGGCCTTACCTGGTCTCTGGAGACATTTATAGCCCCGCTCTGCCGCTCGAGTTTCCCGCCGACGCTCTGAGGCCTTACCTGGTCTCTGGAGACATTTATAGCCCCGCTCTGCCGCTCAAGTTTCCCGCCGACGCTCTGAGGCCTTACCTGGTCTCTGGGGCCTTTTATAGCCCCGCTCTGCCGCTCGAGTTTCCCGCCGACGCTCTGAGGCCTTACCTGGTCTCTGGGGCCTTTTATAGCCCCGCTCTGCCGCTCGAGTTTCCCGCCGACGCTCTGAGGCCTTACCTGGTCTCTGGGGCCTTTTATAGCCCCGCTCTGCCGCTCGAGATTCCCCCCGACGCTCTGAGGCCTTACCTGGTCTCTGGGGCCTTTTATAGCCCCGCTCTGCCGCTCGAGTTTCCCGCCGACGCTCTGAGGCCTTACCTGGTCTCTGGGGCCTTTTATAGCCCCGCTCTGCCGCTCGAGTTTCTCGCCGATGCTCTGAGGCCTTACCTGGTCTCTGGGGCCTTTTATAGCCCCGCTCTGCCGCTCGAGTTTCCCGCCGACGCTCTGAGGCCTTACCTGGTCTCAGGGGCCTTTTATAGCCCCGCTCTGCCGCTCAAGTTTCCCGCCGACGCTCTGAGGCCTTACCTGGTCTCTGGAGACTTTTATAGCCCCGCTCTGCCGCTCGAGTTTCCCGCCGACGCTCTGAGGCCTTACCTGGTCTCTGGGGCCTTTTATAGCCCCGCTCTGCCGCTCGAGATTCCCGCCGACGCTCTGAGGCCTTACCTGGTCTCTGGGGCCTTTTATAGCCCCGCTCTGCCGCTCGAGATTCCCGCCGACGCTCTGAGGCCTTACCTGGTCTCTGGGGCCTTTTATAGCCCCGCTCTGCCACTCGAGTTTCCCGCCGACGCTGTGAGGCCTTACCTGGTCTCTGGGGCCTTTTATAGCCCCGCTCTGCCGCTCGAGTTTCTCGCCGATGCTCTGAGGCCTTACCTGGTCTCTGGGGCCTTTTATAGCCCCGCTCTGCCGCTCGAGTTTCTCGCCGACGCTCTGAGGCCTTACCTGGTCTCTGGAGACTTTTATAGCCCCGCTCTGCCGCTCGAGTTTCCCGCCGACGCTCTGAGGCCTTACCTGGTCTCTGGAGACTTTTATAGCCCCGCTCTGCCGCTCGAGTTTCCCGCCGACGCTCTGAGGCCTTACCTGGTCTCTGGGGCCTTTTATAGCCCCGCTCTGCCGCTCGAGTTTCCCACCGACGCTCTGAGGCCTTACCTGGTCTCTGGGGACTTTTATAGCCCCGCTCTGCCGCTCGAGTTTCCCGCCGACGCTCTGAGGCCTTACCTGGTCTCTGGGGCCTTTTATAGCCCCGCTCTGCCGCTCGAGATTCCCGCCGACGCTCTGAGGCCTTACCTGGTCTCTGGGGCCTTTTATAGCCCCGCTCTGCCGCTCGAGATTCCCGCCGACGCTCTGAGGCCTTACCTGGTCTCTGGGGCCTTTTATAGCCCCGCTCTGCCGCTCGAGATTCCCGCCGACGCTCTGAGGCCTTACCTGGTCTCTGGGGCCTTTTATAGCCCCGCTCTGCCGCTCAAGTTTCCCGCCGACGCTCTGAGGCCTTACCTGGTCTCTGGGGCCTTTTATAGCCCCGCTCTGCCACTCGAGTTTCCCGCCGACGCTGTGAGGCCTTACCTGGTCTCTGGGGCCTTTTATAGCCCCGCTCTGCCACTCGAGTTTCCCGCCGACGCTCTGAGGCCTTACCTGGTCTCTGGGGCCTTTTATAGCCCCGCTCTGCCGCTCGAGATTCCCGCCGATGCTCTGAGGCCTTACCTGGTCTCTGGGGCCTTTTATAGCCCCGCTCTGCCGCTCGAGTTTCCCGCCGACGCTCTGAGGCCTTACCTGGTCTCTGGGGCCTTTTATAGCCCCGCTCTGCCGCTCGAGATTCCCGCCGACGCTCTGAGGCCTTACCTGGTCTCTGGAGACTTTTATAGCCCCGCTCTGCCACTCGAGTTTCCCGCCGACGCTGTGAGGCCTTACCTGGTCTCTGGGGCCTTTTATAGCCCCGCTCTGCCACTCGAGTTTCCCGCCGACGCTCTGAGGCCTTACCTGGTCTCTGGGGCCTTTTATAGCCCCGCTCTGCCGCTCGAGATTCCCGCCGATGCTCTGAGGCCTTACCTGGTCTCTAGGGACTTTTATAGCCCCGCTCTGCCGCTCGAGATTCCCGCCGACGCTCTGAGGCCTTACCTGGTCTCTGGGGCCTTTTATAGCCCCGCTCTGCCGCTCGAGTTTCCCGCCGACGCTCTGAGGCCTTACCTGGTCTCTGGGCCTTTTATAGCCCCGCTCTGCCGCTCGAGTTTCTCGCCGATGCTGTGAGGCATTACCTGGTCTCTGGGGCCTTTTATAGCCCCGCTGCTGCCGCTGGAATTCCTGAAAAATCTTGCAACCTGTCTGCTTTCTCAGTAGAAAAAAGTGTCATGTAAAACAAAGAGAACATATGTAGTTCTTTGGAAAAACTAAACAGATAAAGCAACTAACAGTTCCGTATTTGCAAATATGTCCAAAGGGAAATACAGTAATAGTGGCAAATTGAAGAGCTCGCTGGAACAGCCCAGCAACAAGAGCTTCACACCCTTGTCTCCCTCTGCTGACAGCTGCTGTGTTGACCTACTCTGAGCACAAATTCAGACCTTCCCCTGATTGTTCCAAGCATCTAATATTTTGCTTTTGCACCATAAGTGTCTGCTCAATGAGGAACCTCGTACCTCTTTGTATTTACTTTCTTCCGGGGTACTGAAAAGTCACACAGAGATGTCATGCACATAGCCATTTTTCCCAACAAACCAGTTGTCCATCTATTTAGAGTGGATGTGTACTGGAGAACTGGACAGTGCCGAAGGTAATACCCATTTTCAAATTGGAGACCGAGCTAACCCAGGTAATTACAGTTCAGTTAGTTTACCATTTGTCGTAGGGAAACGTTTGTAACCTGTAATTGACAAATATAGTGGATGAGAGAAATGCAGTGAAGTGGACTTTCAGGAAGTCTTTGACAAGGTAGTACACAGGTATCTATTGGAGAAGATTAAGGGGTATAGAAATGGGGCGTTTACCATGTTAGATTAAAAACTGACCAGAAGGCAGAAAACAGAGTAAGAGTTAAGGGCAGTTTCTTAGTGATTGAAAAGGGGTAGTAGTGTCCCACAAGTTCTGTTCTTCTATTCACTGTGTACATAAATAGTTTGGATATAGGGTTAGAGGGAGTGGTGTCAACATTTGCAGATGATACTAAAATAGGATGCATCGTAAATAATTCTGAGAGGACCAAAGGAAACTGCAAGAGGATATCGATAAGATCAAAAATGTAGCAGGTGGAATTCAACGTGAGGTGGTACAGTTTGGTAAACAAAAGTAGTAATTGCATTTTGAAAAGGGGAAAGCGGGATGTTGTGGAAGCTGGATGTTGTGGAAGAGCAGAGGCATTTGGCAGTTCAGGTTCACAAGACATTAAAATTAATACCTCAAGCAGATAAGGCCATTAAAAAAAAGCTAATTGAATACTGGGTTCCATAGCAGGAGATCTAGAATATAAAAGTCAAGATGTAATGGTGAATCAATGTAGAACCTCAGTAAGACAGTTGTTGTATTGTGTGCAGTTTTAGGTTCCACGCTATGGGGAGGATGTTGAGGCAATAGAGAATATGGAGCACAGATGCTGCCTGGTATGAGGAAATACAGATGCAAAGAAAAACTTGCACCATTGCGGCTGTTTACATGAAGCAATGGAGAAGACTGAGGAGCGATTTGATGGAGATGTTTAAAATTATGAAGGCATAGGACAAGATGGATAGAAGCAGATTGAGATGGTCCAGAACAAGGGGACATGGATATAAGGTTAAATGTAAGAGATTTAGGACAGAGAACGGCAGAAACATTTTTTACATAAAAGGTCATGAGGTTGTGAAATTTAATAATAATTTAACTTTGGAGTGTTGGAGTTTGGAATGCACTGTTGGAGATAGTGGGCCGGATTTTGCGACCCCCACGGGTGTGTACGAGGTGCGTATGCGCCGGTAGGAGCTGCGCAAGTGCTGGTGTAAGGCATGCAAACAGCATGCGCTGAAAACCGGCACTTGCGATCTGACAAGAATTCTCTTGACAGATTATCCGCCTGCCCGGGAGAAGGGCCTCCACGGGTGGAGAGTTGCGCTTTTTGCACAACTTCCGCCTGCTGAATGACTGTCAAATTCTTGCGCCTGGTAAAAGCAGATGTATGGCCTGCATTTACCAGCATAAGAGTTTTAAAAAATAGAAAAATGAAATTTGATAACTCATTTATTTCAAAAAGGTAAGCTTATTTTTAGCCCCGTGAAATCATTTAATTTCTTTTTCCAAAAATTACATTTTTGTTTTGTGGCGACACGCCACCACAGGACATAATCCGCTCACGGCGGCACGGACAGCTTAAGCAGGCGCCCCCAGCCGGGGGCCCTTTCCTCCAGCAACTTGTTTCCCGCAGGGACAGGCTGCCGGGAGCACTTCCTGTCTGGGGAGTATTTAAGTGGATACGCGGGCTTTTCCAGTCTCTCTTTGCCATGAGGTAGAATAAAAGCAGTTGTGTTTTACTAGCTCTGGTCTCGACTCCCACGTTTGCCGCGGTATCTCAACACTGGTGACCCCGACGCTCAGGACGAATCCTAAGCTAGCATGGCGGAAACAAACGCAGTCACGGTGAAACTACCAGACTTTTGGGAGAACCTGGCCGAAGCCTGGTTCGTTCAAGCTGAGTCCAGATTCCGGCTGAAACACATTACAGTCGACGCCACAAAGTACGACTACCTCGTCTCCTCTCTCACCTACGCCACAGTCCCCAAGGTTTGGGCAGCACTGCAGGATCCACCACCGGAAGGCAAGTACGAACATCTGAAGGCTGCGCTCCTTAAAAAATTTCAAACGTCCTCTTACCAGCGCAACTGCCAACTCCTTGACCTCCCCGGCCTTGGTGACGCTTCACCCTCGGATCTGCTTTCCCACATGCTGTCCCTCTCGGACGACAAAAACACCGGCGCCCTCTTTCGCATGCTTTTCATTCGGCAGCTCCCCGCCAGCATCCGCCCGCTCATTGTGGAGTCTGGCTCCACGGACCTGAATGACATAGCCGAAAAGGCCGACCGGCTGCTCTCTGCACAGTCCGCTCGTGACGTCGTGCCCGACCTCATGGCAACGACCACGTGGGCTTCCCGGCCCACTAGGCCCGACCGCCCTACCACTCCGGGTCACTGCTACTACCACACCCGTTTTGGCGCTAGGGCCCAACGCTGCACACCACCGTGTACTTTCAAACCCCCCCCCCCCGCACCGGCCCCCGCGATGGCCGCGGGGCAAAAGGGGCCTCTACTGTACGTCACCGACGACAGAACCAACCGCCGATTTCTGTGCAACACAGGGGCCCAGCACAGCATCACCCCCGCCTCCGCCCTCGAAATCCAACGCGGCACACGGGGTATCACGCTGGCCGCAGCCAATGGCTCTGACATCCGCACATATGGCACCCGCATGGTCACGCTCGACCTCGCAGGCCGCCGCTACCGCTGGGAGTTCCTCACAGCCAAGGTCCTCTGCCCACTCATCGGCACCGACTTCCTACGCGCCCACGGCCTCCTTGTCGACATTCCGAGGCACCGCCTCGTCGACATCAACACCATGGCCCCCATCCTCGGCGCATTCACCCCGGCCCGTTCGGCCGGCCTGACGACCTACTGCCTCGCCAGAGCCACAGACGACTACTCGGCACTCCTAGCCGAGTTTCCTGCCCTCACTAACCCGACCTTTTCGGCCAAAGCCGCCAAACACGGTGTGGAGCACTATATCCCCACCACCGGCCCCCCAGTTTCTGCCCACGCCCGCAGACTCAACTCGGCCAAGCTGGAAATCGCGCGGGCCGAGTTCACCACCATGGAACAACTCGGCATCATCCGCCGCTCCAGCAGCCCTTGGGCCTCGCCCCTCCACATCGCCCCCAAGCCCGGCGGAGGCTGGCGCCCTTGCGGGGACTACCGCCGCCTCAACGACGCCACCACCCCCGACCGATACCCGGTGCCACACATCCAGGACTTCTCGGCCCGACTGGCCGGACGAACCGTCTTTTCCAAGGTCGACCTGGTGCGCGGTTACCACCAAGTCCCCGTACACCCCGCAGACAGCCCCAAAACGGCCGTCATCACCCCATTCGGCCTGTTCGAGTTCCTGAGGATGCCCTTCGGCCTCAAGAATGCAGCCCAGGCTTTCCAGCGCCTTATGGACTCAGTCCACCGGGACCTGAACTTCCTCTTCGTCTATCTCGACGACATTCTCGTGGCCAGCTCTTCCAAACAGGAACACCTCGAACACCTTCGCATCCTGTTCGGGTGCCTAGCCCAACACGGGCTCATCCTCAGCCCGGCGAAATGCCAATTCGGCCTAACCGAGATCGATTTTCTCGGTCACCACATCACCCCTGCTGGGGCCGTCCCCCTGCCCAACAAAGTGCAGGCCGTCCAGCAATTCCCCCGCCCCACAACCATCAAGGGCCTCCAGGAGTTCCTCGGGATGGTGAACTTCTACAACAGGTTCATCCCCAGAGCTGCAGCCCTCATGAAGCCCCTATACGACTCCCTCCGAGGTAAATCCGGCAAGATGGACGTTGCCTAGACCACTGACACGTCAGCCGCCTTCGACGCCACCAAAAACGCGCTCGCCGACGCCACCCTGCTCGCACACCCGAGGGCCGATGCCCGGGTCGCGCTCACCACCGACGCCTCCGACCACGCGGTCGGAGCCATGTTTGAGCAGTGGGTCAATGGCGCGTGGCAGCCACTTGCCTTCTACAGCCGCCAACTGCGTCCCCCGGAGGTCAAATACTCCACTTTCGACCGCGAGCTTCTCGCGCTCCACCTGTCGGTCCGCCATTTCAGGTTCCTCCTGGAAGGCCGCCCCTTCACCGTGTACGTAGACCACAAGCTGCTCACATACGCGATGGCCAAGCACACCGAACCCTGGTCCGCTAGGCAGCAACGCCAGCTCACGGCCGTGTCCGAGTTTACTACGGACATCCAGCACATCTCCGGTAGAGACAACGTTGTCGCTGACTGCCTTTCCCGTCCCGCCATCTGCGCGAATCACCTCGCGGTCGACTACGCGCAACTAGCAGTGGCCCAGCTCACGGACCCAGACCTCCTCTCGGCGGCTACCAGCCTGCCAGGGCTACGCCTAGCTAAGGTCGCGCACGGGCCCGAAGCCACGGCAGTCACTTGCGACGTCTCACTCGGCCAACCCAGGCCGGTCGTCCCTGCAACCTGGCGCCGCCGCATCTTCGACGCGCTCCACGGGCTCTCCCACCCGGGTTCCCGCGCATCCGTCAAACTCCTCTCCCAGCGCTTCGTCTGGCGCGGCCTCAGCAGAGATGTTTGGACTTGGGCCACCTCCTGCCTCGCCTGCCAACGGGCTAAGGTACAGCTGCACACAAAAGCACCCCTGGGAGACTTCGAGGTACCCAGCCGCCGCTTCAACCACGTACACGTCGACATCGTCGGTCCTCTGCCGCCATCGCAAGGCCAAACTTATCTCCTCACGATGGTCGACCGCTACACACGCTGGCCTGAGGCAGTGCCGCTGACCTCCACCACCGCAGCCGACATCGCCAGGGCGTTCGTTAACATCTGGGTTACGAGGTTCGGCGTACCGGCCGACATAACCTCTGACAGAGGCGCCCAGTTCACCTCCGAACTCTGGACGGCCACAGCACGCAACCTCGGGGTGACGCTCCACCGAACCATGGCGTACCACCCGCAGGCCAACGGGCTTTGTGAACGCTTCCACAGGTCACTCAAGGCCTCACTCCGCGCCGGCCTGCAGGACAGTACCTGGACTGACCGCCTACCGTGGGTGCTACTAGGCCTACGCACCGCGGTCAAGGAAGACCTCCAGTCCTCGGCAGCGGAGTTAGTCCACGGACAACCGCTGCGCGTCCCAGGTGAATTCCTTCCGGAGGCTACCACGCCTTGGTCGGCCGAACAGCAGCAGCTCAACTCTTTCTCTTCCGCTCAGCAGTTCGCCCCACTTCCGGTCAACCGACACGGCGAACTCGCACCTCACGTCCCGCCAAATTTACAGCAGGCGCGCTTCGTCTTCGTGCGACACGACGCGCACCGCGGGCCCCTGCGACCCCCGTACGATGGACCGTACGAGGTACTACAAACCGGGGACAAGGTCTTCAAGCTGCGACTCGGCGACAGGGTCGACACAGTCTCCATCGACCAGCTCAAACCAGCACACACAGAACCAGGGGAACAGGTCCCCGTGGCCCGGCCTCCAACTAGAGGCCGTCCCGCCAGCAAGCCAGCACAGCCGGCGGCAAACCGCCCGGCCCCACCAACTAGACCGGTGACCACTCAGAGCCGCTGCGGCAGAACCATCAGACCACCGTCACGACTCGTCCACTCCTCCTAAGCGGATTCTGGGGGGATCTCTGTGGCGACACGCCACCACTGGACATAATCCGCTCACGGCGGCACGGACAGTTTAAGCAGACGCCCCCAGCCGGGGGCCCTTTCCTCCAGCAACTTGTTTCCCGCAGGAACAGGCTGCCGGGAGCACTTCCTGTCTGGGGAGTATTTAAGTGGATACGCGGGCTTTTCCAGTCTCTCTTTGCCATGAGGTAGAATAAAAGCAGTTGTGTTTTACTAGCTCTGGTCTCGACTCACACGTTTGCTGCGGTTCTCAACAGTTTAAAATATTTAATTAAATGTCATTTTAATTAATTTTAAATATGTAATTTTTAAAAATGTATTTAATGTTTTTAAATGTGATCCCCATTCAAACTTTTGACAGTTCTGTGCGTACGGACCTGTCAAAAGTATGAAAGGGGATTCCCTTCTTCCATTGGTTCGCCTGGCTTACATGATTCCAGGGATACCTGGGCCTCTGCGTATTTAGAAAAGGAGAGGCCCAGGATCGCAAGCCTCGGGATCTGTGGAACCAGCAGGGAGGTTCATAGATTTTTTCCAATCGGAGGCATCCGCCCACAGGAAGCCTCCGATCGGAAATTCAGAGCCAGTGATTGAAGCACAGGTCATGTCAACATTTAAGAACAGGTTAGATAGGCAGTTGAAGGAAAGGGGAAAAAAGGGTTATGGGAACAGAGTAGGGATGTGGGATTAAGACTACTGTTCATATGGAGGATAAACATGTGCAGACTGGTTGGGCCAATTGACCTGCTTCGGTGCTGTAATTCCATTTCCCATGTTAACCATTCTTCAACCTATCTTTTTGATATTGTCAATTAGTGCCAAATTAGGAGCACTTTTGTACTGTAGTTCCATGCCAACCAGGAACTGGATTGCAACTGCAAAAACTCATTTCATATAAGATACTGAGGGGGCGATTTTCGGCAGCACGTTCAGGCGTTAAAGATCATCCGAAGTGGCCAAGATGGGGTCTTGAGCTGAAATGTCGGTTTAGTCCACGTTAAGTGCAAAACGCCATCTAAGGAGTTGAAGCATGCACTAGGAACGGCTGCCCAGAGGCTCGTTAAGGGGTTGTTTGCCATTTAAAATGCCTGCTAGCGCTCATTAAAGAAGCTGCATGGTAACTTGGTAGCTAGCGCTTCAACCAATGCCCTCTCCTAACAGTAACCAGCTGTTTGAGAGTAAACTAATCATTGATGTGGCTTTCAAGTGCTAATTAAAGGTATATCACCATTTCATGTTCACTTGCTGCTGGAGCAGTGAAGAGGACCTCTGAAACACATCGGGAGACTTTCTGGGACATTTTGTCAAGACTTCACCAGCACTCGAGCAACATTTATTCTGGAAATTCTCTGAGGACTTCACCTAAAAAGAGTGACTGCTGTGCTAGTACACCTTATAGGACTCACCAGGAGAAAGAGAGTGATTGGTCATGGGCATCTTGCTAGGGGTCCCCCTTGGTCTGCAGGAGGAACGGGAGGAGGACATGAAGCCAGGCAGAGTAGCACCAACTGCTGCAGGAGAGAGGGACATGAGGGCGAGGTGGCGTCCTTCCCCCTTGCAGGTAGAGGACATCCCTCCTCCTCTGGACCTCCTGCCTGTGGCACCAACAGCTCACGCAAAAATGTTAATGAGGCCCAATTTTGGGCTGGCCCCCGGCCTCCCAGTTGGGCTGAAAATATTTTTAAAAGGACAAGAAAGTGCATTGAGCAATGGATTAGATTTGCATGTTTCTCTATCTCCTTTCTAAGACATTTTCTTATGGCCAAATTAGAATGAATAAGTTTGAATCTGAATTCATAATTTTACATCTCAGCCAATCAGGTACAAGAAATGCGAGCTGAGGTGGAATAAATCAGAAGTGTGATATAGAAATTTGCCTGTCGACGCAATGTGGACAGGGACTGTATGCTTGGCGTACCATTTTTATAATGTATTTTTTATATGATCTTTTGAAATTAAGCCCCCACCACCACCCTCTTTTGATAAGATAAGTTCTCATTAAGCATCATTAATTCAGCATTAAACTGTAACAGAAATAACAAGGTATTGTTTTTCTTGCGCAGATCTAGACATGGATCTAAATGATTGTTGGCCACTGGAGGGCCCCATAACTATCAGTTAACTAACTATTGGACATACACTGCTCATCCCACGTGCTTATTTGTGCAGGATTCGCGGGTACCACAGGAATTCCTCTTTAAAAATCAAAAAGCCGCTTACAACTTTCTCTGCACAGGAACATTTCTCCCCACCGACGTCCTCCACTACTGGCTATGCTCTTAGTGGATGTAGGCACTCAAACTTGGGAGCAATGGACAGCAAGTAATCCAGAAGGATGGTATAAGTTAACTGAAGAACAGCTGGCTGGGTATTGTCAAAAATTACCAAATTTAAGTAAAAAAGATTTGAATTTATATAGTGTCTTATATCATCATAAAAGAGCTTGTCATACAAATACATTTGAAATTCAGTAACTGTGATTATGTAAGCAAATAAGGGAGACAAATAGCAATGAGGTGAATTAACAGTTAATGGGGGAGAAATTCGGTTGTTAGCGCCACCGATTAACGCCTAAAGAGGCCGAGAAGTGGGGCGCTAGCCAATTCCGGGTGGGCGCAAGGCGCCTAGCACCTCGCCCCATATTGAGCATGCATTTAGCGCCGGCACTAAATCTTAGCGCCCGCTCATGGGCGCAGGCTGATTATGACGTCATTTGAGTGTGCAACGCCTTTTGGGCGCCCCGGACTGGAAATTCAGTGGCGCCCCCCTCCGTAGCACCTGGCGCTAATAGTGACAGCTTACCTGGACCTTACCAAGTCGATCTCAGGCTGGAGGAGCGTTATTTAAAGGGGACTGGTGTGGTTTAAAAGCGGCAGCCATTTTTGGAGCACAACTTCCTCGAGAGCTACAAAGAGTTGCTGAGCTGCACACTGAGAGCCATTTGATCACTGAGCCAGTGCAGGCAGACGATCTTCAGCCTTCTGACCATCACCTTGCTGTTGGTGAGCCTTGACAATAGGGAACCTTCCTGTGGGCACTTATTATGGCGGCTGCATTGGAGGGGAACGTCCTGCTGCTGAATCATCTGGAAAGGGCACTGAGACGCTGGGAGAGGGGGGCGGGCATGGCCAGACGAAGGAGGGCCAACAGACGTCGCCACAGCAGACCTTACGCTGGCAGGGTTTTCCGACAGCAGTTTTCCTACATGAACATGCCGGAGGAGCAGTGTGTCAGAAGGCTGCGATTTAGAAAGGAGGTGGTGACTGAGCTGTGCCAGCTGCTTCAGCCAGATCTGCAGCCTCAGATAAGGTGCAGGACATCTCTGTCGGTGGCTGAGAAGATGCTTGCTGGCCTGAACTTCTACGCGAGCAACTCTTCTCAGGCTGCATGTCAGAGGCTGATCAGAAGTAGCTTCTAGGCCCCTCTCACTGAATGCTTGCTGCCATTCCAAGAACAGGAATGGAACCGGTCTGATACCCCCAAGCCTGTGAAGGGCAAGATGCATGTAAATAGCAGGCATGGCCATTGTAAATGAAGAAAGTGTTTCATTAAACAAAATGTGGTTCCTTCAAACATGAGAAAGCTATGACAACAGAAAGCAAAACTAATACACTGACACATAACTGCCTCTCACACCCGGGAGACTGTCCAAAACATAAATCACATTCCGACCATCTTCCTTGGCCTTGATTCCACTGCGCCAACCAAAGCATCCAATGCCCCATCAGTGAGTCGTTCCACCCTCTGCCTCACCCTTTCCATGTCTTGCTAGGCTGGTGCACCACAGGTAGGCTCCCACCGCTTTGAAGGCCTACAAGGCAGTGAGTGTGTCTGGTGATGCCAATTGACCTGCCCCTTTAAGAGCTGGCTGGCACCACTGTGTCTCAGGGAAAGTGATTATTGAAAGCACCCTCGCTGCGCCCCGCCGCCGCGAAATTGGGTTGCGCCGCCGGGTTAGTGCCTTAAGAGTAGCGTGCAGCGCCTGATTTAGCGCCGCAATCACCTTTAGGGGTGCTGCAACCCAATATCGCGCTAGGTGGTGCTAAATTGCGCCTGGTGCTAGCCTCTGCGCATCGCCAGGACTAGCGCCCCAAACGCGGCTATACCGAATTTCTAGGCCAATTTTTTTTTAGGTGGTTTTGGTTAAGGAAAAATATTGGCCAGGACACTGGGACAACTTGATATCCTTCTTTGAATAATGACATGGGATCTTTTAACATCCACTTGAAAGACTAGAACAGCTAGACCTGCGTTCAGTTTAACATCTCATCACCACAAACACCGTTCTCTGGCCACTGACTCCATCCCACTCCCTGCCATCTGTCTGAGGCTGAACCACACTGTTCACAACCTTGGTATCATATTTGACCCTGAAATGAACTTCTGACCACATATCCGGGGCATAACTAAGATCGCCTATTTCCACCTCCATTACATCGTCCGACTCCGCCCCTGCCTCAGCTCATCCGCTGCTGAAACCCTCATCCATGCCTTTGTTACCTCTAAACTTGACTATTTCAATGCACTCCTGGCTGGCCTCCAACATTCTACCCTCTGTAAAATTGAGGTCATCCAAATCTCGGCTGCCCGTGTCATAACTCGCACCAAGTCCCGTTCACCCATCAGCCCTGTGGCTCCTAGTTAAGCAAAGCCTCAATTTTAAAAGTCTCATCTTTGTTTTCAAATCCCTCCATGGCCTCGCCCCTCCCTATCTCTGTAATCTCCTCCAGCCCCACAACCCCCTGAGATATCTGCACTCCTCTAATTCTGGTCTGTTGAGCATCCCTGATTTTAATCACTCAACCGCTGGTGGCTGTGCCTTCTGTTGCCTAGGCCATAAGCTTTAGAATTCCCTCCCTAAACCTCTCTACTGTTGGAGTCGACAGAAATCAACAGGCTGAGACTTCTTTAAGCAAAAACAAAACGTGTCTTACTTTAATCAATCTCCATGAGGTCTGAAGGCTCAGCCTCGTGCAGGGGCTATGACATCATCATGCAACCGATGTCATGATGTCATCACGTTCCCGATGCTCTTAAAGGGACCCTGCACCAATAACCCAACCCAGCATGTACATATCACAACATTGCTATACAAAGTGAATTGTGTTTAGGTACATATAACAGCATTGGCTATACATTGTGTTATTGTCCCTATGTGGTCTCCGCCACACTACCTCACTTTTCTCCTTTAGGACGCTCCTTAAAACCTACCTCTTTGACCAAGCTTTTGGTCATCTGCCCTAAAATCTCCTTATGTGGTTTGGTGTCAAATTTTGTTTTATAACATTCCTGTGAAGCACCTTGGGATGTTTTACTATGTTAAAGGCGCTATATAAATACAAGCTGTTGTTGTTATCTGATGGTCGGCAGCTCCAATATTGCAACACACCCTCTGTAATGCAGTAGAATATCAACCTAGACCATGTGCTCATGTATTTAGTAATTCCTAGTAAATTGCTTATGGAGTTGCCCACGGTCCATTGAATATAAACCTTTTTAATATACCACATGGCAAGAAAGTTGGGAATGGTTTCAGAAATTTACTTAATAGAGTTATCTACTGGCCGGAATCGGCAACTGCATAGCGACAGTTTCCATCTCAAAATTGAATGGGAAATGTTGACACAAAAGTGTGACTAAAAATGTGAAAACAGGAAGTGGATAGGATGTGGGCACCATACACAATATATCGCTTTAGAAAAGTAGAACCACAATTACAATACTTATTTCCATACAGTTACCAAAGTAGGGTTGCAGCACAGAACTTATACACATCTACTTCAGGCTAGTTCATGTGGCCCCAAAGATGTCAAGGCAAGGGTAAGTTTGCAGCAAGATTTATAAATGATTAAAAGTAAATGTTCAAACATTACATACATGTTCGAACGTGAGAATAGAGTGTGCTGGGTGACTGTGCATCAGTCTGTCGATAATTTGTATGTTTATATGGGAGAGGTCCAAGGTTCAAGTTTATGCCTTCAGGTCTAAGCCAAAATCCTCCTATCACAAGGTTTCCAACAAATAAATCATGATTTTAAAAATTGATTTAAAAATAATAGAACCTGCGGTTACACGAACGATATGGAGTGGTTAAAATTTCCCATTATGTGTTAACTTGTCGGGGTGAGATTCACTCATTGCGGTTTTAACAATGATCTGTTTTAATGTACCAGCTCTCGATATGGTTCAATCATTTGCAATCGTCGGTTCTTTCTGGTTGGAGGTGTACTGCACTCTGCCAACTCAAAGCGACGTGAAGCGCCGGTATCAGGTCTTACTCCGTGCATGACCAGTCCAGATCACAGCTCTCACTCCTGAACGCTGCACGCTTGTTGAAAGCCCTGTTTGGACCGCGCATGAAGAAATGGCAACGCGACCGGTCCTCTGCTTCAGAATGGCAGCGTTTAAGGGCTGGCTGCGAAATGGGGAGCTTTTCAAAGCACGGTCATGCAATGCAATGGCCACGGATGCAAAAGGCAGCTTTGCAATGGACAGAGACTGGAAGGGAAGGAGCAGACAGCAGAGAGAGAGAGTGGGGCTCCTCTCTGCGGATTACGGTAAATGGGTTGGGTGCTGTGCCCTGGTTCACCTGTAGCTTGGCTCTGCTGGGGAGGTGGGACAGAGAGAGACAGACAGACGGCAAGGTCAGCTCACACACCCATCTCCAGCAGCCGGCTCCCTGGTCGTTTATTTTTGGTCCTGCTTTCAGGATGAATTAATCCAGAAGCAAGCTCCTGCAAGAAGGATGCCTGGACGAGCAGGCGCTGCATTTTCCTTTCTTGATGTGAACTTTTCCTTAACCAGATGAACCTTGTCCTCGATCAAGCCAGACAGTTTGGACTTGTTACCCTCTTAAGCCCCGCTGCCCGTGTTCACCGGAGCCCAGTGACCCTCACCTATAGGAAGTCATTCATTCTCTTAACCTGGTTGCCACGCCAAGTTTAATGAAGTCATCAGATACCTGCTGATATGATCTGCGGCGTGTGGACTCCGTCTGAAAGTCTCTCCATTTCCACGATTGGTTTAAAAAGAAGTGTTTAATGCGATAAGTGGCCATCTACAGTCTTGTGCAATTATCTGCCTTTTGCGAGGATGGAGGAGTGTGTTCCGCCAGAGTTGAAGGAGATAGAGACCAAGCTGGGACGCAAGATTCCCGAAAGCCTGTTGCGATCACTTCGGGAGGATCAGCTGGGCCGACACAAAGACGATAAGGGCGCTCTCTCCACCTCAGGCACATTGAGTGACTCCAGCACGCTGGAGAGACTGGAGACCAAGATTCAGATATTGAAACTGGAGATGGTAAGTGTCGGAATACGTGTGGGGTTACTGACCATGTACACTTTTGTTAGTGTGCCCGCCACAGTCTGCACCGCACTCCCGGCTATCTGTCCATTCGTGCTGCTGCTATTCAGTAATGCCTTACAGACTGTAACACGGAAGCGAAATGCCAGAAGCTGAAACGTATGATATGGAGCCAAACGACTATATCACCATTCCCATCGTCCCACCCCCCCTATAATGGTGAAGGAAATGATTTTCTGTCATTCCTTAAAATTATTTTTGGAATACTCTGTGTTTAAAAAAACTACTTTTCTGGTGAGTGGGGGAGGGGAACATATACTTTTTTAAAATTTAGGCAATAGAATTCTGTGCATTTTTTTCACAAGTTAAACAGTGATTCATTTATTGGCATTGCGGCCATCATGTGTGTTTGGCAAAGCTTTCATTTGTCTGGAGTTTTTTTTTTAAAGAGTCAAGCCAGTATCCTTAAAAAGAGAAAAATATTCCCTGGCCAGTGTGAATCAAAAAACACCTGCTTCTTTGAAATGTATATTTTTATTTAAAAAATTGTGTTTATTAAGTGGAAAATTGAATACTTTTACAGCTTGGGTATTCAAAGTTAGCATCAAGCATTCTCGGGTCAAATGCACAACCCTGATGCAGAGTGAAGCTCCTGGTAGTTTATCTCAACAATGTGCCTTAACTCCAACTTCAGAAGAGGCTCTATTGCAACCATTTTTTTGTGGTTTCTGAATGACAGTTTTGTACTTTGAATTCAGACTTATGAGATTGTCCCAACTCAAGCTAACATCAGTCTGGCTAGATTTGAACTGAGGTACTAAAGATGAAAGAACAAATGCATTTATATATTGCCCGGAATTTGCGTTCGCCGTTTTTACCCCTTTGAAACTGACCGCGACGTCAGGATGGAGCGCACGCGCATCCTAACGCGGATATGCTGAAGTTGCGCTCAGTCATTCACTGCACCAACACTGGCTGCGCTGTGCCGGTTTCCCCCACCCACGCAATCAGTGAAACTGACAAAACCTTGTCTTTTTGGCGGTAATATCGCTGTTAAATATCCCATGAAAAGTTAGACCCTTTGGGATTAGGTGTAACTGGGTTTTAACAGCGTATTGACTGATAAACAAATGTTATGGATCTGAAAAATATTAATTTTGTGCAGTTTCAAATTTATCCATTTTAATAGAAATTAAAATTTTTAAGAAACTTTAAAAAAAATTAAAGCTTGTTCATCTTTATTTCAGGTTTATCTTTTCCCGTGTGAGAGCTCCAATCTTTGTTTTTCTTTCTATAACATTTTTAAAAAAGTTAGAATAAAAGGAGCTTCTTCACGTCCTGGTCTGTAAGAATTCTGCGTTTTGATTGGCTGCTTAGACAGCTTGTTGACTTCACAGCAGCTCGCGTTAGGAATTCCCTATTAACGTACACTGATCTCAACTGAACGTTGGAAAAGCCGAACTTCTCACCAGAGAGAGCGAGATCTTTGTGGGGAGCTTAATTCTAGGCCAGCGGCAAATGCCATTGTTTGGCCGCTGACCGCAAATTACGCACCAAAGTATTTCATGTCCACGTCCTTAGGACTTCTGAGATGTGTCACAACCAATAAATTAATTTTGAAGAGCAGTCACTGTTGTTTTTGTAGGCAAAATGTTGTTTTGTAACAATATGCTAATTCACTGTGTTATCCACTCCTTCCATCTTCTGACAAATGCTATGAGCTAGAAATTGTGGTCGGAGGCCTACCCCTGAAATACGCCTCCGACCGTGAAACAATTACAAACCTACCTGCTGGTGTCCAGGCTGGGAAGATTTGCAGCCTCAGGTCTCAAGGCGGACGGAGGGCAGCGTAATGGCCCACGGATCCCATGGACGCAGGCGGTGCAGAAGCGTACCTGGGATTACATGGGCCCGGTCCTCCAATCACAAAGCACAATTCCATTTTAATCATTTGCGAAGGGAATCCGCTAATGATATGCAATGGAATCCCCAAATCTAATAATTATATGGTTTACAGAATTGGAATTTTATTTGAAATTATCTTCATTCCACCAACCTCACCAAAAATTATTTTTTTTGATAATTTTATACGTCATTAAAACTAATCTGGGTCAGTATTTGCATAATCTCACTTCATACAGTGTATGTGCATAATTTAGGATATGAAAATGTTTAATTAATGGCTTAGCTATCCCCTTGCACTGATGCAAACAGGCCCTGTGCCAGCTTGCATCAACCGTAAGACTTCTGTGCACAATTGCTGACCAGTTGGTGGGCAAATAGCCCAACTCTGTGCCAGTAATTGCTTTTTCATGGCCCCCTGCAGATGGCCTGTCAACGTGCATGTTGACAGGCTGCAAGTTCTGGATTTCGCGCACATGAAAATCCCGAACTTATGGTGGCTTTCAAAAGGAATATGACACCGCAATTTCAGGGCCTATGTCATTGTAGTTATACTGCTCGCTTGCAACAATGCGAGACAGCTTCAGGTTCATGTTGGTGCAAAAGCAGCAGTATGATTTGGGAGTTGGGTTCTGGTCTAGCTCCTGAATGCACTCAACTCACTGAAGCCTTGAGTAGGTCGTCTCACACTGGTTTGATTTCACATGGGTGCAGTATAATCCAGAACACTGGGGTAACGGATCTGCAGAGCTTTGTGTGGCTGACCTCAGCGCAATGTGCAGTATAATTGTAGGCTACGATGCATCACAAAATCACCCAATCAAATGTTTAATGTGTTGGTTATTATCTCAGATATGTAGTTCCATCTGTTATTTAGAGGAACATTTTTGTTGTAGTGGGAAAGTAATCACAGTATCTTTACAATAATAACTTACTAAACAGCAGCCAACATGGATTCAGACAGACCAACCTCCTTGGCACCTTTGAGGAAGGGATATCTCAAGTGGACTGTAGTAAACCCTACAAACTGCTGTACCTAGACTTCCAGATGGCATTTGACAAATTTCCACTTAAAAGTCTTATCAGTTAAACTTAATGCTGTGGTTATTCAGGGTAAATCTTGGTTATGGTGATGAATTTGGCAGAAGGATAAAAAAACAACTGCGCTTGTTGGAGAAGTGTTCTCAAGGTGGAGAAGGTCAGATTGGGGTGCCCCGGGGATTGGTATTGAACCACTATTGTTTCTAACTTACATCAATGGCTTCTACTTAGAAACACAATGCAAACTGGTCAGATTTGCAGGGTGATAGCAAATCTGGATGAGCAGTGGCATGGGAGGAGGCATTTCAGAATGTAAAAAATGAGTTGTTCAAAATATCTAAGTGGACAGCACAACGGCAGCTGAAATTTAATGAAGACAACATTGTACTGGAACATTGTAATGGGAACACAAGAACAAAAGAAATAGTAGCAGGAGTCGGCCATTTGGCCCTTCGAGCCTGCTCCGCCATTCAATAAGATCATGGCTGATCTTTTACCTCATCTCCACTTTCCTGAACTATCCCCATATGAAATATGACATACTCCGTAAATAGTGTTGAAATAGCTAAGAATGAAGTTGAAAGAGACCCAGGAGTGGTAGTAGACTAGACGCTCAATATAGAATCATAGAATGACACAGCACAGAAGGCGGCCATTCAGCCCATTGTGCCTTTGCCGGCTTTTTGAAAGACTTATCCAATTAGTCCCACTCCCTTGCCCTTTCCCCATAACCCTGAAATGCTTTCCCCTTCAAGTATTTATACAGTTTTCTTTTGGAAGTTATTATTGTCAGCCGTGGCTCAGCTGGTAGCACCCTCACCTCTGAGTCAGAATGTTGTGGGTTCAGAGTCCCACTCCAGAGACTTGAGCACAAAAATCCAGACTGACACTCCAGTGCAGTGCTGAGGGAGTGCTGCACTGTCAGATGGTACCATCTTTTGGATGAGACATTAAACCAAGGCCCTGTCTGCTATCTCAGGTGGACGTAAAGGATCCTATGGCACTATTTCGAAGAAGAGCAGGGGAGTTATCCTTGGTGTCCTGGCCAATACGTACCTCTTGATCAACATCACTAAAACAGATTATCTGGTCATTATCACATTGCTGTTTGTGGGACCTTACTGTCCGTAATTTGGCTGCCGCATTTCCTACATTGCAGCAATGACTACACTTGCTTAAACTGCTTTGTGTTCAAATCAGATCACACCTTGAGTACTGCGTTCATTTCTGGTCACTGAGACAAAGGGAGACATTCAAGCATTGCAAGAAGTATAAAGAAGAGCCACAAGACTGATCCCTAGTGTTAGAGGTCTGAGTTATGAGGAAACTCTAGCGAGATTTGGGCTTTTCAGCCTTGAAAGGAGGCAATCTTATATTTTCATCGGACCTTTGCACTGGAAAGTGGTTTCACAGCGTAGATAAGCCATTGTTATGGTGCAAGTTTCCAGGAAATTTCTGGCCGTTGTGTTTTAAAATTATAATGTATGACTTAAGGCAAAGAAAAAGACAGAGGTCTAAATCTAGCCTTGATATTGTTTCCTGATTGATTGTAAATAATAAGCAATTTGGCAACTTGTTTCCATAATCGATAAGCACCTCACGCCCATTGTGTGGGGAAGTTTTTGATCTCTTTTTGACTGTAAACAATTAGGAAATTAAGTAGAATGTGAGACACTAAAGAACAGTTCAGGTTTTGGATTAGAAGCTGTAATTTGAGGCAAAAAGGCCCAGAGAAAGGCAGACTCAAAAAATTCAGGATGCAAATGAGATATTCTGTTGAAGTTAAAGAAGGTGACTCACTGAAGTGGGGTACTTCACTGTCTGTCCACTATTTTCATATCATCACACAAAATAAGTTTTGCCAATTGAACTAAGGGAATCTGATCATAACTGTTCCTCTCTATACATACCTTACTGTAAAGACACAGATTGCTTGTTCAGGTCACAAGTGGGGTTCATTGTTACATCCTCTCGGTCCCTCTACCGCACAAGTAGCTAAAAGGTATTGTGAGTTAACTACCATAAAAGTAAGGTGCTCAGCTCACTGACGCTATTGAACCTGAGAGATGTCCATGCCAAACCCAAATTTGTAACACCCTCTATATAGAAAAAAATGTTCCCTTCATTCTTCTAATGATAATCCTGAGTCTATGCCTCTTTGTTACTGTCTTTGGGTGTTAAATATTCTGAGTGAAATAAGTTTGTGCATGTTCAGTTCAGATCCCACTGGATGTGAGTCACAGCACAAAATATTAATTGAGCAATCTCACTCAGAGAGGTCATGAAGATTGCTTATTTTGGGAAACAAAAAGTAATGCTGATGCTAGATGGAGAGCGTGGAGATTTAGACGCAACATACTGGACTAATCTAATTGATGGGCAGGATTTGGATCTCCATTAGGGACATCAGTGGAAAACCCTGTTTATTGTTTCAATATCTGTCTCAGTGTAGTCATTTAACATTTTTCCAATGTCAAGCTAGTGGACATTGTGTATTGGGTTAGTCATTTCTCTAGGTTACCACCCAAATGCCCTAGAGAGAAAATCAGCTTGTGCAGTAAGTGTGAGACACTTAAAATTGCCTTTTATGGGGGGAAGGGGGAGGCGACTAAAGTCTATTAATGTCCCAGTACATGGCTAGAGTTCAGTTCAGCTGTGTTTCATTTGAGAGGGTGCCCAGTAAATAGAAATAACATGCTGAGAAAGAGACCAAACCAGTCATACCCACAGGGCAATGCCAGGTGGTAGCAAGATCAATATTCTACCAGCATCACCCCTTTTAGGCTAACCTGCCCCATCTCCACGCTTGCTACTACTGACAGTAGAGAGTTGCAGAACCACTGGTAGTGACACCATTCTGGGCTACTGCCAGAAATATAATCTCCATTACTTGTCAGGTTTATGTAGGGACTATGGTGGGAGGTGGAAGCTCTGCATTGCAATTGATAGTGTTAGATCCCATCTAGTGACATTTGAAGCTGCTGGTAGGTACAAAATATAACATTTTCTCTTCTCCATGACTAACATTCTTCATCACGATGAACAAGAAAAAATATCCTGAGTTGGGCTCACTCCAACTAGCAATGTGAAGGCAGTTTAAATTTCATGCTGTGTTGCCCTCTTTATTTCCTAAAGCATACAGTAGAACTATCAGGACATGAATATGGAGCTGATTTGACTTTATAGCACTGAGGTGTGGCAGAACATGCAATGCCAAATTTATTCAAATGATGTTCAGTTTTAAATAAGAACTATATCAAACTAAATAAATACTATTGGGACTGGCTCCGAGCGCATATAGGGCTTTTATTTAAACAGAAAAAGTTCAGTCGTGACCCGAGTCAGAGGCCCTGGATCAAATGCTGGTGCTAAGAAATCAGTCAAGACTTGCTTTAAAGACACAAGGCCAGGATAGACTGAATATCTTACTTACAAACAATCAATATGGCGGTCTTCGGCAAACTGGTTTCCAATTACTTGTAGCACGGCACCAAATTGCCAAACTGTCTTCTGTGCAGGGCTCAGGAACAGACAAGTAGTGTTTACTGAAAAATAAAATAATGTTCGGACAGATTTCAGTTCTGGCTTGAGGCAGTTTTAATATGCAAGGAAAAGCTGCAGTCTCCAACTTACAGCTGAACCATAGCCATTGAACCACCAGACAAGCAAATAAAATGACAAGTCAGAATTGATCGGTTTATTACCTGTATTCTTTATTTCAAGGCATGCTTTATTTCTTTATCCGAGTTCCAGTACCGATGAGCATTATGAAGGTTATTAATAAAAAACATAAAAACAATTTAAGTGAGCTAAAACTTTCCACTGAGCGTGTGTTAATGATTTATCACACAGGCTGAGGTTTTATAGACTGTGCCATGTTACTGTACAAGAATGCTAATGCTGCTAAATCCCCCGCACAACACCCACCCACCCCCCCCCACCCAACCCACTCCTTCCCAATCCAGGGGTGCTGAGATGAGACCAATTGTACCATCCTTGATAGTTCCCCGGCTGTAGTCATCTCAATCAGCACAGTCGAGTGATTGAAGCTGGCACATTGCTAGTCTGTATAACTGCATTGCTTCTTGACCATTTCAGTACCTTTTTGAGCTATATTAGTACACAATGTTTTTACAATAGTTTTATTAGACACCTGGGGTTAGATTTCAACTTGTGCTGCACAATGTAAACGGCGAGGTAGCAGCCTGAAAATGGCTTAGCACCCCATATACGCTGATGCCCTGGCCGCCGCCATCTTCAAAGAGGCCTACGATTAGACTCGGTACCTCTCAGCAGATGTGAAAATTGGCCAGGATTAACGGACCTATTGCTATTCAATACCCCATTGTTAGAAGTGCAGGTTGTGGACTTGGGGGAAGGAAGCTCAGTGGTGATGCCCCGCACGACTACATAGTATGCTGACACTCAATGTCATGGCTCACCCCTGAGCAATGGCCACGTGGGTGAGGTACCGGAGAGCGGCTGTTGCTTGTGCAACCATTCTGCAACAAGGAGTCCATGACTTCGAGAAAAGTGGTGAAGAGAGAAGGAAAGGAGTTTGATGAAAAGGAAGGGAAATGTTTTTTAAAAAGTGCACATTTATCCACACAAGATATTCATGCAAAGGTCCAGCAAATTCACACTGTGCTGTGTAATGGCTAACTGTAGGTGCAGGTTGAGGCTCACTAACCAATCGTGCGACAGTTGTCAGTGTACCATTCATTCTGCCCATTTTACTAATAATAAATTAAAGCAGTGTTCATTGCCAACACATAAAACCAATATTAAGCGTGGGATTCAGCTGGCGGCACCTGTAATTTTGTGTACAAAGTATTAATCTTCATTTACATAGAACCAAAGAGTGTAAGACCTTACCAACGTATAATTATGTCACAGCTAGTAATGTTATATACCACATGAAGGAAAACATTGAATGTGTTTTAATGTGGAGAACTGCTTGAGGAAACACACAAATGCATAAACAGAGTGAACACAAATAACACTATTAAAAAGGCTGTAGTGGATTCACATAATATTATACTCAAATATCTTAACGTGTGTCTGTGTGTGTGTGTGTGTGAGTGAAATACCTGATTAAACATATATCCAATTATTCAAATAGTTATCTGGTAGATTAGGAGTATAACTGCATTAGAAACTTCAGAACTCTCAGGAAGCTTGACACTTAAATCTTTCAGCTTCATATGTGATGAATTCACTAAGAACATAAGAAACATGGAACCAGAAAACACCATCCAGTGCATCAAGCCCATAAACTACATATGATCCTTATAACCTACCCTATCATGAACTCAACCACACCCCTTTGATGGGAAGTTCTACAGAAAAACTCACTGATTGCCAATGACTATCAAGTCGTCTTCTTATCGTGTCCACGGACAGTCTATACATAGCCCAGCCAGAACTGGACACATTTTTGCGCCTTGTTGTTGGATTCGGCAAGATCTGCAACAGTGCAGGGTTCCTCTAACGATGGGCATTGCAGGAGATGTTGCATAGTCTGTGCCTCAGTTCCACATTCACAAGTTGTCAGGCTGGTTGAATATCCCCATTTCCCCAACTCCAGAACACTCATCCATCCTCACAACTCAGCTGGAATGCTGCCATCAACAGACAATAAACTCCCATCCCAGCAGCACAACAACCATTCTGTCTTATGGAGTATTCAATCATCTCAGTCTTTACATTTATACAATGCCCATGCCTCAGCTCTGGGGCAGGAGAAACTAAGATATTTCCTTTTTATGTTTGTTTACATAAGAACACAAGAAATAGGAGCAGGAGTAGGCCATTTGGCCCTTCGAGCCTGCTCCGCCATTCAATAAGATTGTGGCTGATCTTCTACCTCATCTCCACTTTCCTGCACTATTCCCATATCCCTTGATTCCCTTAATGTCCAAAAATTTATGGATCTCTGTCTTCAATATACTCAGTGACTGAGCCTCCACAGCCCTCTGGCGTAGAGAATTCCAAAGATTCACCACCCCGAGTGAAGAAATTTCTCCTCATCTCAGTCCTAAATGTCCGACCCCTTATTCTGAGATTATTACCCTTAGTTCTAGACTCCCCAGCCAGGGGAAACATCCTCCCTGCATCTGCCCTGTCAAGCCCTGTAAGAATGTTGTATGTTTCAATGAGATCACCTCTCATTCTTCTAAACTCTAGAGAATATAAGCCTAGTCTACTCAATCTGTCCTCATAAGACAATCCCCCCATCCCAGGATCCAGTCTGGTGAACCTTCGTTGCACTCACTGTATGGCAAGTATATCCTTCATTAGGTAAGGAGACCAAAACTGTACACAAATATCTTGCAAAGGGAGACCAATTATTTGAAGTAATATTCATTACGACTAAACCATAAAGCCCATCCTTACACACCTGCTCAAGAGATAAGCTTACATTGTATCACAATTTCCCTGGCAGCTGCTTGTTATGTTGTAGAAAAGGTGATATCAGTGAATGCACACAGAAAGCATAATGAGTTCCAAGTACATTTCATGTGAGATACCAGAACAGCCATAAAGGTGAGGAAGCCTGACTAGAACGGCTCTCTGGACAGTGGGCAGTGGTGCCAGGATAGCTTCTTAAGAATCAGTGACCATCTCTACATTCAGAGGATGCAGTGACATGATATGTGATGATGTTGCTACATTGCCAAACATATTTAGATTCACAAACTTATTAACTTTATTTAATTTTCTCCCCTTAATTTTCGCCCCTGAACACACTGACTAATGCTGGGGTACAACAGGGGTGCTGGCTGGTCTCTGGTAGCTCCAAATGGCCATTCTTAATGCACAAGCTTAGACGCTGAATTTCTGCAGGTTAATCAATCCAATTCCCCCCTCCCCCAGTATCTGCGCACACACACCTTCCAGCAGGGCCTGCTGGATAACTGAAATCCTGACAAAGTTTCCCTTCCCGAGCCCAGAGGCCAATTCCTCAAATGCTGCCCTGGTTCCTTTCAGTAAACTTAGTAGATGCTGGGATTTGAACCTGCGCCTTTTGAGTCTGTTTTAGTTCACTTCTGGGTAGTGCACCAACACCAGTTGTGCATTCAGGGGACTTTTCCCCTTAATTTTAATAAGAAAAAGGTTTGGGATAATAAAAAGAAAGTTTTGGCTGCAACAAATATAACACCTACTTCCTCAGGAGCTTGCCGTGGTTGTTGAACGATGGCATTTTATGAGCAGGCTGTTGTTAGCTGTTCTAAAAAGATTCCTAATGCAGCAACACTGAGGGAAATTGTAAACCCCAAAAAAGGGTACGATCGAATAGGATGCTAAAGTGTTAAAAAATCTGAAACCCGAATCGCACCGGCTCACTTCCAGTTTTAATGGAGGTGGGACGGGTGGGGGGGGGGGGGGTGGGGTGGGCAACCAACCCACTCCCAGGAGGCGGGTGGGACATTTAAGTAGTTTAATGAGGCTACATGCTTTGTATTTTACCTCTCTTCCAGGTTTAACACTTGCCGGCCGGGTTTCCCGGGCCTTGGGGACCCAACAGGTAAAGGGAGGCGAGGACTGCTGCGTGGAAGTAGTTAGTGCTTTTCCAGCACTGCTTGTGATCCAGGAGGAGCAGGAGTGCTTCCCTCGGCCACCCAAGCTAACCTGCTTCTCCCCTGTCATCAGACCCCCCGCCATCAGACCACCCCCCCATCAGACCGCATGCCATCAGAACCCTCACCCCCCGGCCATCACACCCCTCGCCATCGGACCCCCCGCCATCACACACCCCGCCATCGGAACCCCCCGTCCCCCGGCCATCATACCCCCCCGCCATCGGATCTCGTCCCCCGGCCATCATACCCCCCCGCCATCGGATCTCCGGCCATTGGACACCCCCGCCATTGGACACCCCCGCCATCGAACACCCCGCCATCGGACACCCCGCCCACCCCACCATCAGACCCCCCGCCATCGGACCCCCCGCCATCACACCACTTGCCCCCAGACCCCCCGCCATCACACACCCTGTCATCGGAACCCCCGCCATCAGACCCTCTGCCATCAGACCCTCCGCGATCACAACACCACCATCACCCCCCCCGCCATCAGACCACCCGCCATAGGACTCCCCGCCAGCAGAACCCCCGCCCCCCCACCATCACACCTCCCGCCATCACACCCTCCGCCATCAGATCCCCTGCGCCCCTGCCATCATACCCTCCGCCATCACGCCCCCCCGCCATCAGACCCTCTGCCATCACACCCCCCCCCGCCATCGGCCCCCCCGCCATCACACACTCTGCCCACCCGCCATCACACCCCCCGCCATCAGACCCTTGGCCATCAGACCCCCCGCCATCGGACCCCCTGCCGTCAGACCTCCCGCCCACCCACCATCAGACACCCCGCCATCACACCCCCCGCCATCAGACCCTTGGCCATCACACCCCCTGCCATCGGACCCCCTGCAATCAGAACCCCCGCCCCCCCACCATAACACCCCCCCGCCATCACACACTCTGCCCACCCGCCATCACACCCTCCGCCATCAGACCCTTGGCCATCACACCCCCCGCCATCGGACCCCCTGCCATCAGACCCCCCGCCCACCCACCATCAGACCCTTGGCCATCAGACCCTTGGCCATCACACCCCCCCCGCCATCACACCCCCTGCCATCGGACCCCCCGACATCAGAACCCCCGCCCCCCCACAACACCCCCCGCCATCACACCCTCCGCCATCAGAACTCCCGCCCCCCTGCCATCAGACCCTCCGCCATCACGCCCCCCCGCCATCAGACCCTCCGCCATCACCCCCCCGCCATCGGCCCCCCCGCCATCACACCCCCCGCCATCGGACCCCCCGCCATCGGAGCCCCCCGCCATCACACCCCCCGCCATCACACCCCCCGCCATCGGCCCCCCCCCGCCATCACACCATCCGCCCACCCACCATCACACCCCCCGCCATCGGAGCCCCCCGCCATCAGACCCTCCACCATCACCCCCCCCGCCATCACACCCCCCCGCCATCAGACTCTCCGCCATCACCCCCCCCCGCCATCGGCCCCCCCGCCATCACACCATCCGCCCACCCGCCATCACACCCCCCGCCATCGGACCCCCGCCTTCACACCTCCCGCTATCAGACCCCCCGCCATCACAACCCCGCCATCAGACTCTCGGTCATCACACCCCCCCACCCAGCCGCCATCAGACCCCCCGCCATCAGACCTCGCGCCCACCCACCATCAGACCCCCCGCCCCCTCGCCATCACACCCCCCGCCATCAGACCCTTGGCCATCACACCCCCCCGCCCACTCGCCATCAAACCCCCCGCCATCAAACCCCCCGCCATCAGACCCTCCGCCAGCAGACCCCCTGCCATCGGACCCACCTGCATGAGCACAGAGTCCCACCCCCCCCAATGATTGGACCCCCCCTGCTATCACCGACCCTCTCCACTATCACTGCGCCCTCCCTCGCTATCACCGACACCTACACCCACCTCCACGATCAACGACCTCCAACCACCCCCCCCACCCCCTTACCCCTGACTGGGCGGGGATCCTGTTGGAAAAAAAAACACGCTCCACATCATTCGGGAACTCCGCCCCCTCCCCCAAACCCCCATGCCCCGGCCAGTATCACACAAGAATTACACAGTTGTAGATAGTGGCCCAGTTTCAAACCATCATCTGCACCCCATAAATACCGTTTTGACAATTTTTTTTGTGGTGATATGTTTATGCATGCAACAACAGGATGTAACAGGAAGTGAAGTAATCACTCGTGCACAGAAACTATCTGTTTTGAGTGAATGGTCACTGAGACCGTGAAGTGGGCAGCAGCGGATGGTATGTGAATGCAGTACTCCATACGGCGAGATGCAGCCAGTGGGTACAATCATTGCCTGTATGACTCAACAGTAGTAACCAGGCATAACAGAGGACAGGTGTGGGATTTCTGGGTTTACCATTTAATTGATGGGATGCTTCACTTTACTGGAGTTGCACATCGAACAGCCCAGACATGAAACAACAAAAAACTGAGGCAAGTGAATTTGACTGAATGGCTAACAGGGACACTCACTGCCCAGACACTGACATTTCTTTTGGGATCAGGAGGCTCAGAATTGGGCTCTTAAACCAGTCTCAAGTCATGACAGCATTGATTTCCAATGTGCTGAGAAACTTGACATTTTTAAATAAATGTCAGGCAATATTTCCATAAACAAAAAGTTCCCGCTTTCCCTTTCAATTACTGAGTTAATCTTAAAGGTGAATGATTCCACAAATTGTTCACGTATCTTACAAATTTGGTACTGATTATGCTCTATATTGTACCTTAACTGACGTAGCCTTTTCAACAGCACAACAAGCATATATTCTTTATGCCCATTCATGTTTAAAAGGGTCTGTCTTTATTGCTGGAAAGGAAAGAGAGCAAGAAAATCAATGTCATTTTTATTGTGCTGATTAGCAGCAATGTTACGACATCCTTGCTACACAACTGATCATTTCCATATGACTTACATCCTTAAGTTTTTTTTTCATTCATTCATGGCGTCGCTGGCAAGGCCAGCCTTTATTGCCCATCCCTAATTGCCCTTTAGAAGGTGGTGGTGAGCTGCCTTCTTGAACCGCTGCGGTCCATGTGGTGAAGGTACTCCCACAGTGCTGTTAGGGAGGGTGTTCCAGGATTTTGACCCAGCGACGATGAAGGATCAACTGATATATTTCCAAGTCAGGATGTTTTGTGAGACTTGGAGGGGAACTTGGAGGTGGTGGTATTCCCATGCGCCTGCTGCCCTTGTCCTTCTAGGTGGTAGAGGTTGCAGGTTTGGGAGGTGCTGCCGAAGAAGCCTTGGCGAGTTGCTGCAATGCATCTTGTGGATGGTATGCCGGTAGTGGAGGGAGTGAATGTTTAAGGTGGTGGATGGGATGCCCATCAAGTGGGCTGCTTTGTCCTGGATGGTGTTGTACTTCTTGAGTGTTGTTGGAGCTGCACTCATTCAGGCAAGTGGAGAGTATTCCATCACACACCTAACTTGTGCCTTTTAGATGGTGGAAAGGCATTGGGGAGTCAGGAGGTGAGACACTCACTGCAGAATACCCAGCCTCTGACCTGTTCTTGTAGCCACAGTATTTGTGTGACCGGTCCAGTTAAGTTTCTGGTCAATGCTGACCCCTAGGATGTTGATGGTGGGGGATTCAGTGATGGTAATGCTGTTGAATGTCAAGAGGAGGTGATTAGACTCTCTGTTGTTGGAGATGGCCATTGCCTCACTCTTGTATAGCGCGAATGTTACTTGCCACTCATCAGCCCAAGCCTGGATGTTGTCCAGGTCTTGCAGCATGCGGGCACAGACTGCTTCATTATCCCATGAATTGTGAATGGGACAGAATATTGTGCAATCATCAGTGAACATCCCCACTTCTGACCTTCTGATGGAGTGAAGGTCATTCATGAAGCTGCTGAAGATAGCTGGGCATAGGACACTGTCCTGAGGAACTCCCTGAAGCGATGTCCTAGGGCTGAGATGATTGGCCTCCAACAACCACAAACAACCATCTTCCTTTGTGCTTTAGTGCTGCAACTAGAGATAAATGGCTTTGATCTAATAGCCATTACAGAGGCGTGGTTACAAGGTAACCAAGGTTGGGAGCTAAATATTCCAAGGTACTTGATGTTGAAAAAAGACAGGCATAATGGAAAAGGAGGGGGATTAACCCTGATAATAAAGGATGACATAAGGACAGTTGTGTTAAAGGATCTTGGCTTGGAAGATCAGGAAGTAGAATCAGTCTGGGTGGAGATAAGAAATAACGAGAGGCAGAAAACAGTGGTGGGAGTAGCTTGTAGGCCCCCAAACAGTAGCTATACCATTGGACAGAGTACTAATCAACAAATAACAGGAGTTTGTAACAAAGGTAATGCAATAATCATGGGGGAGTTTAATCTTCATATAGAATGGGCAAATCACATTGGCAAAGGTAGTCTGGAGGACGAGTTCATGGAATGTATTTGAGACAGTTCCCTAGAACAATACATCATGGAAACAACCAGGAAACAGGCTATTTTAGACCTTGTATTGTATAATGAGATAGGGTTCTTAGTAATCTCATAGCAAAGGATTCTCTGGGGAAGAGTGATCATAATATGATAAATTAAAACCTCAAGTTTGAGAGAGAAATACATAAGTCGGAAACGAGAGTCTTAAACTTGAATAAAGCTAATTACATAGGTATGAGGGGTAAGTTAGCTAAGGTAGATTGGGAAATTAGATTAAAAGGTATGACAGTAAATAAGCAGTGGCCAACGTTTAAAGAAGTATTCCAAAATTCTCCACGAATATACATTCCATTGAGAAATAAAAACTCCATGGGAAAAGTGATTCATATGTGGCTAACTAAAGAAGTTAAGGATAGTATTAGATTAAAAGAGGCTTATAATGTTACAAAGAATAGTAATAAGCCTGAGGGCCTTAGAAACCAGCAAAGGATGACCAGAAAATTGATAAAAAGATAGAAAATAGAATGAGAGTAAACTAGCAAGAATTATTAAAAAAAGAAATACTTGCATTTATATAACACCTTTCACAACCACCGGATGTCTCAAAGTGCTTTACAGCCAATTAAGTACTTTTGGAGTGAAGTCACCATTGTAATGTGGGATATGCGGCAGCCAATTTGTGCACAACAAGCTCCCACGAACAGCAATGTGTGATAATGACCAGATAATCTGTTTTTGTTATGTTGATTGAGGGATACATATTGGCCAGGACATCGGGGGTAACCCCCCTGCTCTTTTTCAAGATAGTGCCATGGGATCTTTTACGTCCACCTGAGAGAGCAGACTGGGCCTCGGTTTAATGTCTCATCTGAAAGACAGCACCTCCAACAGTGCAGCACTCCCTCAGCACTACATTGGAGTGTCAGCCTAGAGTTATGTGCTGAAGTCCCTGGAGTGGAGTCCCAGCAGATTTTAAGAGCTTCTACATGTATGTAAAAAAGAGTAGAACAAGTAAGCGTGGTCCCTTAGAGGCTGAGACAGGTGAAATTATAATGGGGAATAAGGAAATGGCAGAGACTTTAAACAAATATTTTGTATCTGTCTTCACAGTAGAAGACACAAAGAGCATACCAACAATAGTGGGGAACCAAGGAGCTAATAAGAGTGAGGAACTTAAAGTGATTAATATCAGTAGAGCATAAAGTACTTGAGAAACTAATGGGACTAAAAGCCGACAATTCCCTAGAGTTCTAAAATAGGTGGCTGCAGAGATAGTGGTTTTGATCTTCCAAAATTCCCTAGATTCTAGAATGGCCCAGCAGATTGGAAGGTAGCAAATGTAACCCTGCTATTCAAGAAAGAAGGGAGAGAGAAAACCAGGAACTACAGGCCAGTTAGCCTGACAATAGTCATTAGGAAAATGCTGGAATCCATTATTAAGGAAGTGGTAACAGGGCACTTAGAAAATCATAGTATGATTAAGCAGAGTCAACATGGTTTTATGAAAGGGAAATCGTGTTTAACAAATGTATTGGAGCTTTTTGAGGATGTAACTAGCAATGTAGATAAAGGAGAACCAGTGGATGTAGTATATTTAGATTTCCAAAAGGCATTTGATAAGGTGTCACATAAAAGATTCCTATGCAAGATAAGGGTTCATGGGGTAGCATGGATAGAGGATAATGGACAGAAAACAGAGAGTAGGGATAAACAAGGATCAGTGCTTGGGCCTCCGCTATTTACAATCTATATTAATGACTTATATGAAGGGACCGAGTGTAATGTATTCAGGTTTGCTGATGATACAAAGCTAGGTGGGAAAGTAAGCAGTGAGGAGGACACAAAGAGCCTGCAAAGGGAGAGAGATAGGTTAAGTGAGTGGGCAAGAAGGTAGCAGATGGAGTATAATGTGAGGAAATTTGAGGTTATTCACTTTGGTAGGAAGAATAGAAAACAGAATATTTTTAAATGATGAGAAACTATTAAATGTTGGTATTCAGAGAGATTTAGGTGTCCTCGTACAGGAAACACAGAAAGTTAGCATGCAGGTACAGCAAGCAATTAGGAAGGGAAATGGCATACTGGCCTTAATTGCAAGGGGGTTGGAGTACACGAATAAGGAAGTCTTACTACAGTGGTACAGGGCTTTGGTGAGACCACACCTGGAATACTGTGCACAGTTTTGGCCTCCTTATCGAAGAAAGGACATACATGCCTTAGAGGCGGTGTAACGAAGGTTCACTAGATTGATCCCTGGGATGAGAGGGGTGTCCGATGAGGAGAGATTGAGCCTATACTGTCTGGAGTTTAGAAGAATGAGAGGTGATCTCATTGAAACATTTAAGATTCTGAGGGGGATTGACAGGGTAGACACCGAGATGTTGTTTCCCTTGGCTGGAGAGTCTAGAACTAGAGGGCAATCTCAGGATAAGGGGTCAGCCATTTAATACTGAGATGAGGAGGAATTTCTTCACTCAGAGGGTTGTGAATATTTGGAATTCTCTACCCAAAGGGCTGTGGATGCTGAGTCGTTGAGTATATTCAAGGCTGAGATAGATAGGAGCCGTATTGCCTACTCCTGCTCCTAATTCTTATGTTCTTATGTGCTAGGTATGACTCCAGCCATTGGAGAGTTTTCCTCTGATTCACATTGACATCAATTTTACTAGGGCTCCTTGATGCCACACTTGGTCAAATGCTGCCATGATGTCAAGGGCAATCACTCTCACCTCACCTCTGGAATTCAGCTCTTTTGTCCATGCTTGGACCAAGGCTGTAATGAGATCGGGAGCCGAGTGGTCCTGGCAGAACCCAACCTGAGCATCAGTGAGCAGGTTATTGGTGAGTAAGTGCCGCTTGATGGAAAGTGTCATCGACAATGCTATCACTTTGCTGATGACTGAGAGTAGACTGATGGGGCGGTAATTGGCCGGATTCGATTTGTCCTGCTTTTCGTGGATAGGACATACCTGGGCAGTTCTCCACATTGTCGGATAGATGCCAGTGTTGTAGCTGTACTAGAACAGATTGGGTAGAGGCATGGCTAGTTCTGGAGCACAAGTCTTCAGCATTACAGCTGGGATGTTGTCAGAGCCCATAGCCTTTGCTGTATCCAATGCGCTCAGCTGTTTCTTGATATCACGTGGAGTGAATCGAATTGGCTGAAGACTGGCTTCTGTGATGGTGGAGACCTCAGGAGGCTGATATGGATCATGCACTCGGCACTTCTGGCTGAAGATGGTTGCAAACGCTTCAGCCTTGTCTTTTGCACTCACATCCTGGGCTCTGCCATCATTGAGGATGGGGATGTTCATGGTGCCTTCTCCTCCCGTTAGTTGTTTAAATGTCCACCGCCATTCACAACTGGATGTGGCAGGACTGCAGAGCTTTGATCTGACCATTGATTGTGGAATCGCTTAGCCCTGTCTATAGCATGCTTCTTCCGCTTTTTAGCATGCATGCATGTAGTCCTGTGTTGCAGCTTCCCCAGGTTGGCACCTCATTTTTAGGTATGCCTGGTGCTGCTCCTGGCATGCTCTTCTACACTCTTTATTGAACCAGGGTTGGTCCCCTGGTTTGATGGTAATGGTAGAGTGAAGGATATGCCGGGCCATGAGGTTACAGATTGTGGTGGAATACAGTTTTGCTGCTGCTGATGGCCCACAGCACCTCATGGATGCCCAGTTTTGAGCTTATGTTGTACATTTGGTCAACATCCAAAATGAATTTGCCTCTTTTTCATGGTGAGTGCCCTTTTAAAGGTGAATTGTAAATGTTTCACTCATATTATACATGGAGTATATTTAGTATCTTCAATCCAGCATTGTTATGTATATTGTTGACATTTTTAGCACCTCATTTTTTAATCTTTCATTTATTTTCCAGCTCCATATCTGTAAACCACCCAATCCTTGCCTGACTAGCAGCTTTTCTGCTTGTGCACCCAATGTTTCTCTTGAGCCAGCTACAATTGGCATGTAACAGCAGCCTTTAGTGATTGTCCTATCAAGTTTCCTTTTCTCACATTAAGGAAACATATTGCCTCATTTTGCCAGGGAGCTCACTGTACACTCAACATGTTGTTAAATAACTAACTAATGACTAGTTAGTATTCACTAACTAATCTGCCATGGCATCACTCATAGATGAAGATTTTTTTAATGTATGGAGAGTAGAGTACAGCGGGAGCATTCAGTGACCTCAGGGGGGAGTGGGGATGAGACAGAATAGGCAAAGTGCCCAGACTGACGAATTAACAGGGTGGAGTGGAACAATGAATTATCACAGTGGCCAAAAATAGCTTACATTTTTTTTCGCCAGTGGTCACATTGTGCAGTGGCTCATGTCATCAGTATGGATCAATTGGCAACATTAGAAGCTCCTACCAATTCAGTCCAGAAATAGCTATTGGGGTCCTATGTACGTCAGTTAACATTTCAAATGGGCCTACTGGCTGATTTAAGGGGCCGCTCCGGCCACACAGGTGGGCCTGGTGAACATTGCCACAGGCACAGTGACGGTGGCAATGGCGGAGAATGAGTCACTGCCCACAATTTTCAGTATGCTACCGCCCCATTTCCGCCAGGCCGGATGCCTGAAAATTCATCCCAAGATTTTTTTATTCAACAGATAACCAGATGTTAGCTTCAAATTTAATTTGTGTCTTTCAGCAGATGAGTACATTCTTCAGTTAAGTGAGACTTGGAAAGAGGGATGCTATGGAAAATTGTAGCACTCACTATGGACGATGGGAATATAAACAAAGCCGGATCCTATTAATAACATATATCGTAATATTGTTTGAAGTTGTCCTATTTCCACCGTATTGCTCAACATTGTTTTGAAAATGATGCCAAAAACACTAGAGTAAAAACCAAAGGTCAAACATAAAGCCTTGAAAGCTTTGAAAGAAGCTCAGTACAATCATTAAGTATTTCAGACAGAAGGGATTATACTGGTCAGAGCGCTAATGGTGTAATACAATTCTGCTGCTGCTAATGGCCTACAGCACCTCATGGACGCCCAGTTTCAGGGGTATGGTAGTATAGTGGTTATGTTACAGGACTAGAAATCCAGAAGGTCTGGACCAACAGATCCAGAGACATGAGTTCAAATCTCACCACCACAGCTGGGGAATTTAACTTCAGTTAATTAAATAAGTCTGGATTCAAAAGCTAGTATCAGTTATGACCGTGTAATAACCCATCTGGTTCACTAGTGTCTTTTAGGGAAGGATGTCTGCCGTCCTTACCCAGTCTGGCCTATATGTGACTCCAGACCCACAGCAATGTGATTGACTCTTAATTGCCCTCTGAGATGGCCTAGCAAGCCGCTCAGTTGTACCAAACTGCTACAAAGGACTGCAGCAGTTCAAGAAGGCGGCTCACCACCACCTTCTCGAGGGCAACTAGGGATGGGCAATAAATGCTGGCCCTGCCAGCAATGCCCACATCCCATGAATGAATATAAAAAAAAAGTTTTGAGCTTATGTTGAAAGTTGAAAATGCCATGTCAGAAGTGTTACACAATACTTTAACTAGGAGGAACCTCAAGCCTATGTAGTATGTACTATGTGCTAATGTATATATACTTTTAAATTGACGTTAAATAAAGCTCGTGTTATGAACTGATTTATTTGCCACTCTCTGTCCCAGACTCGCCTCAGAGCAATCGATGTCAAGTTGATGCATCAGTTACTCTCTATCAATGAAGGCATTGAATCTATCAAGTGGATGATGGAGGAGAAGAGCACCATGGTCAGCAGGGACAGCAGCTTGGCAAGTAGTCTGTACAGCTTGGTAGAAAGCCAGAGCACTTCACTCCGAGGCAGTTGGAACAGCTTGCAAGATGGCAGTGATGGACTTGATGCAATATCAGTGGGAAGCTACCTGGACACGCTGGCTGATGACTTGCCAGGTCACAGCACGCCTTCAGACATAGACCCTTTCTCGGACAGACGTGAGACAGCAGATTCATTTAACAGTGAATCTATCAATAAGGAATCCAAAGATGACTCGGACGATGGATATTATTGTTTTGGATAAATTACGTGGAACCAAGAAGATAATTGTCTGCATTTAAAGGCAGATACTTATATAAAGTTATTGAGGTTAATTTTGACTTTGTGTGATAGTATAAAATGGGTAATATTAGCCACCCGCTGTACATCTCCTCCTCGGGAGAGGTGTATAACGGGTGGCAGATCCGATATCGCCCATTTTACACTACCACCCAAAGTCAAAGTTACCTGCATTAAGATGTTAGTACCTTGGTAAATTCAGTGCTTGGGGCCCTGTCATCAAGTGTATTTTGAAATCTTAAGGTAGAGCTTCCGCTCATACTATCAGCGCAATCCGGGTGGACTCGGTTAAACCAGTGCAAAAGATCAGGGAATTTTAAACATAAGTGAATTATGCCGAAAACTACTTCTGTTTGTGTTGTTCTTGATCTTTTACGTTGGTTCGAGATTCAATTTGCCCGAATCAGGCTCCGCCCACAAATCTGGCCACGCCCCCAGATCGAAATTATGAGATTGTGCAGGTTTGGGAAGGCTCTTCAAACTGCATTCATTTTCTTCAGCGTTATTAAGCACATTTTTACCGTTTTTTCATAGCAAAGATATCAAGAAACTGACTACACCAATGAAACTACTAAATGGTTCACAATAATTTTAAAAGTAATTTTCGGTGATTTTAAATCGGGTTACTCACAGCTGGAGGAATGGACACTCTTATTAAAAATGCTTATTTATTGGTGATAAACCCATTTTCAGCTGTATTAATAAAACCACACCAGGTTGCCACTCTTAAATACATCAAGGAATCCTTTTCATTGGGAAGAAAAAAGAATAAACTGTTACGTTCTATGACACTGCGCCATTGCGCTGGTTCATGGAAGGTTTAATGTTTGTGATTATGCAAATGAATTTTAGCAGAAACTTGAACTTTAACCTACCCAAGGCAATTTCAAGTGCATTTTGAGTGCAATTTCCTGATTGCACCCAAAGTGGAAACTCTTATTTTTAGGTTTTAAAAACTATTGGTTTAAACTGGTACTGCAACTTTCCCTTGTCTCTTTACAAGTGAAAAAAACAATTGTACACTGGCAAACAGGTCCATCCATTGGTCTAATTTATTGTCATTTTTTAACAAGAAAAGGGGAAAGACACATAGAAACATAGAACAATAGGAGCAGGAGTAGGCCATTCGGCCCTTCGAGCCTGCTCCGCCATTCAATATGATCATGGCTGATTCTCCATCTCAATACCATATTCCCGCTCTCTCCCCATACCCCTTGATGCCTTTTGTGTCTCGAAATCTATCTACAGGAAACTTTGGTTGATCCGGAGGTTGTATGTCCGGAATACTCGATCTAACGGCAAAAATCAGGAGCCGTTTTCTATAAGTTTTTCAGCTCTCATTCTTTTTTTTTTCCCAGTCAGGCACTGCAAGGTCTGTAGCTATAGCAACAGCTTCAGCTAGAGATGCTTGCAGCTGCAGCCGACTCTTTAGAAGCTGTTGCTAAGCAACAGTGTTTGTTGTCAGATACGGAGATGAAAACCTCCGTATGCTTCAACATTAACTTTGTATGTCCGGCAGTTTTGATCGGCAACACGCCGGTCCTGTCGGTGCCGGATATCACAAAGTTTCCTGTATCTCCTTCTTAAATATATTCAGTGACTTGGCCTCCACAGCCTTCTGTAGTAGAGAATTCCACAGGTTCACCACCGAGTGAAGAAATTTCTCCTCATCTCCGTCCTAAATGTCCTACCCCGTATCCTGAGAATGTGATCTCTCGTTCTAGACACCCCAGCCAGGGGAAACATCCTCCCTGCATTCAGTCTGTCTAGCCCTGTCAGAATTTTACAGAGGTCCTCATTATGTTCCAACATATAACCAGATGACAGAGAAGTTCACTTCTTATTAACAAGAGCTCAATTCAAATCAAACCTTGATTGAACGATACAATAAACCAATTACCTGAACTTACACTGGGTGACATAAGTTTTTTTGTTATGTTTTTGAAACTATTTGAAAAAGCCTCAGTGTCACAGCCAGTGTGCCAGTGCTGGAGATTTTACTCGTCCGCTCGAACTGGGAAGATCAAGATCGCTCCCCAGAAATGTGTAAACCATGTGACTGCACGGCTCCTCAGCTTCCACCCCGAGTTAAAGGTGCAGGTAAAAATAAATAACATTTGAGTTTTAAAAAGAAATCATGTTTGGTGTTCAGTAATTCTGAAAAATGGGCCTTGCCAAGAGTCTATGGAGAGTTAAAGGTCGGCGTTGGCAAATGTGCAACCATTCTGGAATTTTGATCTACTTATTAAAGTTACACTCAACATACATCATTTGCTTAAGCTGAACCATTGAATTAGGAGTGGGAAGGCAAGCACAGATATTAACTGAGCAAAACTGCTGCATAATGAGATATTTCAATGAGGAAAGCCAAGGTTAATACACAAGCACTGGAAGCCCTGCTGCAAGGAGTCAGGGAATGAAGGAACAGAATTTATGACCATTCTCATCTCCCCAAAGCACCTGCTTCAGCAGGCAAGGTGGCAGAAAGTAGACAGAACTGGTTGCTCACTAGAGTACTAGATATGACTGACTAAGGGGCAGGCCCCAGGTAATGCACAGCCCAAGGAGATCTAGGGTTACCAGATTCCCAGTTGTCTGCCTGCAAAAACCATGCAGTCAGCCGACACACTCACTCATTACCCAAGGTTTGAAGGCGCCGTGGGTTTGGCGTCACACAACTGAAAGAAAGCACAAGCACAAAGGGACTGTACTGTGCTGACAACATTCACACATCATCAAATTGATCAAATAAATGCACTTGTTATTGCTTCCAATAAAGCAGGAGTACAGCGTAATATAACAATAGACGCTATTGAAATAGCTGAGCATGAAAATATAAAAGAAAATGATTTGGGTGTGGTTATTTTGCAGATGTCACTCGTAACTTGGAAGAAATTGTGTTGCTGTGGTATTTATTGAAATATATCTTATATATTTGTACCTCACACATGATTCCTGCAGGCTACACTGATGTTTTGCCCTGCTACTTGTTATTCACTGTCTCCATCGTTTTTTCTTATTCCATGGCGAGATCTCTTTGAAGAGCAAAGTTATGCAGCAGATGGTGATGATTCTTGAGACCTTAGGGGCTGTACCACAATGTAACCCTGATCTTTTCAGTCATCTGCAGTGTTGCTTCAAGATACTAATTGTGTGCTTTATAATAATCCTGGTGGCAGCATAGGCCTTGCTGTATCTACACTTTGTAGATACATCGTTGGCGGAAGGGCAGCATGTCTGCAGTGGGTAGCTTTGTTCCCTTGGCAACCATCCTGCCATTCTTCCCCTCCAAATAAGGATGGCACAGATGATTTGTATAAAATGAAAGCATCAAGGGAACGGCCAGGAAAGTTGGGACCGACTTGTATGATTCTGCGCTGCTGGTTGGAGACTAGCTGTGCATGGATAGAGTAAAATGCTTTTTAGTTTATGTAGGCCACAGGAGCATGAATGGTCACGTTAACTGCATCAATGACCACTTGCACTTTTGGAAAGCCAGCAGCCTGATAGATGTGGGCAGGCCACTCATGCTACTGTTGCTGCTTAGTGGCAGTGTGATGAAGGTGTTGGCCATACTGAATAATGAATCTGTCACCGATTGATGCATATATGGGCAACAATGACAGCCATGGGCAGTGCCATTGCAGATGATGCTGTAAGCCTTCCTGACTTGAGCACCAAAATCTAGGCATACACACCAGTGCAGTCCTGAGGGAGTGCTGCACTGTCGGAGGTGCCGTCTTTCGGACAAGACATTAAACCTGCCCTCTCAGGTGGATGTAAAAGATCCCATGGTACTATTTCAAAGAAGAGCAGGGGAGTTATCCCCGGTGTCCTGCCCAATATTTATCCCTCAATCAACATAACAAAAAAACAGATTAACTGGTCATTATCACATTGTTGTTTGTGGGAGCTTGCAGTGCGCAAATTGGCTGCAGCGTTTCCTACATTACAACAGTGACTACACTTCAAAAGTACTTCATTGGCTATAAAGTGCATTGAGACGTCCAGTGGTGGTGAAAGGCGCTATAGAAATGCAAGTCTTTCTTCTTTTGGTGGTAGTGGCACATCTCGTTCACTGCCTCTCTCCTAAACCTGAGCTTGTAAGCTGCAGCTCTTCAGACAATCTCGGGTAGCTTGGGAAACTGTATAACCAATGGACAGTGTATGGGTGGTACTTTCAACTTTAGTGGTAGTGGAATGACCTCCTGTTATACACCTCATCCAATTTTCTTTTCCATTGAAGTCAAATGTTCTGGCAAAATTGAGAGTTCCATTGAAATTGGTCAATGGCAGTTATGTAAAATGGGCTGATCGTGAATCACTGCAAAAGAACATTGGTTGCAGTGTAAAATTGGCTGTCAGTTCGCTATCAGCCCATTTTCACTACCTGCGTAGACCAATTTCTTTCCTGAACTTCCTCAGCCAAGTTCAGTGCTAGAGGTGCACTGAACGCAATCCTCAAATTAGAAGTTGCAGGTCAAGTCGGCGGCAGAAACCTTACACCGAACAGTTTAGTACACAGACTGGAGCCACTCGAGTAAAGCCAGTTGTATCTTAGGACTGTCAATTCATCACACATGAGGAAGCACGCCTGAGTTAATAAGGTCATCTTGGCTGAGTTCTAGCACTCCTGTGAATCAGAGGTTATGGATTTAAGCCCCACTCTAGGATTTCAGCACATAATCTAGGCTGACACTCCAGAGCGGTGCATTGTTGGAGGCACTACCTTTCGGATGAGACATTAAACCAAAGCCCTATCTGCTGGTTCAGGTGGACATAAAAGATCCAATGGCACTTTTTGAAGAGGGGCAGGAGAATTCTCTTGGTTTCCTGGCTAACATTTATCCCTCTAGTCATCATCTAATTGCTGTGTGTGGGACCTTGCTGTGCGCAAATCGGCTGCTGCATTTGTCTATATAACAATGACGACTGCAATTCAAAAGTCACTCATTGGCTGTGGAATGCTTGGGACTTCCTGAAGCTGTGAAAGGCACAATATACACATGAATCCTTTTTTTCATCTGCTAGCAACAACAAATTAAATTCGAGCACTATAGTGCTTACAAGAAAACTGTAGTCACAGTAATTTCAGACATTGTGAGAAACAGATGCTTACAAGCACCCGTAAAATTACAGATCCATAACATTGCATCACTGCCGGCATTAGGCTTGGAAGACTGCAAGTCCCAGGCCATGGTTTTTTTTAAATAGATAAAACTGGAGCGTTTTACTGCCGAGGGTACAGTATTTCCCAGTGATGTGGTCAAACAAATGATTTATGTTTGGGTCAAATGGGCAACAGTGTAAAGAAAAACAGAGGTACTATTGAATAGAAACTGCTGATGAGATTATCCTCAGGATACTGCGAGTAGAGCTCTGGAGTGATTGGAGGCATTTTGTGTCCGTACAGGGCACTATGTAAGGAAACAATTCTACACAGTTATTCTGCACATAAATGGTACCAACAAAACAATTACTTGAGGGTTCAAATCAAAGCTGTCAAGAGATCTTGGGGGCTAAACTGGGCCATGTAGCGTCCGTATTTTAGGCGCTATGCGGCCACCTAACGCTCAAAAATGGAGTCTGAGATGTGGGATCCTTCCGACAGAAACTGCGCAGCCACCATCTTCGTAAAAGGCTTTGCACACGCTCATAACGACCACCGGCAGCATGCAGAGCAGGCAGATCATGGCGTCAATCAGTGTGCAACGCTGATTTGACGCCAGCGCTGCCATTTACCAACTGCACACTCCAGCCATCTCCTCTCTTAACCTCGCACAGCTGAACACGGCATTAAACGGAATGAAGCCCCCCACCCCGCCACCAGCGCTATTTAAAGGGATCATAAAATATTACAGGTTAGTTGCTGGATTATTTCTTCTGGCTGCTGATGCTTTTGTACGCGTTTTTGGCGTTTTCCTATTCTTGGCTAAAGTTTAAATAGTCTGTTGGCTTATCCTTCAATGTAATAATTCTACATTCTCACAATGATGTGTTTTTGCTTGTTCCTACATGAGGATGAACAAGCGTAGACAGGTGATCATGGCAAGGTAGGTCATGTGTAGAGTTTATGCCTGAGGCCAGGAAGCTGCTATCCAAGATTTTCAATACAATACTTACAACCAGTGCACAAATCTGTGAAAGCAGTGAACCATGGCCCAACATGCAGGAAGATGCCAATATCACTTAGTCGCTCGATTAGAATTAAAAATCATTTGAACTAACTGCAAAATCTTCTCTTTTGCATGTGTTACTTAACCTGAAGACAGATAGTTTGCTATGGTCATCTGCTGACCAATATTAAAATGCCACCTTTTTTCCAGAATAACGCAAATCCAATAATCACCTGAGATCAGAAATGCTGGAACTTAATTCAGCCCAAAAACAGGTGAGGCTGCAGGCAACACTGCCTGATATTCCACCCTCCACCCATTACTATTGGTGTAGAGTGGCCTAAAAGGGGCTGCAGGCAACATATATGAAAATTGGTCCCTCCACCTTTAAAGTTTTTAATCTTAGAAAGCAGTGGGGTTTAGGGTTTAAAAAAACAGAAAGAGGCCATTCATCTGTAGCACTCCGTGGCCACCTATCATTGATGGGTGGGCGATGGCAGCATTATTGGAAAGGCACCCTGCTGTTCCTTCAGGAAGTGGGCTAAAGTTTTGAATTCCTGCTGATTTTAAACTTGCTGCTTTCCATGCAACAATTGATTTCTCTGCCATCGATTGCCATTCGGGCCCCGCTTCTGCCGGACTGCTTCATGTATGCCTGCATCACACACGAGTGCTTTCCATGGGGTAGAAGGGGGAGGAGGAACTAGTGGGCTTTTTGGGAATGATGTCATCCTGTCAGTTCTGCCTCCTCTTCTGACATCTGGATGGAAGGCTGACAAGAATTTCTGTCAGAATCTCTCCTCGTCGAGAAAAAGGGGCAAAGACCCAATGAAAATGGATCCCTTCCCTTATTCTCTCCAATCTCGCAGATTGTGCCATTTTCATGCTCCAAATGCAAAGCAATTTTGGGGTTCTAGATTTTCCCTATTCACCCTATGAAAACCTCTCATAATACTAAAAAAACTCTATTTAATTTCCAGTTAGTCTTCTCTGTTCCAATGGAAATAGTTCCAGTAGCTCAAGTCTCTCCTCACAATTATTTTTTTGATGCCAGGTTTCAATCCTGGTGATTTTAGACATTACATTCATTCTGGATTTAATGTCCTTTCTACAATCAGATGTTAAAAACTGCACACAGGACTCTTAACTGTGGCCCAATTTAATATTTTGACCACAAAATAAAGTTGATTGCACATAGGCTGAATACTGGCATCTGTGATGTGAGGACTTCAAGTGCAGGCTGAGTGGATGATCCCTCTTCAACCAATTCAATTCACTCCACGTGATATCAAGAAATGGCTGAGCGCACTGGATACAGCAAAGGCTACGGGTTCCAACAAAACCCCAACTGTAGTGCTGAAGACTTGTGCTCCAGAACTAGCCACGCCTCTAGCCAAGCTGTTCCAGTGCAGCTACAACACTGGCATCTACCCGACAATCTGGGAAATTGCCCAGGTATGTGCTGACCACAAAAAGCAGGACAAATCCAGCCCAGCCAATTCACACCCCATCAGCTTACACTCAGTCATCAGCAAAGTGATGGAAGGTGTCATTGACAGTGCTATTAAGCGGCACTTATTCACCAATCACCTGCTCACCGATGCTCAGTTTGGGTTCCACCAGGATCACTCAGCTCCAGACCTCATTACAGGCCATTGTCGGGAGCAGTGAGAGCGGAGATTCAGTGAGTATTTAAACTCACTTTCGCGGGCTTTTTTTCCACAGACTTACCGGCGGCGGCGTTCCAGAGCCACGTCACGATTCAAAACGGGACGCAGGCAGGAGGAAGCAGCTGATTGAGTAGCATAAATGCTCACCCAAACAGTTAAGGTTCATAGTTTATAAAGTTAGAAGGTCTTAATTTTGTGGTTATAGTGTCTAAGGTCTCTGTTGTGTAGCGGGGAGTGCTAGGAAACAAGGGCCCTTGAGTATATCATTAATTGTAGTATAATTGGTGGTACTGATTTAATTTAAATTAATTAAAGGGTAAGTCATGGCAGCAAAGCTTGGCCCCATGGCTAGCTCCTCCTGCACTATGTGGGAAATCAGGGACACTTCCTGTGTCCCTGACGACCATGTGTGCAGGAAGTGTATCCAGCTGCAGCTACTGGCAGACAGCATTGCGGCGCTGGAGCTGCAAATGGATACATACTGGAGCATTCGCGATGCTGAGGACGTCGTGGATATCACGTTTAATCAGTTGGTCACACCACAAGTAAAGGCAGCACAGGCAGGAAGGGAATGGGTGACCGCCAGGCAGAGTAGTAGGCGCAGGCAGGTTGTGCAGGGGTCCACTGTGGCCACCCCCCTCTCAAACAGATATACCGCTTTGGATATTGTTGGGGAGGATGGCTTATTGGGGGAAGGCAGCAGCAACCAAATTCTTGGCACCATGGGTGGTTCAGCTGCATGGGACAGGAGGAAATAGAGCAAGAGAGCTATAGTGATAGGGGATTCTATTGTAAGGGGAACAGATAGGCATTTCTGCCGCCGCAAACGAGACTCCAGGATGGTATGTTGCCTCCCTGGTGCAAGGGTCAAGGATGTCTCGGAGTGGCTGCAGGGCATTCTGGAGGGGGAGGGTGAACAGCCAGTTGTCGTGGTGCATATAGGTACCAACGACATGGGTAAAAAATGGGATGAGGTCCTAAAAGCTGAATATAGGGAGTTAGGAGGTAAATTAAAAAATAGGACCTCAAAAGGTAGTAATCTCAGGATTGCTACCAGTGCCACGTGCTAGTCACAGTAGAAATAGAAGGATATTTCAGATGAATACGTGGCTAGAAGAATGGTGCAAGGGGGAGGGATTCAAATTCTTGGGACATTGGAACTGGTTCTGGGGGAGGTGGGACCAGTACAAACTGATGTCCTAGGGGGAGTGTTTGCTAGTGCTGTTGGGGAGGGTTTAAACTAAAATGGCAGGGTGTTGGGAACCTGTGCAGGAAGACATAGGAAAGGGAAGCAAGGATAGAAGCAAAAGACAGGAAGGAGAAAGGCAAAAGTGGAAGTCAGAGAAATCAAGGGTGTAAATCAAACATGGCCGCAGTAAACAATAATTCTAAAAGGTCTAAGAGTGTTAAAAAAACAAGCCTGAAGGCTTTGTGTCATAATGCGAGGAGCATTCGTAATAAGGTGGATGAATTAGCTGCGCAAATAGATGTAAACGGATATGATATCATTGGGATTATGGAGACATGGCGCCAGGGTGACCAAGGCTGGGAATTCAACATCAGGGGTATTCAATATTCAGGAAGGACAGGCAAAAAGGAAAAGGCGCTGGGGTAGCATTGCTGGTTAAAGAGATTAACACAATAGTAAGGAAGGATATTAGCTCTGATGACGTGGAATCTGTGTGGGTAGAGCTGAGAAATACCAAGGGGCAGAAAACATTAATGGGAGTTGTATACAGACCCCCAACAGTAATGCTGAGGTTGGGGATCGCATTAAATGAGAAATGAGAGACGCGTGCAATAAGGGCACAGCAGTTATCATGGGTGACTTTAATCTACATATAGATTGGTCTAACCAAATTAGTAACAATACTGTGGAAAAGGAATTCCTAGAGTGTATACGGGATGGTTTCCTTGACCAATATGTCGAGGAACCAACTAGAGATCAGGCCATCTTAGACTGGGTATTATGTAATGAGCAAGGAATAATTAGCAATCTTGTGCGAGGCCCCTTGGGGAGGAGCGATCATAATATGATCGAATTCTTCATTAACATGGAGAGTGAAGTAGTTGATTCAAAGACTTGGGTACTGAATTTAAATAAAGGAAACAATGATGGTATGAGGCGTGAGTTGGGTAGGAAGGATTGGGGAATGTTACTTAAAGGGTTGACGGTGAATAGGCAACGGCAAACATTTAAAGATCGCATGGATGAACTACAGAATTTGTTCATCCCTGTTTGGCATAAAAATAAAACAAAATAGGTGACTCAACATTGGCTAACAAGGGAAATTAGGGATAGCATAAGATCCAAGGAGAGGATATATAAATTGGCCAGAAAAAGCAGCAAACTTGAGGATTGGGAGCAGTTTAGGATTCAGCAAAGGAGGACAAAGGGATTAATTAAGAGGGGGAAAATAGAGTATGAGAGTAAGCTTGCGAGGAACATAAAAACTGACTGTAAAAGCTTCTATAGATATGTGAAGAGAAAAAGATTGGTACAGTCAAGCGTAGGTCCCTTGCAGTCAGAATCAGGGGAATTTATAATGGGGAACAAAGACAAGACTGACCAATTTAATACATACTTCGGTTCTGTCTTCACAAAGGAGGACACAAATAAACTCAGAGATGTCGGGGAACATAGGGTCTAATGAGAGGGAAGAACTGAATAAAATCAGTATTTGTAGGGAAATGGTGTTGGGGAAATTGACGGGATTGAGGGCCTGATAATCTACATCCAAGGGTACTTAAGGAAATGGCCCTAGAAATAGTAGATGCATTGCTGGTCATCTTCCAAAATCCTATAGACTCTGGAATAGTTCCCATGGATTGGAGGGTAGCTAATGTAACCCCACTATTTAAAAAAGGTGGTAGAGAGAAAATGGGGAATTATAGACCGGTAAGCCTGACATCGGTAGTGGGGAAAATGCTAGAGTCTATTATAAAAGATGTAATAGCAGAGCACTTGGAAAACAGTGACAGGATCGGACAAAGTCAACATGGATTTACAAAAGGTAAATCATGCTTGACTAATCTACTGGAATTTTTTGAGGATCTAACTGGTAGAATAGATAAGGGAGAACCAGTGGATGTGGTGTATTTGGACTTTCAGAAGGCTTTCGATAAGGTCCCGCATAAGAGATTAATTAGTGTGCAAAGTTAAAGCACATGGGTTTGGGGTACTGATTGGATAGAAAACTGGTTGGCAGACAGGAAGCAAAAGATTTGGAATAAACGGGTCTTTTTCTGAGTGGAAGGCAGTGACTAGTGGGGTACTGCAGGGATCGGTGCTAGGACCCCCGTTATTCACAATATATATTAATGATCTAGATGAGGGAACTAGATGTAATATCTCCAAGTTTACAGATGACACAAAGGTGGGTGGGCATGTGTGCTGTGAGTAGGATACAGAGAAACTCCAGTATGATTTGGACAGGTTGGGCAATTGGGCAGATGCAGTATAATGTGGATAAATGCGAGGTTATCCACTTTGGTGGCAAAAACAGGAAGGCAGATTATCTGAACGGCAATAGATTGGGAAAAGGGAAAGTGCAATGAGACCTGGGTGTCCTTGTGCACCAGTCGCTGAAGGTAAGCATGCAGGTGCAGCAGGCGGTTAAGAAGGCATATGGTGGCCTTCATAGTGAAAGGTTTCGAGTACAGGAGCAAGGATGTCTTGCTGCAGTTGTACAGGGCCTTGGTGAGACCACACCTTGAGTATTGTGTGCAGTTTTGGTCGCCTTATTTGAGGAAGGATGTTCTTGCCATGGAGGGAGTGCAGCGAAGATTCACCAGACTGATACCTGGGATGGCAGGAATGATGTATGGAGAGAGATTGGGTCGATTAGGCTGATATTCGCTAGACTTTAGAAGAATGAGAGGGGATCTCATTGAAAATTATAAAATTCTAACAGGACCTAGACAGACTAGATGCAGGAAGGATGTTCCCGATGGCGGGGGAGTCCAGAACCAGGGGTCACAGTCTAAAGATAAGGGGTAAGCCATTTAGGACTGAGATGAGGAGGAATTTCTTCACCAGAGAGTGGTGAACCTGTGGAATTCTCTACCACAGAAGACAGTTGAGGCCAATTAACAAATATATTCAAGAAGGTGTTAGATATATTTCTTAAGGCTAAGGGGATCAAGGGACATGGGGAGAAAATAGGGACAGGGTATTGAATTTGGATGATCAGCCATGATTGCACTGAATGGCGGAGCAGGCTCGAGGGGCTGAATGGCCTACTCCTGCTCTTATCTTCTATGTTTCTATGTTTCCAGCTTTGGTCTAAAGATGGACAAAAGAGCTGAATTCCAGAGGTGAGGTGAGAGTGAGTGCCCTTGACATCAAGGCAGCATTTGACCGAGTATGTCATCAAGGAGCCCTAGTAAAACTGAAGTCAATGGGAATCGGGTGGGGGGGCGTGCGGGGAAACTCTCCACTGGCTGGAGTCATACCTAACACAAAGGAAGATGGTTGTGGTGGTTGAAAGTCAATCATCACAGCCCCAGGACATCACTGCAGGAGTTCCTATCGGCAGTGTCCTAGGCCCAACCATCTTCAGCTGCTTCATCAATAACCTCTCCTCCATCATAAGGCCAGAGCTGGGGCTGTTCGCTGATGATTGTACAGTATTTAGTTTCATTCGCAACTCCTCAGATAATGAAGCAGTCCATGCCCACATGCAGCTAGACCTGGACAACATTCAGGCTTGGGCTAATAAGTGGCAAGTAACATTTGCGCCATACAAGTGCCAGACAATGACCATATTTAACAAGAAAGGTTCTAATTCAATGGCATTACCATCACCAAATCATCCACCATCTACATACTGGGGGTCAACTTTGACCAGAAACTCAACTGGACCAACCACATAAATGCCGCAGCTACTAGAGCAGGTCAGAGGCTGGGTATTCTGCAGTGAGTGACTCACCTCCTGACACCCCAAAGCCTCTCCAACACCTATAAGGCACAAGTCAAGAGTGTGATGGAATACACTCCACTTGCCTGGATGGGTGTAGATGCAACAACACTCAAGATGGTCAATACCATCCAGGACAAAGCAGTCTGCTTGATTGGCAACCTATCCACCACCTTAAACATTCACTCCCTCCACCACCGGCGCACCGTGGCTGCAGTGTGTGACATCTACAAGATGCACTGCAGCAACTCGCCAAGGCTTCTTCGACAGCACCTCCCAAACCCGCGACCTCTTCCACCTAGAAGGACAAGGGCAGCAGGCGCATGGGAACACCACCACCTCCAAGCTCCCCCTCCAAGTCACACACCATCCTGACTTGGACATAAATTGCCGCGGGGTCGAAATCCTGGAACTCCCTAACAGCACTGTGGGAGTACCTTCATCACACAGACTGCAGTGGTTTAAGGCGGCGGCTCATCACCACCTCCTCAAGGGCAGTTGGGTATGGTAGCATAGTGTTATGTTACTGGACTAGTAATCCAGAGGTCTCGACTAATGAGCCTAAGACATGAGTTCAGAACTCACCACCACAGCTGGGGTATTTAAATTTAGTTAATTAAATAAATCTGGAATCATTAGAAAAGTTTGAAAATTAGCACCAGGCGCCAAGGCTTCAGACTGCACACAAAATTCATTCTCGCTGCTCAAAGAAATGATTGGAGTGCTAATTTAAGTCTTAAAACCCAAGCTCATTGGCATTACACTCAAAGGGTGGACCAATATCGGGTGCGGTCTAATCTCAACTCATCATTGCCACAGGCTTTTCCCAGTACTTAAAAAGGGAAGGCTCATTGATACTGCACCACCTCATTCTCAGCATTGCTGGCTGTGCAGCTGCTTCAGCAAGGAGAAGCACAACAAGGAAAAGGAGTCAGAGGACTGAAGCAGGTGTGCTCATGGCAGATCCACCTCAGTTGGGTGGTCAGGGCGATTGACTGTTTTAACAAATGCTGCATACCACCATCTACTAGCTTCACACACTGCCCAAAGCACCACACCCCCAGCGCTCACCCATCAACAATCTCTACCTACCAACCCTCACACCCAGATCTCACACCTTGCACACAATGACAGCTATTCAACTATGGGAGGCACAAGGATCATTAGTTATTAGAATTCATGTGATATGTTTATGCATAAATTTATTAATGGAGTTTGCAATATTTTGTGGTCTCTCTCATTTCACCTTTGCACCCAGGAGGATGCCGTGATATGGCATGACACAGGGATGGTATGATGCGGATGTGGTGAGCAAGTGGGTTTAAGTCATCCTGGTGTGAGGCTGGGGGTTTGTTTGGAGGAGGTGGCAGAGTTCTGTGATTATCACCCTGGTGATGTGGAGCCAATACACTGTTCATTGCTTAATTGCTGTCGGAATACCTCGGAGGATAAGGCCTCTTGGTGTAAGTCCTGATGTCCCTCCTCATCCCTCTGCACACATGTTCCCGTATTTCTCGCTGCATATGCTCCCTCCATCTGGAGGGTGAGATTGCATGACAGTACAGCCCCCACAAATGTTGCCAAGTGTAGCAGTTTGAATCTTTGAACAATAAACGTAGCTACTTTGTAGTTGCCAGAAGACTGCTGATACAAAGGAAGCTTAAAATTACTCACAGAAACTGTTCGAGTGGGTGAAACTGACAAGAAACCATTGAAACTAACCTGCCCTGACAGCTGGCAGTGATTAATGCTGATGCCTTTAAATAACATCACTGGAGTTGGCTTCCTGGAGCTGCATGCCAGCTCTCCCTGTCGCTGTCTGGTCAAGGCACTAAGGTAAGAGGCAACAATAAATTTTCCAGAATAACAGAAAATGCTGGAAAAACTCAGCAGGCCAGACAACATCCGTGGAGAGAAATTAGAGTCAATGTTTCGGGTCAAAACCCTTTATCCAGATCGGGCCGCCAGTGAGCATTGTACATTCACCGACGTCACGATCTGCCTGCCGTTGAAGTCCCCAGTGATACCTCGTAGCAATGGCGCAATGGTGGTGGGGCCGGATTTGTCATGCGCCACTGGATTCACCTCGCCCCGGTGCTACTGCATCAGAGCCATATTACCGCCATCTGCTGGCACTAATGGGAGGCGCTAAGGTATCTAAATTTTCCCCCTTGTTCTTTAAGACAAAAGAAAATTGGTTATGCGTCTCATTAACATTGTGCACTTTCCAATTAAACTTCTATTTCCAGTACTTGGACATCAGTAATACTCTCACAAATAGTTTAGTAGGCATGACACACTCAGACTTTGACCAATGTTGCTGGGATTTCACAATCATACTTGCCCATCAGAACAAACAAATGATCAGGAATTCACATCAGTTCTACTATGGTGAAGGGACAACATTGTTTAAACCGGTTTACTTTTATTATTTATGGGTTTGTACAGTATTTGATAAAAAATTCAACAATATTATAGCAGCCATTAGGCTGGACATAATGGGCTCGATTTTGCCATTGGTGCGGGCTGGGGGTGTGTCAGCCGCTTTTCGTGTTAGCCACCCGACTCCAATTTGATGTGGGAAAAACATGCGATTTTCCTCTAACTGGGTAATTGATTTCCAGTGTGTGGGAACCCCTGGCCCACTTAGTTTTTCCATCCTGAAAGTCGCCTCCGATGACGTCATCAGTGCTGCTGCATTTAAGGCCTGCAAGTAGCCTTGCTTCTTCTGTGGACTGCAAACCTTATGCCCTTTGCTGTGATAGACTCCTCCAGCCAATATGTCCAGCAATAGGCCAAAATCTGCACCAAGGTTCGATGACGCGCCCTGCAAGCTCTGGCGGAGGGAGCAAGAGGAAATAAGGAGGTGCTCTTCCCTTCCTCAGGGAGGAAGAAGACTCCCCCAGCAGACGAAAGCTGATGCAAGTGGCCCAGGAGGTCAACTTTGTCTATGTGCCGCAGAACCTGGCTGCCGTGCAGGAAGAGGTTTCATGGCCTTCTGCGCACTGGAAAAGTGAGTATGACTTTCCCATCACCCTCAATCTGATCCCCATTGCCACTCCTCACCAGCACTCAGCTTTGACAACCTCTTCCTCCACATACCACTTGACACTGACATCCCTGCACCCTTACCCATTCCCTCTCTATGGTCACATTCAACTAACTATTCGACTATGCAGCCCTCACACTCCCTATCGCTGTGATGCTAGGAAAACAACATACAACAAACAGGGAGGGCCCTTGGTCTTGCCACCTTACTCCATCTTTGTCTCCTTCTAACCAGCAATGATATGATTCTCTACACTCCTTCATTCTCACTCAAACTCCACTTGTCTCTCATTGCAGGAAAAGAGAGCTCACAATAACAGGGAAAGAGCGAGGACAGGAGGAGGGCCACCCTCAGTAGCCCAGCTCACCTCCTGGGAGGAGGCGGGCCTGGAGATTGTGGGAGTGGAGGAGGATGCGCAAGTGGGGGCGGACAGACGGGTGCACCAGAGCAAGCTGGTGACAGAATAGTTTATCATCTCTCATTGACATTGCATGAGTCACTGATAATGATTTTGATGCTCTAACAGATTGACTTTTGATCATCTACAATATTAAATGTGCATGTAACCCTGGCCTCACATCTCTGACTCTGTCCTTTACACCCCCACAGGAACATCGAAAGCCCCCGTCCCCACTATCCAGGAGGAACAGCCTGAGCCTCCAGATACCTCAGAGGAAGCTGCAACCTCCAAGGGCACAGCATCAGCAGAATTCAGCACACCTAGCATCAGCGCAGACACTCACACCTCGGTGGTACCTTCGCGAGGTAGTGCAGTGTTGTCACCTGGTGTATCACAACTCACAAGTGAGCATCAGCAGATGGTGGAGACAGGGACAGCAGCGGAGAGTCCAAGTCGGAGGGCGCAGGACTCTGCCAGCTCGGCTCAGCTGCATGTCGACTTTCTGCCTCCGGGTTCATCCAGAAGAAGAGCGGTGCTGGAACTCCAGGAAGAGGTGCAGGAGTCTCTGGCAGGTTTTGTCTCCAGGGTCAATGTGAGTGTGGAGCGAATGGAGGAGTCCATCGCTAACACGAGCAGAGCTGCAGAGCCTTTGCGGAGGCATTGGCGCATGAACGCATCACCACGGAAAGAATGGCAACCTCCGTGGAAAGGATGGCTACCTCCATGGTAAGGCTGGCTACTGTAGAGGAGAGGATGGCTACATCCATGGAGGAGCTTAGTCGCCAGGGTATGGAAAACATGGTATTTGTTCAGAATAGACTGACATCTCTTGAGGAGCAATGGTCAGCTCGAGCAAACAAACCAGATCTTCAGGCAAGTCCTCCGGAGTAGGACTTCCAGTACAGAAACAGGTCCTCATGGCCCCCCTGAATTGCAGCAAGGTGCTATCAAGCCACCTGCTAGCTCTGAAGTGGGGCTGACCCATGAGAGGGATGTTGGTGGCATACAACAAGGAGGTGGCGGCTCCTCTCCAAGCACTCACACGACCATGCCACTGCAGAGCCCTACCAGAGACCCCACCCAACTGAGATTGGCATCTCAACCCCTGCACAGCCGCAGGAGCAGCAGACTGTTGCCAAGCCCTCACAGGTTCGCAACCCCAGCGGACGCCCACCAAAGGTGTCGAGACAGGAGCAGCAAGAAATTGAGCAAGGGGCCTCCACATCTGCTGAAGTCACAGGGGAAGCACCACGTAGGAGCACGCGTAAGTGGAAGACAATGCGCAAGTAGTCACAAGGGCAGTCACTTGGGTGAAATGTTATGTTTAATGTTGAAAAGCCATCAGTAGGTTATTGTCATTGATGTCAGCAGTTGTGGCATGTGTCATATCGCTAACGGGGCTTCCACATTGAGGGATTAAGATGATTTGATTTGTCAGTATCGTGGTCAGAGTGGTAGGAACCGCAGATTCTGGGCCATCGCCAATGCTCTGGCAAGAAGCTGCGAGGCAAAAGTGCTTGATTGTCTAGGCTAAGCAAATCTGGCTGAGATGAGTGCGTGCCTTGTATCCTGGCCAATGATGGAGACGGAGGACGACGGAGGAGGAAGAGGAAAGCCTGCCAGATTGTCAAACCAAACCGAACACGTAGTTACACTGGCTTGATCTTTGGAGAAATGGATGTGATTGTGCACAATGGCAAAGAGGGCATTGGTTACCTGCATGATGCAAGTGTGTGCGACCGCCTGGGAGACGCCGCTGATGTCTGCTGCTGATCCCTGGAATGAGCCTGAAGCAAAAAGGTTGAGTGTGGTGGTGACTTTGACGGCCACTGGTAAGGGGTGTTAACCCACTCCTCTGGGCTCCAGGTCTTGCTGCAGCATTGCACAGATGTCACCCACTACCTCTCGCAAAAGTCTGAGCCTCCTTTGGCACTGCTGCTCAGTCATGTTGAGGTAGCTGATCCTCTGTCTGTAGACCCTGTTTGGGGGGGTATCTCCAGCGCCGACAGGCTTCCATGCACTGGCGCCTTCTGGCCTGTGCAGCTTCAGGTGGCTGAGCAGCAGCTTGGAGCTCCTGCAGTTGGTGTTGCTTTTGTTCAGGATTCTGCTGCTGCCGCGGCTGGTCTTTGTCCGAATCTGATGTCCAGGAGGAAAGGAAATAAATGGTTCCCATTCTTCTGGTATATACCTCAGTTGGGGAAGTGCTCATTGAAGGTGGGGAGAGGGGTTTCCCAGGAGGTCATACTGGAGATGGGTGTGAGGCTCCAAACTTCCACAACAATGATTAGGCCTGTTAAAAGTTCCCCCAGACCTGACAACAAAGTTCTGCCACCTGCAAATGATGATTGGTGAAAACTCCTTTTTAATGGTGGAGCTGCAGCTGTTAGTAAGCAATCCACTTGTGCTGCCGCCAGGTTTCACTGGCATGTTTCGGAGGAGGTGTGCAGCACGTGGGAAAACTGTTAAAATCAGAAAGGCCTCTCAAAATGGGATTATAGAGGCACTTAACTGGTTGTTAAGGGCCTCTTGGAGGCGGGATGGAGACGGGGTCAGAAAACTCGCATGTGGGAAAATTGCTCGGAGGCGGGATCGGGCCCGCCCACCAGTTTTTGCGATTTTAACACCTCACACGCCTCCAATCCCGCCTCTTTGGGCCTGGCAAAATCGAGCCCAATGTAGCAGTTCATCATCCGAGTTGAAAACAAGGCAATGACATTCCTTCTAAGCAAACCTCTGCATAAACATAAATTTACAGGTAAAATTTTTCAGCTGAAATGAGCTGGTAGAAGGATGTAGACAGATTAAAATCCTTGTAGATAAAATGGCTAGAATAAGTGAATCACGGGGAAGGGGATGAGACATTAAACCATGGCCCTGTTTGCCCTTTCAGGTGGACAAAAAAATCCCGCGGCACTATTTGAAGAAGAGCAAGGGAGTTCTCCCGGTTTCCTAGCCAACATTTATCCTCAATCGACACTACTAAAACAGACTGGCCTGGAAATTGCGGTCGGAGGCTTGCCGCCCACATACGCCTCCGAACCGCAAGAAAACTCCGTACTTACCCGATGGCTCTGGAGCTTCGGACTCTGGTGGTCTTAGGTCTGCAGGCACACGCCTGTGTAAAGGCCCACGCATCTTGACAGATCACAAATTCTGGGGTTTTGTGCACGTGCACCGCATGCAGAAACCGTAACTCGTGGTGCACCTACGGCCATGTGCGTACGCTTTCATAGGCCCCGTAAAATCTGGGCCATTCAATGCTCATATATCTCATTAATGTTTTCTTCCTTTCAGGCTGGTGTCAGCCAGACCAGTGGAGCCTGTCTTCCATTACCCAGTGTAGCCTCACTCTTTCTCTTCTGGATTTTTCTTTTGACGAGAGGCTTCAGGCACTTCTAAATAAAGATGATCCGTCGGCGCAAGTGTGGCTATGTAGTAGCCCAGTCTGCCCAGGCTCACTGATGCAGACATCATCCGAAATGGTAGGGGTGGGGTAATTTGCATAGTGGGGGAGTAGGTGTGGCAACAACGCCCATCTCAAACCACTAGTTGGAATGTCAGAGCAGTGCCATGGACTTCTGATGGCAGAGGAAGCCCTATAAGGGCCCAACAAACATTTCTTTTCCACCTCTTCTACTCCCAGCAGAGCAAGCAGGCTTCTTGGAGAAAGTAATTGTTCCCCTCTGGGATTGGTTACCTTTCCATGGTAAAGGTTTGTGGCTTTCATTAGGCCCTCAGTTGGGCCCATGCCAATCCTCAAAAGGTAGAAGTTCCCGTGAGTCCCTTTCTGAGTGGAATGGGTGGAATTTCCTGGGGTAGGGTAGCCTGGGAACTTCCCAGATATGTCCCCTGATGTGGGTGACATAGGTAAAAGATCCACCAATGCCCCCCACCACAATTTAATGGGGGAAATTTGGTTATATGAACATAAGAAACAGATAAAGACCAGCTAGTCCATTGAGTCGGTCCCATACAGCCACGTTGCGATTAGATAACACGACCCCGATGCTCTCCACCCACTAGTAACCACGTCATTCTGGTCAGATTGGAATCTGGGGGGATCCCATCCCAAATTCTTGTCCCTTCAGGGGAGATCTTCTTTTCCACCTTCCTTGAACCCAAGAATTTCAAGGCTGATGTATGAAGCATAAACAGTTACCATGCAATTTTCACCAAAAGAGCCTCGAGGAAGCAATGAATGGCAATATAGTACTGTTGCTAAACATTAAAGTCTGCCACAAAGAGCTTGGATTTGGACAGAAACTATCATAGAGTTTGGAAAGAACCAGGAATCAAAGATTTTGTGTGTTCACGGTGATAAGACTGTTGCTATGTGATATTATCATTCAATAACCCAAATCAAAAAGCTGGTGATAGGAATCTATTTCCAACCAAACAGCTTGCTCCCTTTCTGAGTCCAAGTAGTATTGCTGATGTTCAAAGGCTGTGGAAAAGTGGGATCCTTTCATGACAATTCTATCATGACTAGATGGTCTTGTTTTAGTTTACAGTGTCACCAGAGAAATGTCCTCTAGTTGTTTTCTGATACAACATTTTCTTAGCAGCTTCAGTGAAGTTAGGGTCTTGGATCTGAGGTTTCACTCATATTGCACATATCATTAAAATTATTTGGTATTATTAATATTGATAAAACATAAGGACTGTTCCAACGAGAATGAGCTGGTGTCCCAGTAGAGCACTGTGTATCAGGGAATGGTGTGTGTCCCTGACTCACCACCTAGGACAACATTTTGTTTGTGTGCCATGTGCAACGAAATTGTAAGCCTGTTTATACAAAGAATGCATTGATGATCTTCCCTCATGGTGAGTTCAGGCCCTTGGAGAAGTGGATGGAGGGAAAGTCAAATGCTGATTCTAAGACAATGAAAGGCAGCTCCAAAAGGGAAGTGGGTTTTACTGAATTATCACAAATTCCAGAAAGGATGACGTGTATGTTTTTTAGTGTCTTTCAGTTTCTTTTTTGTTGCTGTGTTTTATACTTTCAAATTGATGGTAGAAAATAGTCTGGGCGAAGGCATTTAGTTTAGAACTCTCCCTGGAGTGATATCATGAAATTCCATTGCAATGACATTATCATCATAACAGGCCATGGTGGTCACTGGGCAAAGTGTCACTGGAATGGAACTCCATAATCTCACACTGGGGTTTTATTAAACCAAATGTCTGCTCCCAGGATTCCTCTTACCAGTATTTTTAAAACATAAAATATGGGGGGGGGGGGGAGGAGCAAAAGGTTATTGAAAGTTTCTGAAATGCACAGATATCCCCCTTTCTAGCATTCAAAATAATGTAACTATTTCCCTAATTTGTTCTTCCACTTTAAGCTTCATCTAACAATCCAACACTGCAAGAAACTCACTTGTAAAGTTTCAAATTTATCTTAGTTTATGCTTATCCTGTATTTTAATGGTTGTCAATAAAGGAAGAGTTGTGAAAATGTTTGCATTTTGTGTACCTGTATTGTTTTACTGACTAAGTTACTGAACAATCTAACCCAGTTAACATGACAAAGCAAGCATTTAACAAACATTATAGTTAGATTTCAGAATATTCAACAAACCCCCATATTGCTTCCTGAGATTTTAATGGTATTTTGTGCACGCAGACCAACTGTGTTTCTTTATCAGGAAAAAAATCAATATACAGTAAACATTGATGGCAAATAGATGCTTTGCCCCCTGCACAGAGAGAGCTCACTTCACAGTTGGAGCATCCCTTCTTTGAACTTTCAGGGTCATTGACTCCATGGGCTTCGGTAAGCTATCAGTGGCACAATGGATCGCCTGATTGCAAATGCCCACAGCTCAGGGTAGTTCAAAGTTAAATATATAAACAAAAAGCAAATACAAAGACCTCAATGGAAAGATAAAGCTTTGAAGTTGGAATATTTTCATTTGTTTCTTCTTAATTTCCTAATAGCTATTAGCAAAGCTTAGAAATGTAGTAAACAGCGAGGAAAGAAAAGAAAGACTTGCATTTATATAGCACCTTTCATGACCACTGGACGTCTCAAAGCACTTTACAGCCAATGAAGAACTTTTTGAAGTTGAGTCACTATTGTAATGTGGGGAACGCGGCAGCCAATTTGCACACAGCAAGCTCCCACAAACAGCAATGTGCTAATGACCAGATAATCTGTTTTTGTTACGTTGTTTGAGGGGTAAATATTGGCCAGGACACCGGGGATAACTCCCCTGCTCTTCTTCAAAATAGTGCCATGGGATCTTTTACGTCCAACTGAGAGAGCAGACGGGGCCTCAGTTTAACGTCTCATCTGAAAGACAGCACCTCCAACAATGCAGCACTCCCTCAGCACTGCACTGGATTGTCAGCCTAGCTTTATGTGCACAAGTCTCTGGAGTGAGACTTGAACCCACAACCTTCTGACTCAGAGGCTGAGCCACAGCTGACACGACAGGAGGATAGTAACAGACTTCAGGAGGACATAGACAGACTGGTGAAATGGGCAGACACATAGCAGAAAAAAATTAACGCAGAGAAGAGTGAAGTGGTGCATTTTGAAAGGAAAAATGACGATTGGCAATAAAACTTAATTGATACAAAAGCAAGGAAGTTATGTTAAATATTTATAAATCACTGGGTAGGCCTCAGCTAAAGTATTGTGTCCAATTCTGGGCACCACACTTTGGAAAGAATGTCAAGGCCTTGGAGAGGGTGCAGAGGAGATTTACTGGAATAGTTCCAGGGATGACAGGTTTCAGTTATCTGGAGAGACTAGAGAAGCTGGGATTGTTCTCCTTAGAGCAGAGGATGACGTTCAGGCTTAGGCTGATAAGTGGCAGGTAACATTTCCGCCACAAAAGTGCCAGGCAATGACTATCTCCAACAAGCGTGAGTCTAACCACCTCCACTTGACATTCAATGGCATTACTGAAAGGATTCGCAAATTTTATGTCTCCCCTGAAGATTTACTTCTGGCTTATTGGAGAAACCCTGGCTGGACCGAGTTTAAAATCCAGGGCTCCAGGGCCCAACAAGATGGCTGCGGTCAACCTCATGGCCAAGGCCTGCAAAGTTCAGGTTTGAACTGACAAAGAAGGAATGTTCCAGAAATTAGAAGGCAGACAGGCCTTCTGCATTTATGTATGAGAAGCCATCAGTGGCATTCGGGCCTCTGATTAAAACCCATCAAGGCCGTTTGCACAGATAATCAACGGGTAATAGCTGCATTCAGACCTTCGTTAGCTGACTTCAACACTGTTTGGAAATGATCAACGGGGCATTAAAACTGGAATGGCCAGTTACACAAAGGAAAACACTTATGGGACATTTAAAAACTGATTAACCGGCCATCCAGGTCGATGGGCCCAGAACGGTTTCCTTTGTATAGACTTCAACACGTCCAGGTCAGACAAAGAAACAAGCTGATCTGGCGAGTGATAAGGGCTCCCAGAAAGGGGTATAAGTAGTCCCTCAGGAAGCCATCTCTCTCTCTCTCGCTTGGACTCCGGTGCCCTGCCTTACCATCAAGAAGATCGACGATGAAGAGCCCGTCCAGGGAAGCAGGATACCGACAGTTACCTTTGAATCACTGGGGTATCTCTGCTCTGGGCGGTGAAAACCCTAAAGACATCGGCAGGCAACGGGGCACGGAGCAGGCATTCTAACATCCGAGACTGGTGAGCATAAACTTTCTGGCCCATCGCAAGACAACTTAGATAGGTGTAAAGGGTGGGATTAAAGGGGATTGCTAAAATTGTCATTTTAGTCATTTTCCCTCGGTGTGTCCGTTTCTCCTACCCCGCTAAGTGTAATTGTGTTACATACATAGTGATTTTCTCTGTATAGTGTTTATTTTTCTCTATTTTTAAATAAACATTGGCTTTCTTTGCACCAAACCACTGGTCTCATTTTGTTTATATCGCTGCTCGTAATAAGTCCGGTGGTCAGAACCAGAGGGGAAGCGATTCGAACTGCACGGGGCTGGAGCAGCTCAGATACGCCTGACTGGCCAGACACAAATCCCAAACCAAAACCCCCTACAGAAATGGCGACCGCGGCAGGACATTGGCAACAGTATGTGATATAACAGACAGTGGCGCGGAGGGAGAAACCGCAATGGAAGAGCGGTTGTCCACTTATGTGTGTAGAAAGGTTAATATCGCCAAGAAATGGGTGGGCGCTATGTTAAAGGCCGAGCGTCCCACAGACGCCGCCGCCCAGTGGACGGCGAGTAAACAGCATAAGAGGGCAAATGAAAAGGCAGTCTGGTTAATGTGCTATAAGAAACAGGTCCTAGTGCTGGACAGGGTTGTAGCAGCAAAGGCTGCCAAGCTCAAGAAATTGGCCCTAGAAATGCAGGATAAGGTTGCAGTGGAAGAGAAGGTGCTAGTGGTGCTTCAGGCTTTAAGTCAAGAAAGAGCGCAGACGGCCAAGGAACACCAGGCAAAAGTAGAGCGTCTGGAGGTCCGGGCCGTCGAAGTGCAACGGGAACATCAGGCAAGGGTAGAGCGCCTGGAGTACCAGACCGCTGAAAGTAAAGCCAGTGCTAGGCGCAAGATGGAGCACTTAGAATACCAGGTTAGAGAGGCGAGGGGCAGCGAGGTAAGGCTGCAGGACACAATTTGTGACCTTACCCAAAAATTAAAAGAGCAGGAGGAGAAAGTAAGGGAGGTAAAGGCAGCATATAAGCTAGCCTGTGACCGGGGGTTCGAGGAGGCAAATCACGGGCCCTGTAGGGAGGAGATAGAAAGCTTGGGCATGGCCTTGTCGAGGGCGAAGGGGATGATGTGCCTCATCAGCCTGAAGGCGGGCCAGTCGGACTTTACCGGCAACCCAAACCGAACCGTCCCACAGGCAGAACCCAGGACAAAGTTGGCTAGGGAATCAGAGGTCCCACAGCCGCCACCCATAGCTCCGAGTTTTCAGGAGGTCTGGCAGCAAAGGGGGGGGTGGAGGATGAAGTGGTAGGGGAAGCACAGCAGGCCCCGCTAGATAGGCCGGGACCAGGACCGGTGTACCCCCTCCGACAACGGAGGTACGGCCCGCCCGTTGATGATGAGGACCCAGGGGCCATCCTGTAGTGTATGTGCCTTTAAGAGCCCCAGGTGTACTGTAATGCCGGTAATGGCCACTCGGGCTATATAAGCCTGTATATTGTGTTGTATCAGTTAGTTCCCCTCCAGACTTTGTTTAGTAAACACCTATGAAACCAACTCCTGTCTTCAGTGTCTCTATCAACACACAGACACAACAGTGGCGACAAATTGGAAACGGACTTACCTGCAATTCGGCAGCACCTCAAGGACATCGATTCCTCTGGCGTCCAAAGTTGAAGAAAAATCAAGAAAAAGAAAAAGCTGTGGTTTCACCAGCTAGCTAAGCTGGTGGCAGGTACTGCAATAATCCTTCCTGGGCGTTGGGCTGGGGCTCCAGCGGCTGGCTCTACAGCTAGGCCAAGCAGCGAAAGCGGAGGCAAGCAGTAACAGACGGGAAGGGAGCACTCGGGAGACGGCCGGCGCTGCAAGCAGGTCGGCGTTCAGACCTAGAGAGAGAGTCCGGCGGGAACGAGTCTCCAACTGCAAATAAATAAATAAAAAGAATGGAAACCGCGGGAAACAGCGTTGTCATTGGCAGCAGCGGCGGGGAAGCGCGGGAAGCACCATATCATTTCTGCAGAAAAGAAAGAAAATCGCGGGAAGCGCCATTTTATTTCTAGGATGCCTAAGTCTGGCAATATTGATGCTTTTGATAATGAGATAGAGGATTGGACCACATATGTGGAAAGAGTGGAGGTATATTGCACCGCAAATGGAATAGAAGATGAAAAAAAAGCTTCAGTACTGCTAAATCTAATGGGCGCAAAGACATACGGGCTGTTACGAAATTTAATCACTCCAGCCAAACCAAAGGACAAGAATTTTAAAGAAACTGTTGATACCCTACAGGAGCACTTAAACCAAACACCGCTGCTGATAGCGGAACGATTCAAATTCTTCAAGAGAAATCAACACAAGAATGAAAGTAACGCTGATTACCTCACCGAATTAAGAAAGCTATCAAAACACTGCCAATTCGGGGCAGGACTAGCAGATTATCTTCGAGACAAATTCGTCTGCGGTCTCTTAAGTGAAGGAACACAGAAAAGGCTGCTTTCTGAAAAAGATTTAACTGCACAAGGCTTTCAGTATGGCTATATCATACAAAGCAGCCGCAAGAGGAGCTGCAGAGATACAACAAAGGACACAGGACTTCGGCACCCATGAAATGACACAGGGTTTCGAGAGATGTTATCGCTGCGGCAGATCCACCCATGACCAGAGGGACTGCTGGTTCAAGGACAAAGCATGCAGGCAATGCGGAAAGATTGGACACATTGCACGGGTATGCCGATCTGGACAAAAAAAATCCACAGACAGGAAAAAAAAAATCAATAAAGTACAGAAAGGTACAAATGATGACGGACAGTAGCTCCGAAGACCAGAAGAGCGATAGCGACTCCAAAAACAAGAGACTAAGCTGTCTCAAATTACATAATGTAATTGCCAAAGATGAATACCAGACCATTTGGGTTACCCTCACGATAGCAGGGTCCCCAGTTAAAATGGAGCTAGATACAGGATCAGCTCTGACCGTCATAAATCGACGGGATTACGAGCGGCTATTTCCGCATATACCTTTAAAAGACACATCCATTATCTTGAAAACATATACGGGGCAGAAAGTATACCCCAAAGGAAAAATAAGGGTGCCTGTTGTATACAACGGCAGGGAAATACAAAAGTTGTATTTATACATTCTACAAGATGGTGGTCCACTGCTGTTGGGATGTGAATGGATCAGGAAAATACGTTTAGACTGGCACTCCATTCAGGCACTGACAGTGACCAGTAAGAAAAAAAACGACGATGACGTCATACCTGAATGATTAAAAGACATCTTGGCCAACGCCAAAGAAGTGTTTCAAGAGAAACTAGGAACCTTGAAAGGCATCACCGCCTCAATAAAAGTGGAAGATGCAGCAATTCCCAAGTTTTTTAAGGCAAGACCGGTTCCATACGCAATTCGTCCAGCAGTCGAGGCAGAGCTGGAGAATTTGGAAAAGGCAGGCGTCGTATCCAAAATAGATTGGAGCGAGTGGGCAACACCCATTGTTCCAGTCATGAAGAAAGCATTGAATAATGATAAATCTGAAGAACAGAGAAAAATTCGCATCTGTGGAGACTTCAAGGTGACTGTAAACCCGATCCTTCACACGGTACAGTATCCTCTTCCGAGGATAGAAGATATTTTCACCTCACTATCCGGAGGGAAACGTTTCACCAAAATTGACTTGGCACAGGCATATCTACAGATGGAGGTTGAAGAGGCCTCTAAAAAATATCTCACGATAAATACACACAAAGGTCTGTACCAGTACAATCGACTGGTTTTCGGAGTAGCATCCGCTCCAGCTATCTGGCAAAGAGCTATGGAGCAAGTCCTCCAAGGGATTCCGGGGACTCAATGCTACCTAGACGACATCCTTGTAACAGGAGAAAACGACAACGAGCACCTTGCCAATTTGGAGCAGGTGCTCACTAGGCTGAGAGAACGGGGCCTACGAGCAAATCGCCCCAAGTGCGAATTTTTCCAAAATCAAATATCATATTGTGGCCACATAATTAATAAGGAAGGGTTGCATAAGTCACCTGAAAAAATTGAAGCGGTCATAAAAGCCCCAGCACCTGAAAATGTTTCACAATTAAGGTCGTTCCTGGGATTAATAAATTACTATCATAAATTTTTACCGAACTTATCAACTCTTCTACACCCTCTTAATGAACTGCTACAAACAGGAGTAATTTGGAAATGGAGCGAAGACTGTAAACGTGCCTTCCATAAATGCAAAGACTTAATCACGTCCAAAGAAGTTTTGGCTCATTACAACCCATCACTGCCAATCAGACTGGTGTGCGATGCATCCCCTTACGGCGTAGGAGCAGTATTATCGCATAAATTCCCTGATGGCTCGGAACGGCCGATAGCTTTTGCGTCATGCTCATTGAACTCAGCTGAGCGTAACTATGCCCAAATCGACAGGGAAGCACTCAGCCTGGTATGGGGAGTGAAGAAATTCAACCATTACCTACACGGACAAAAATTAACCTTGTTGACTGACCATCAACCCCTCATCTCCATATTCAACCCTAAAAAGGGTGTTCCCATTATGACAGCGCAAAGGCTACAGAGGTGGTCCCTTTTTCTAGGGGCACACCAATACAACATAGAATACAAAGGATCAAAACAGCATGGGAATGCTGATGGGTTATTGCGCCTACCGTTGCCAACGGTAGAAGAAGCACCTACCGTAGACCCAGTTGAGATTTTCCACTCTACCATAGTCGAATGTCTACCAGTAACAAATTCTGCCATTGAAAGGGAAACTAGAAATGACCCGACTCTCTCACGAGTCTATGATTTAACAGTGAAGGGATGGCCAGCACATGGCGAACCACTGTTGCCAGCATTCTCGCAAAGAAGAGAACAGCTGTCAGTGTGCCGAGGAACCTTGATGTGTGGATCCAGAGTGGTGATTCCACCCAAACTCCAGGATAAAGTTCTAAAGGAGCTTCACGAGGGGCATCTGGGTGGAGTGAAAATGAAAAACCTAGTCAGGGCGTTTGTATGGTGGCCAGGTATCGATGGAGACATCGAAGAAATCACCAAGAGCTGCCTAGGATGCCAGAAGGTCCAAAACGCTCCACCACAAGCCCCTCTACATCCATGGGAGTGGCCCTCATCTCCCTGGCAAAGGGTACACATCGACTTTGCTGGTCCATTTATGGACTCAATGTTCTTAATCGCGGTTGATGCACACTCCAAGTGGCCGGAGGTAATAAAGATGTCCTCCACCACCACAGAAAAAACCATCACAGTATTAAGGACCATATTTGCCAGGAATGGGCTGCCGGAACAGATCTGTTCTGATAATGGACCGCAATTTGTGTCCGAAGAATTCAGGAAGTTCTTAAAAAACAATGGGGTTAAGCACTACACGTCCGCCCCATACCATCCCACCACCAATGGATTGGCTGAAAGGTTTGTCCAGACCTTCAAGAAGGCCATAAAGGCCATGGGTAATGAAGACATAAAACTTCAGCACAAGGTGGATAACTTCTTGTTCGCATACAGGAATGCAACACATATGGTTACCAACCAAACTCCCGCCATGATGTTCTTCAATAGAAGCCTAAGATGCCGGCTGGATTTGATCAAGCCCAACATCAGAAGGGACGTGGAGAACCGGCAATTTCAAGGTATGAATGAAAGGCCAACTAGAACCTTCCAGATAGGTCAACAAGTTTTGGCCCGGGACTACCGTACCGAGAAATGGCAGCCTGGAACTATCTGCACACGACTAGGACCGCTGATGTATACCGTGGACATCGGAGAAAGCATAATAAGGCGCCATGCTGACCAAATCATAGAGTCATCTGAAAAGTGACAACCTACACCACAACTCTATACGCCTAACGATGAAGTAGAGATACCCATATCTACCTCCGATCCGGTGATACTGGAACCCGATGAACCCGACACTGGCATGCAAGCCGAATCAGCCTTGCCAAAAGAACCTACTACACCACCAGAAACTACTACACCACCGAGGCGTTATCCGGACCGAGTCAGGAAGCCTCCAGAGAGACTGACTTATAATTAATTAACTGCAGCAATGTGTAGATTATTTTTCTTGTAACATGTAATTAATAATTACTTAAAATATTATGAACTGGTTGGCTAAAAGGGGAGGAATTGTAGTGTATGTGCCTTTAAGAGCCCCAGGTGTACTGTAATGCCGGTAATGGCCACTCGGGCTATATAAGCCTGTATATTGTGTTGTATCAGTTAGTTCCCCTCCAGACTTTGTTTAGTAAGCACCTATGAAACTAACTCCTGTCTTCAGTGTCTCTATCAACACACAGACACAACACATCCAAAATCAGTTTGTGGTGCCGCATGGCACCCAACAGCTCAGGGCCATGGTTAGCCACATCCCCAAGCTCACCGAAAAGGGAGACCCCTCTCTGCACTTCAGGGAGATAGAACAGGCAGCGTGCGTCAATGACTGCGATGATGCAGAGCAAGCTAAGATGCTGCTGTTTTCTCTGGGGAGCAATCTCCTCCAGACCCTATCTGATGAATGTAAAAAGGGGCAGAAGGATTATGAGGATTTGAGGAATGAGATATTGGAGGCCATGGGACTCAATGACGGTAGTCATTCGCCCGGGTGGAAAAAACGGTACAGCTCCCAAGGGAGTCCCCGAAGGCGTTCGCAAACAGGCTGTGGCCAGTCTACCCCCGGGAATTCCAGCGCGGACATTACTGAACCAAGTTCAATTGACCCACTGGCTCTGTTGTCTAATGACAAACTGCCTGCCCCAAATCCGAGCCCAGGCTGCAGCCTGGTTTGATCCAAGTAGCCCCCAGACCACCGAGGAAACGGTGATCCGCCAGCTCACTATAACATTTAAAAATATGAGGGGTATCGAGATGCCCCAACCCAAGGGAAAAGGCCATGAGGTTAAACCTGGGAACCAGAGTAAGAAAGAGTGGCACTCGGAGGGGAACCGTCCCTCCCAGACTAAGTTAAACTGTTACGCGTGCGGGAAGGACGGCCACTGGCGCAAGGATTGTAAGAATCCCTGGAAGGAGAATAAGGGAAAAAATTCATCAGCCCCAGCCCAAAAGGCAGAGCCAGGTATCCCTCCCGCTGCAATCGAGCCACTCTTGGAGTCGATACGATCTTTCTTCCTGACCAACCAGGGGAAAATAGCAGCAACCACCGGTGTTGTAATCCCATTAGCCCCATACAACCCACAGCAATGACTAGAGCCAGCGCAGCCTGTCGACCTGTGTCCCCCAGAAAGACACGCACAGGAAGAGACCTCCTGTAAAATGAAGGAATACCTGCGGTGCCAGGTTGCGGAGGCCAAGTTAATTGAGCAGGCTTTAAGGGAGGAGAACGCTAGGTTAACAGCGAGGGCTGGCAGTTTAGAGGGTCAGCTAAGGGTTTTTAAAATGGTTCATGACCAATGTGAGCTGTTTAAGCAGGCAGTTGGGATTCAACCCGAGATTAGAAATCCTCAGTCCGCAGCGGGTACGCGCACACAGGCTGCACACGCAGGCGCAGTCGCGTGCGTCAAGGGAAAAGTTCCCCAGCACTTTGTCCAGACCACTCCCCCTCTCTTATGGGACTCCGAGGAGAAGGAGCCCAAATTAGATGGCCCCGAGCCCGAACCGGGTGTTGAGCCTGGAGGGAAAGACCCTCAGCCACTGGCAGCCAGTGGCGAGGGATTGCCCATCCCCAGTTCAGGTTTGGGAAGAGGTGAAAACTGAGGGAGAGGACCCCCAGCCAGCGGTCGTGGAAAACCCACAGACCGCGCTAGCAAAGTCTGCAGTCCGAGCCAAAGGTCCACCCGCCAAGAAAACCCCACCCGTAGCCCTCCCTAGAAGGTCCCCTCGGACACCCCAGCCCAGAAAGGCATGGTCACCGACTCCCCAGCTTAAAACGACAACCTCCCGAGTTAAAGAGAAGTCGGAAGACAAAGGTCCCCAGCTAGCAGCTACAGACTGCAAGGGACCGGAAGTGGAGATCAGTGCAGCCACTCTGCAGGGAGCAGCCTGCAGCAGCCCAAACAGGGATCAGGCTGGCCGCCCGGAGACGGGCGGCGGATGTATATAGTTTAGGTAGTATAATTTTAAGTAATGTGTGTAGAGGATTAAGTTAGGGTGTTTTTAATTTAATTCTAGGCAAGGAACCGGTAGTGTATAAGTTTTAAGTATGGAACCGTTCCAGAGTGTTGTCTATGTGAGCCGAGGTCGCGGGACCCGATCACACTTCCCCCGAGCCAGGGAGCCTCCAGGGAACCTGGCTAGATGCTTTTATGTCTTTTTCAGAATTTTCGAAATGTACAGAGGAATAATCCTGCTTGCCCTATTCGGGCTGAGCCTTGCGAGAAGGGGCGATGTCGAGGCCCATCATATCTTTGGATGCTCGGGGAAGAGAGCGCCCCTAGCTCACGATGGAAGTGGTCTATGGGAGGTGGATGAAATTACCTCGTATGTCCATGAGGGGAGCTGGCCGGGATGGCTGGGATCCAATTCAACCCAGTATTCTAGCGAGACCGGCTTCACATATGGGGAGGCCTCCCTCCAGTGCCCGAGGATACGAATCGTCACCCCAAGGATTAGTGTCACCGTGGGCAAAAGAATATGTTTGACGTGTAAAGGGAACGTTCCCCTGGATAGGTGGTGGTGGCTCAGAAAGTTAAGCAAAGACATGGGGAACACCAGGGTAGAGTGGGAAAGGTTAGGGAATGACACTCACAGGACCATCACAGGGACCCAGGGAGGGTTAAGTGTGTGCTGGGATAAATGGTGGGAACCGGATCAGGGGATCTACATCTGTATGTGGGGATCAGAGAAAGTCTGCCCCACAGGCGTTTCCATCATTTTCCGCAGCCAGTGGCAAAATAACGGGAAGGGGATGGACTGGGAGTCTCGCCTGGACGCATGCGTGATCCTGTACTCCCCAATCTTGGTTAATGCCACTGAACTAGTGACCTGCCCCCGATGGCCCCTGCCCATGACCCCGACGTCACGGACAGTAGCAGAGGGATGCCCCGCCGCCACCAAGGGACCAGGGAACGGCTTGGTGCTAGTACCCACAGACCAGGTGCTGTACCAAGGGGTGCATTACGCGGTGGCCTCGGTAATTTTAAACCTCACTGAGGTACACTTACCCGTGTGGTGTCCGGCAGAGACTGCCAAATTGTATCAAGCCCTGTTAACTGACATGTTTCAAAAATTCCGTGAATTTGACTTTTCGGAGGTCAATAAGACCGCATTGTATACTCACCACGAGGTTTGGGACGGGGTTGGGAGGCAAAGAAGGGGTGTTTTTAATGACGTTTTAACTGGTTTTAACATGGGATCCTCGGTCATCAACAGTTTAGATGACATCGAGCTGCAGACCCAGATTAATGGTCTAAAAACGCAATTAAAGGGTATTTTAACTGATGAGAATAAGGTGGTAAGTTCTGAGTTGCATGAAGACCAGGCCATGACTCTCCATTTGAAGGAAATCATCGCAGAGCTGGAAAAACATGCAAAGACGGTAAATGCTCTCATCAGGGAGGACAGAAACGCTTCTGACCAGGCTGCGCAAAACGAGGTGTGCGTGCTGTATGGAGCATGGTTGCTGGACGAGGGCCACAGCAATCTGGAGGATTTAAAGCAAGGTTTAGTCCCCTCCTGGATCAGCAACAAACACCTCGCAGCCCTCCACCCTTTTGAGAACGCACTAAGCCCGTGCCAGCTCCGGTTAGCTTCTGAGGCCTACCCAGTCCCGGTGGACTGTGGCCGGTCCAACCACACCGTCATGGGGATAGTTATAAGAATGCCGGTCATGGGCGGGATGGCCCGACCCACACTGGTATACAGGGTGGAGAACATTGGAATCATTCAAGGGGGTGCACACATTCGTTTTGCAGCGGTCCCGCCCTATGTCATAAAGTGGGAGCACGCTATGACGGGTACTGACCTCTCGGGGTGCCGTAGCCGGGAAGCACACATCATCCTGTGTCCCCAGCACTTGAATGCCTATTCGAAACCACAATGCGGGTTCAGAGCTGCTGACGCGATGAACAAGGCCATGTTCCCCCACAGGTAGCATATATAGGAGGTGGGACATATTGCGTCACCAGAGGAGCGTCTCACTACCAGCACGGACAGCACAGCTGGTGTGCGGTGAGTGACAGCAGTTTCTGCTTCAAACCCGAGGCAGAAGTTCAAGTGGCACAGGTACGAATTGTTCCCATTCCTGAACCATCCACTGTTCACCTCACTGTGGAGGAGAATTTCACTCACCTCCAGAAATATGTCGCCCATTTCGGTTACCCAATTCCCCCTCTCCCAGAGCACCTTACCAAATTATTAAAAGCCATCCTAGTATCGCAAAAGCACTTCTACACTTTGGAACAGAAGACTGTACAGATAGGGGCCGACATTTTAGATATCACAACCCCGCCCTGGTGGAACGTTTTTGAGAGTATAGAGGTCCCCTCCTGGATTCGAATGGCGTCCCACATCTTAGTAGTCTGTCAGTTAGGGATCGTCCTCTACCTGGTCTGTGTCCAGTGTAGGAGAAAGGGTCCCGGGCTAGAATTTAAAACAAAAGGGTTGTGGAAGGACCAGTATGCCCGGGTGGAAGAAGAAACACCCGTGTGAGCTTTGTGTAATATCACTGCCGAACGCTGGCAGATCCATTTGTTATTTTAATAAAGCTCGTTTTGCTTTTGCTCGTTATTTTTAATAAATATGTTTTTTTGGCCTGATGTTTATTTTTATTAAAGGCTGTGTGTTGAAATGAAGTTCTATGATGTCCCAAGTAGTGCAGGGGTGTTGGACCCCCTCCGTGCTTGAATTATTGTAACAGATAGTAATTTGTTTCTATCGATAGATGCCTGTCGTGCACTGTAGTTTTCTCTAAGGAAGGGGAATGTATGTGTCGAGGGATCGTGGATAGATAAATATAGGGGAAGGTTGTTTGTGGGGGGTCAGAAATTTGCTCACCTTGATTGAATACTTCAAGCAAGGTTCAGTATCCTAGGAGGGACTGAAAGGATTGGCAAATTTCATGTCTCCCCTGAAGATTTACTTCTGGCTTATTGGAGAAACCCTGGCTGGACTGAGTTTAAAATCCAGGGCTCCAGGGTCCAACAAGATAGCTGTGGTCAACCTCATGGCCAAGGCCTGCAAAGTTCAGGTTTGGACTGACAAAGAAGGAATGTTCCAGAAATTAGAAGGCAGACAGGGCTTCTGCATTTATGTATGAGAAGCAAACAGTGGCATTCGGGCCTCTGATTAAAACCCATCAAGGCCGTTTGCACAGATAATCAACGGGTAATAGCTGCATTCAGACCTTCGTTAGCTGACTTCAACACTGTTTGGAAACGATCAACGGGGCATTAAAACTGGAATGGCCCCATCACAAGACCAGTCACACAAAGGAAAACACTTATGGGACGTTTAAAAACCAATTAACCGGCCACCCAGGTCGATGGGCCCAGAACAGTTTCCTTTGTATAGACTTCAACACGTCCAGGTCAGACAAAGAAACAAGCTGATCTGGCGAGTGATAAGGGCTCCCAGAAAGGGGTATAAGTAGTCCCTCGGGAAGCCATCTCTCTCTCTCTCTCTCTCTCTCTCTCTCTCTCTCTCGCCTGGACTCCAGTGCCCTGCCTTACCATCAAGAAGATCGACGATGAAGAGCCCGTCCAGGGAAGCAGGATACCGACAGTTACCTTTGAATCACTGGGGTATCTCTGCTCTGGGCGGTGAAAACCCTAAAGACATCGGCAGGCAACGGGGCACGGAGCAGGCGTTCTAACATCCGAGACTGGTGAGCATAAACTTTTTGGCTCATCACAAGACAACTTAGATAGGTGTAAAGGGTGGGAGTTAAGAGGATTGCTAAAATTGTCATTTTAGTCATTTTCCCTCGATGTGTCTGTTTCTCCTCCCCCGCTAAGTGTAATTGTGTTACATACACAGTGATTTATTTTTCTCTATTTTTAATAAACATTGGCTTTCTTTGCACCAAACCACTGGTCTCGTTTTGTTTATATCGCTGCTCGTAATAAGTCCGGTGGTCAGAACCAGAGGGGAAGCGATTCGAACCGCACGGGGCGGGAGCAGCTCAGATACGCCTGACTGGCCAGACACAAACCCCAAACCAAAACCCCCTACATTACCATCACCAAATCCCCCACTATCAACATCCTGGGGGTCATCATTGACCAGAAACTTAACTGGACCAGCCACATAAATACTGTGGCAACAAGAGCAGGTCAGAGGCTAGGTATTCTGTGGCGAGTGTCTCACCTCCTGACTCCCCAAAGCCTTTCCACCATCTACAAGGCACAAGTAAGGAGTGTGATGGAATACTCTCCACTTGCCTGGATGAGTGCAGCGCCAACAACACTCAAGAAGCTCAACACCATCCAGGACAAAGCAGCCCGCTTGATTGGCACCCCATCCACCACCTTAAACGTTCACTCCCTCCACCACCGGTGGACCGTGGCTGCAGTGTGTACCATCTACAAGATGCACTGCAGCAACTCGCCAAGGCTTCTTCGGCAGCACCTCCCAAACCCGCGGCCTCTTCCACCTAGGGCGGCAGGCACATGTGAACACCACCACCTCCAAGTTCCCCTCCAAGTCACACACCATCCTTACTTAGAAGTATATTGCCGATCCTTCATCATCGCTGGGTCAAAATCCTGGAACTCCCTCCCTAACAGCACTGTGGGAGTACCTTCACCACACGGACTGCAGCAGTTCAAGAAGGCGGCTCACCACCACCTTCTCAAGGGCAACTAGGGATGTGGAATAAATGCTGGCCTTGCCAGTGATGCCCAGATCCCATAAAGCGAATAAAGAGAGATTGGGGGGTGGTTTAATAGTGGTGCTCGAAAGTATGTGGGGTTTTGATAGGTTTTATATTTTGCAGTCTGGGCCCTGTTCATTAATCAATCTGATGCCATCAGGTGCCTGAAGCGAATTAGAGGTAATGAATAGTCACATGAGAACTAAGTGATTGTGTTTTAAAGATCAGTTTTATATTGATCATTGACACAGGAGAAGTGTCTTTATTGTTTTTGACAGTTCAAGAAGATTAGTCATTTATAATTACTGTAAATAGACTGTTTACAGTGAGTTTAATATTCAATAAATTTGTATTGAGCCCTAATCTGACAGTGTTATTCTTCTGCCAACTGATGTCAAGGCAATCATGTGGCAGTACATGATATGTTCAGTAATAGGAATACAGTGGCAATGATTCTCTGTTTGAACCCTGGGGCTCGTTACATGTACCCATATATTAGGCAAAGTAGAGGCACACTCTGGTTAGTAGGGGACATGAGGTCCAATTATGTGAATGGTTAGTGACATTGAACCCATGGAAACATCTAATGTAAAAAACCCAAATATGTAACAGAGGGCATGGACCAAATCAAAATGTTCTTTTCCTGTACTGTCAGGGGAACAGTGCGGTAAGCATACAGAGAACATTTACCCATTTTTGCAACGTTCTTTCATAGACCACAAACGCTAGGGTACAATTCAAATGGGGCCCAATAATGCTTTGCACATAGTTAAAAGTTCAGTTCGCAGAATACTGTTGATAGAAACAACATGCAAGAGACTTTGTAAGGGTTGGTTACAGGGAGGGAGGTGCACTGAGCATGGGGTCATGTTTGTGGTGCTCAGGAAGTTGCTAATAGCAGGAAAATGCCATGCACAACCACCCGAGAGAGGACCAAGACAGACAGTGGACCAGCCAATATGAAGCAACTGTCCCAATATAAGGAGATGGCCATTGTGCTTTTGTCCATGACGCTGAGGAGGGGATTGCCAAGTACAAAAGAAAAACTTGCATTTCTATAGGGCCTTTCGCGACCTCAGGTCGTCCCAAAGCGCTTTACAGCCAATGAAGTACTTTTGAAGTGTAGTCACTGGTGTGGTGTAGGAAATGGCAGGTTTGATGGTGTGGTGCAACCAGCCAGCATGTATCCTCCATTTATCATTGTCTTTCCAATACTAATTCAATGTTTTAATCCTTATAGCAGTGCAAACTTTGCTCACCAAATGCATAATGCAAAAAATCTCTTATAATCTTTCCTCCCATTAAGGTACTGGGGGTGATTTTAACCCTACCCACCCGGGCGGATGGGCAGTTAAAATTGCCCAGATCACTTACCCGCCCTAGAGCCGCCAGGAGCTGATCCACAGCAATTTTAACCTGCTCAACTGAACAAGCAGCAGCAAAACCAACCCAAAGCCAGCAGGGTCCTTCTTAACATATGCATTTTGGTTCCCGATTACATCATCGGGACTCAACTGCAATTTTTACTCGGCGGCCTGAGCTGGAAATAACACTGAGTTTCCTGCCAGGCCGACCCATTGAGGAAGCGGATCGGATCCAGCAGCGGTAAGTTTAAAAACATTTTGTGTACCAGGGTCTACAGACAGTGGCCATGAAGAGGAGTGCTCCTCCGGGCCCCACAAGGAAAGTTTAGACTGTCCCTGCCATCAGCTTGCCCTGCGCGCACCCCCCCCCCAACCCAACCAAATCGTGGACCCCCATGGGACAGCCCGGCAGCTGATCTTACCACTGACCTGCTGTCGACAGCCGACCTCTTGGCCGCACAATTTTATACCATTTCACACTCGCTTTCCACCCTGAACAAGTGGGAAGTTGGCCGGTGAGATTCTAACAAACACCATTGTTCACCCGCCTAAAACTGGCCAGCAGTTAAAATCGGGGCCATCTTGACTCAGGGATGCATTTTACTTCTTCCACCTTTTCTTTTCCGATTATTTTTTTTCCCTGTAGTCCCTTACTGCTTGACTTCTAGGATGATGAACGCAGAGGAAGTGGCACCTTTCCCTTGAAATCTTCCCATAATAATAATAGACACCGCAGACTGCTGCATAATAAAAGTATGGCCGCTCTTTGGATAACAGGCATTAATGTGCAGGACACATTTCTGTGGTCTGAAACCACCCAAGCATTTATGGAGTGGCACCCCTTCCTATCTATGCATTAATTTAGATTGACTGATGGCCATATAGATTCCATCTACAGCACCCTGGGCTCTTGGATAGTCTGCCAGCTGTTAAAAATCTGTGTCTTCAGCAGTTAGCGTCTCCTATCCCATGAGAAAGTGATAAAGGAATTTCTCCAGGCAAACTGTGCTTTTCACAGGTATGAATTGCATAGTGCTTTATCTGGCTGGTGTCTCCTGTGGTGGCCTGGAGAGATTCAGTTGCATAGTAGCTTAATGCCATTGTAGCCTTCGCACCGATGGGAAGAGCTGTCCCAGTCCAGCAGGTCGGTTGTAAATCAGTCTGCAGCAGATGACTTAGCTTGTTCACACCCTCTAAAGTGAAGCATAGGTGTCAAAGGCAGGTTACCCGGGTAGGAGTATTGTGGTCTACAAATAGGTATCCTTAGATATTGATGGGAGCGAACACACCATCTTTTTTTTTTTTAATATCCATTTATGGGATGTGGGCGTTGCTTGCAAGGCCAGCATTTATTGCCCATCCTAAATTGCCCTTTGAGAAGGTGGTGGTGGTGGTGAGCCGCCTTCTTGAACCGCTGCAGTCTGTGTGGTGAAGGTGCTCCCACAGTGCTGTTAGGGAGGGAGTTCCAGGATTTTTACCCAGCGACAATGAAGGATCGGCCAATATACTTCCAAGTCAGGATGGTGTGTGACTTGGAGGGAAACCTGGAGGTGGTGGTATTCCTATGCTCCTGCTGCCTTTGTCCTTCTAGGTGGAAGAGTTGTTGGCAAACCTATAGATTTTGGCTCCCCATTAAATTGATCTCCTTATCCAATTCATGCTGTGAAATGGGAACAGCCTTAAGAATTCCTATCTTCCCAAATTTGTAAGCTGCAATTTGTAATGCAACAGACATTTCCAAGACTGCAACAAACTGAAGGCGTTCACAAAAATGCAGAGGTACATAAATGCTCAGTGTCAAACAAAAGTAATTTATCACCAACAGTGGGAACAAAACCCTTGTTTTAAAGGCTCGGCTGGAGCAGGCCAGCTAGCATTGCACCCATTTTAAATGGACAAGATACATACTGGGTAGAGCTTTGGCCAAAGTCATTAAATTCTCAGTGGGACCTCATTTAAGTAAGTTTGAGAGTTAAGTTATGGTTCAGCTTGCCAGAAATGCTGCCTCCTTTGACCCGTGATTATGCCTTACAAAATTTGATGTGCTACAAATCAGGCTTGTGAGGCTAGGTAGCCAAACTATCAGCCGTGCCTCCCATCAGCAAGGCTCCATGATGCTGATGGAGCCATATAAGTTTGTGTTTCACAGGCTGATCTAAAGTTAAAATTTCAATTAACACAGTTGTTCTGCTGAACAATCTGTGCACTTGTTTAAAGCGGATTAGCGACTTAATTAAAATAACGTGGGGATTTTACACGAGCCAATGGCCAAAACATAGCACTCCGCAGAATTTCAATTCCACCGAGTTTCCAATATCGCACAAATTACTTCACCGGGATGATTAATAGCTAATACAAAAGCAAAATACTGCGGATGCTGGAAATCTGAAATAAAAACAGAAAATGCAGGAAATAATCAGCCGGTCAGGCAGCCTCTGTAGAGAGAGAAACTGTTAACGTTTCAGGTCGATAACCCTCCTTCAGAACTGATTAATAGCTAGCTGGCTTGTGCATGAATGGCCTTGAAGTGGAGTGATTAAAGAATGTTGTACTTCAGCCTTACTGCTCAAACATGAGCCAAAGTTTTACACTGCTCCAGCAATCTGCACATATACAGTCACCTCCAGCCTGAAGCTCACTTTGACATGTCTGCTCTCTCTAATTAGTTCTTTGGTTTGAAAGCTCAGCATCACCAACACCCAAGGCTAGAAAGGTCAGTTATATTTCAGAGACAGTCTCCCACTATCCTTTAAGGGCTTCCCAAATTCAGTCACTCACAGTGGGTATCCTGTATGAAAGTCACAGAATATTTCTTCCTTTTCTTTCTTGAAAAATAAAGATTTGAGGGCTAAACTCCCTCTCCAATTCTGCTCAGCCTTCGAAGGGGCGGAGCCTCAACCTACCCCTTACAAGGAGAGGCTGGGGCCAAGGGTGGGCACAACTGTTAAGTCCAAACTGGGGAAGCAGCCTAGATTCCTGCAAATTAGGTAAGCATTTTTCTTTACACAAGGAGACAGAGGTGGGAGGAGGACGGCATTGGATATCTGGGAGAGGAGGGATCTGTGCTTCCCCCACCCCCAATGGTGGGCAGGTGCCAGAGCTTCCAATTCCATGAATACACCCACAGTGGCACCAGTACCCGCTGGCCCCACGCAAGACCCTACAAGCTCTAGTGGAAACAATGTATGGTTCAGGTGTAACTGCTGCAATCATAGCCTGCCGATTCTCGCTGCTCCCACCTGATGGATACCGGACAAGGGAGCCGTTAAAATAACGGGACTCACTCACCCCATCTGATCCCGCTTCCTTCCCTCCGCGTCCCCATAGTAAACTGCTCTTCTGAGCAGGAAACCCGCAGGAAGGAAGCAGGACCCGACTTTAAACACGCAGATCGCGCCCGATGATGTCATCAGAACCCAATGTGCAATCTCACCCAGCGGGGGGGGGGGGGGGCAGTGTCGGCTTCCCTGTCAGGCAAAAACTAACGAGAGCCAGAAGACCCAAAGAGAGTAACATTTAAATGTATTTTTCAGGGTTCCTTGTGGGTCAGGAGTGCTCCTCGGGCCCCCTTGCACCCGGCTACGCCCGCTCCCCCCATCACACAGACCCCCCCACACACAGACCCATCACACAGACCCCCCCAATCACACAGACCCCCCCACATAGACCCCCCCATCACACAGACCCCCCAATCACACAGACCCCCCCCCGCACTAACTGCCGATGAGCTTTGTATACAATGCTGCCGGCCAGGCTGCTATTTGCCGTATTTAGGGCGGGTGTCTGCAAAACGTTATTTAAATGCGGCTCTGCCTTTATGATAGGCAGGGGCTCCACGTTGCCAGCCTTGCCAGCTTTTCCCCACGTTCCCTGCTCGCCCGTACCCGCCCCGCCTCCCCATTATTAACGAGGCCATTATCTCTGCAGCTTTGGTTTTGATCATCAAGTTTAGCTGCTCTCATTTCATCCAAGCTCAGAGTATTGAACCTTTCAGAGACACATGTGGTCACTAAGCATGCATTTTTTTTCAATTGTTTGTTTAATTCTTATTTAAACTTTGAACCATTTCTTTCACTTTGGCGTCCAAGCTGTTGTAATCTCAGCTCCGAAGTTCCCTCAGTTCCCTGGGAATATTTGGCCAGTATCCATCTTCTTTCTGGGGAAAGAGCAGAGGATTCCATTCTGCACCGAGTCACTCTCATGAGATTCTCAAAGGGAGCATTGGCAGCCTGCCAGCCCTTCCCACCAGAAATGTGATTATTTCTTGTTTTTTTTCATCTTAGTTAGGCCTTTGATTTTTGTTTACTGGTTTTATACCCCCCCTCCCCAAACCCACGCCCACCCCTCCCCAAACCCATGCCCATGCCAATCTTTATAATTTGTAAATCTTTGCTTAAAAATACCTGAACATTGTAAGGACAGGCTGACAGATTACCCACCAAGAAACACAGTTAAACACCCCCCAACCCCAAACTGGTAAAACCTGCTTTTCTGTATTTTACTAATGTTGGTTCATTTTTATGGCATAATACGCTGACAACAGCTGGATTATTCTCAGGAACATTGCTGACAGTCAACAGCATTCAAACAAAAGGTCGCATTTCTCTGAATTATTGTTAGACAATCTGACAACAGAAAAGATAAATTCAAACTGATATTTCAGTTGAATAAATTTACACCAGTTGACAGCATGCAGGGCGTGGGTTATGTTGGTGTAGTAATCTGGCAGTATTTTGAGGTGTTTTTTAGCCTGTTAGTCTCGTGGGAAAATAGGAAAATGCATATTCCCATACAAATTAAGGAGCTTCTCCTCCTGCTTGTACTATGCAATTAGTTAGCTTTTCAGTGTCAGCTGTGGCTCAGTGGGCAGCACTCTCTAGGTGGGAGGGGCTAGGAGTGAGCAGGTGTTACTGGTTGCCTGATTGCAGCAGGGAGTTGGAGTGAGTTTGTAAAAAGTTGGTGGTGGGTTTTGGGGTTTTTGTTTTCAGGTTTTAGGGCCTTTTTGGCCCATAAACAACAGCCAGATGGCTGCTGAGGGGTCCGGAGTGCCGCGCCGCTCAGAGGACAGTGTTCCGAAGATGGATTTAATTAGGGGAGAAACTTTGGTTGGAAGGGAAAGAAAAGGCGCAAAGATTTGGGCCGGGACCCCAGGAGGTTTGGAAAAGAAAACGCGGTGGTGGTTCAGTGCGAGGACCAGGAGATACGAGCTTGGGATATTACCCAAGCGGTACATGTGGCAAGGGAAGCTGCTTTGCCTGCCGAACAAAGCCGAATGTTGGGTTCCAGGTGACGGTCAGTGGCCGAGAGGAGGTGGAAAGACTTTTACTCAGTTTGAAAGTTGGCGATAAGTTCTTGGAGGTATCTTTGCTATATTCGTAAGAGGTGGTGGTCTCATTCTTAAACTTGCCAGTTTATATTGACGACGATGTGCTAATCAAAAAGTTGGAGTTGTGGGACATTAAAATTTGCTCAGCAATAAAGAGGAGATACTATCCAGGAACACGGGTAGCAGATGGAACCCGTTACGTAAAGGTGCGGTTCCCAGAGGAGGTGAATTCATTACTGTACAGCATGAAATTTGAGACAATGGAAGGAGTGCAGTATTTCCGAGTACTGCATGATAACCAAGTGAAGGTTTGTTATTATTGTCTTGGACACGACCATCTTGTAAGAAACTGTCCAGACGTGTACTGTTATAATTGCGGCGAGTCTGGACACATCGCTCGGAGCTGCAAGGCGGAGAGCTGTGGGGTGTGTCACAAAGGCCCCACCCGCTGTGAGTGTGAGGCAGAAGGAAGCTCTATGAGTGACGAGGAGATGGGAGAAGGAGCAGGAGGTGTGAGTGGAACGGCCGGAGGAGCGGAGCAGTTGGAGGACACAGCTGGTAAATTGAAGGAGAAAAGAGCACAGGAAGAAAATTGCGGAGTAGAGAACAGGATGGAGATGGTGGAAAACACACCAAGTACAGTGGAAAAGAAAAAAGACAGCAGCGGGCATCAAGGATCGAGTGCAGACTCGAGCCTTAATATGGTTCAGCTCTCCCAAAGAATCTGGTGTCCGCTGGGGGAGAGGAGGCAGGAGCGGGGTGCGTGGTAAATGTAAGTACTCCAAAGTCAGACATCTCAGTGAGCAGGAGGGGGCAAGACAAGGAGAGGGTGCAAGAGGCAGGAGCCTTAAAGGGGCAGCAGGACAGGAGCAATGAGACAAAGACGCCAGAAGGGAGCAATATAGGTGCGCCATTGCCCCAGAGAGAGAAGGATCAGGGAGCAAGGGTCAGAGGTGGAGATGAGGTCGAAGGGAGCGGCACTGTTGGAGAAACCGCGATAGCAGGAAGACTCTCTATGGGAGATGATATATCTGACGGGGAGCAGGATTATGTATCTGACGGGGAGCAGGCACAGAGGGTTACAGAAGAGCTTGAGAGTGAGGAATTAGAGGGAGGCAGCGACATGGAAGTGAGGGGTGGGGTGGCATCATGTGGAATGGGAAAGGTTAGAGAGGGACAGAAGGAGAGAGAAAGGGCAGCTCCTTGGCCCAAACTTAATGCAAGGAAGAGGTTAAACAGCAGGGAATGTTCAAACAGGAGGTGAAAAAGAGTCGGAGGCTGCAGGAAACAGCAACAGCTGGCCGAAAAGTTGGGAAGGAGCATAAGAGGAGGGAAGGGCCAGAGATTAAATGATGGAGAGATTATCAGGCATACTTCCCTTCTTCGGAGCCATGATTACATTGGTCTCGATTAATGTGAACGGACTGAGGGGTGAGAAGAAATTGCAGCAGTTGTTGCAGGGTTTTACAAGCATGGACGTGTTGAGGTCGATTTTAGTTCAGGTGCGGGGAATTTGCGGATCCCCGAATTTAGTGATACTGACACGATTGTAAATGGGTCTGTGAGATTGATACAAATTTAACACAATTGGCCAATTGATTTCCAGTGTGTGGGAAGCCTTGACAATTGAGTATTTCTAGTCAGAATGTCGCAGAATATGACATCATCATTGCTGCTGCTCTTAAGGTTCACAGCAAGCCTTGCTTCCTCTGCAGGCTTCCAACCATCAACATTAAGATGGCACAGGAGACTGCAGGAGGAACGGCCAGCGGGAGGGCCAGATCTGTGCCCAAGTTTGATGCGGCTTCACTACAGTCATTATTGGATGGTGCTAGGGCCCATAGCGAGGTCCTCTTCCCTTCTTCAGGGAGGAAGAGGCCTCCCAGCCAGACCAAGGCTGTGTGGCTAGAGGTGGCAGGCCAAGTCAACTGCTTCGGGCTCACACGAAGAATGTGGTTGCAATGCAGGAAAAGATTCCATGACCTTCTTCGCACTGGAAAAGTCAGTACTGTATGATGTTTCCATCACCCTCAATCTGATCCCCATTGCCTTTCCTCACCAGCACTCAGCTTCAGCAATCTCTTCCTGCACATCCCACTAGACACTCACATCCATGCACCCTTACCATACCCTCTCTCTCTATGCTCACATTCACAGAACTATGCCACCATGCAGCCCTCACACTCCCTCTCACTCTGATGCTTTGAACACAACTGACAACACACAGGGAGGACCCTTGGTATTGCAACCTCACTCCATCTTTTCCTCCTTCTAAGTGTCTATGCTATGCAACCTCTGCACTCACTCCTTCATTTTCACTCAATCTCCACTTGTCTCCCTCATTGCAGGAAAAGAGAGCTCACAACAGGAGAGAGCGAGCCAGGACAGGAGGAGGGCCGCCCTCATTAGCCCAGCTCACCCCCTGGGAGGAAGCCATCCTGGACATTGCCGGGGCTGACCGAGATGTGGACGTTGGGGAAGGACAGGCAGGAGCATCCCTGCAAGCTGGTGACAGAATAGTTTTCCATCTCTCTCATTGGCATTGCACGAGTCGCTGATAATGATTCTGGAGCTACGTCATATGGACTTATGATCATCTGCAAAATGCAATGTGCATGTAACCTTGGCTTCACATCTCTAACTTTTTCCTTGTCTCCCCCATAGGACCATCGAGATCCCCCATCCCCACAGTGCAGGAGGAAGAGCCTGAGCAGCCGGACTCCTCAGAGGAATCTGCAACCTCTGAGGGCGCAGCATCATCAGAAATAAGCGCACCCAGCACCAGCACAGACACTCACACCTCGGTGGGGACTTCGCGACATAGAGTAGAGTTGTCACCTGGTGTATCACAGCTCACAAGTGAGCATCAGCAGATTGTGGAGACAGGGACAGCAGTGGAGAGTTGTCGTCGGAGGGCGCAGGACTCTGCCAGCACGGCTCAGCTCCATGTCGACCCTCTGCCTCTGGGTCCATCCGTAAGATCAGAGGTGATGGAACTCCAGGCACAGATGCAGGAGTCTCTGGCAGGTTTTGTCTCTAGGGTCGCTGCGAGTGTGGAGCGAATGGAGGAGTCCATTGTGAACATGAGGAGAGCCTTTGTGGAGTCATTGGCGCATGAATGCATCAACACGGAAAGGATGGCTACCTACGTGGAAATGATTGCTGCCTCCGTGGTAAGGCTGGCTATGGTAGAGGAGAGGAGGGCTACGGCCATGGAGGAGGTTAGTCGCCAGGGTATGGAAAACATGGTGAGTGTTCAGAATAGAATGACATCTCTCGAGGAGTGATGGGCATCTATTGAACAGAGAAACCAGACCTTCATGGAAGTCCTTCTGAGTAGGACTGCCACTGCAGATACGGGTCCCCATGGCCCCCCTGATGTGCAGCAAGCTGCTCTCAAGCCACTTGCAGGCACTGAGGGGGACCTGACCCATGAGAGGGAGGTTTGTGGCAGACCTCAAGGAAGTGGGGGCTCCTTTCCAAGCGCTCACACTTCCATGCCACTGCAGAGCCCTCGGTCAGAGCCCCGCCGGAGTATACACCCAACGGAGATAGAGGTCTCAACCCCTGCACAGCCCCAGGAGCAGCAGACTGCTGGCAAGCCCTCACAGGCTCGCCACCCCAGAGGACGCCCACCAAAGGTGTCGAGACAGGAGCAGCAGGAAAGTGAGCAAAGGGCCTCCACATCTGCTGAAGCCACAGGGGAACCACTATGTAGGAACACGCGTAAGAGGAAAATAAAGCACTAATAGTCACAAGGGTAGTCACTTGGGTGAAATGCTGTGTATTTTGTGGAAATGCCATCAGTTGTGTGTTTTTCATAAAAATTCTGATGGCAACTTCTGCAGTTGTGGCGTGTATCATTTGGCGAATGGGGCTGGAGGTCCTCTAATGCCAAGAGGGGAAGGATAAAAAGGCCTCCCATGTTTCTGGTAGGTGCCTCAGTTGAGGAAGCGCTGAGTGAGGGTGGTGAGAGGGGTCTCGCAGGAGGTCACACTGGAGATGGGTGTCAGGCTCCAAACTTTCACAGCTGTGGTTATGCCTTCTAAAAGTTCTGCCAGACCTGAGACAACAAAGTCCTGCCACCTGCAAATGATGACTGATCAAATATCCTCTTTAATGTTGGGCCTGCAGCTGCTGTTCATGTCAGGTTTCACAGGCGTGATTCCCACCAGGTGTGTTTTATGTGGGAAAAGGGTTAAATAGGCAAGGGCCTGTTAAAATGGGATTATAAAGGCCAATCAGTGCTGTTTAAGGGCCCTAAAGACCAGTCCCACCTGTTGCAGGCGGGACTGATTCGGGTCAATCAGACACACCTAGGTTAAAGTGACGTGGAGGCAGGAACCAGGCCGGGGGGGGGGGTCGTGACCCCCAGGTTTTGCAATTTTAACCCCCCACACACCTAAAAGCCCGCCTCACGGCCCAATGAAAATCAAGACCGTTGTGTCTGCAAGAAACTTTTTGGGATGAGGATATCCTAGAAAGAGTTCAGAAGGTTTGGTAGGGAGAGGTGTTTGCAAGTTGTGCAAACAATAACCGTAGAGGATTGGCTGTTTTGGTGAGTCTGTCCATAAAAGAGAACGTTGCCTTGGTGGACAAGGACTCTGAGGGGAGATTTTTATGGCTAAGGGTAAAAATGGAGGAATTTAATTGCGATCTCTTTAATATCTATGCACCGAACGACCATTGCAATCATCGTGAATTTTTTCGGGGGTTATTCACTGAAGTGGCAGAGGTGGAAAATCCTTGTATAGTGGGGGATTTTAATGTATTTTTATCTCGGATGGACATTTCAGCCCAGATGACCTTTAAGGATGATAACTCCAGAGGGATGATTGTAAAAATGATGGCAAATTTAAATTTGAGAGACTTATGGAGGGACTGGAACCCCATAAAAAGGGAGTTCTCCAAAACAGGTTGGGTGGGTGATGTTTTAAAATAGAGCCAAATAGATTTTGTGTTAATGCGGGAGGGGTTAAGTTCTGAGGTGATGGAGATTTATTATAAAAAAGTATTTTTCAGTGACCACTTTGGTTCTTAGAATTAGGAACAGCAGAGTTAAGATCTGTTCAGGGGTGTGGATTTTAAACAATCAATACCTGAAAGAAATTGCTTATAAAGAAGGGATTTTAAATATAATAAAGAATGCTCGGAAGGAACCTTTGTTCTTGAAAGAAAGAAGAGTTTGGTGGGACAAGTTCAAATATGAGGTAAAAGTTTTTTCGGTACGTTATGGGAAAAAGAGCGGCAGCTAACCGGATTCGAGAAAAGAATATAAACAAAAGGTTTATGGATGTCTGTAAAGCAGTTGACGGAGGGGATAAGGGAGCTGAGACGAAGTTCCGGGTGCTAAAGGAAGAGTGGGAATTATTGCAAGCTGAAAAATGCAAGGGGGCCATTCTCCGTGCAAAGGCTAGATATGCATTGGAGGGCGAATGATGCACTAGATATTTTCTAGAGCAAGAGAAGCTGCTACAGAGATTATCATTAATTGAGGAGTTGAAGGTTGGGGAGAAGATAATTCATGAAAGTGGGGAGATTTTAGAGGCGGATATACAAAAGAAGAAATTTCCAATTTGGCGATGGAGAATGTTAGTGCTTTTATTGAAGAGGGTTTAAAGGAGGATGAGAGAAGCATGTGTGACAAAGAAGTAGGATTAGCGGAAATAAAAGTAGCAGTAAGTGGAATGAAGGTGGGGGGAAGCCCAGGGTCCGATGGACTAAGTGCAGAATTTTATAAAGAATTTTTTGAGATTTTAAGTCCATTGCTCTTAGAAGTTTTTAAAGAAATTAAAATTGAGGGAAGCCTGGCCCCATCTATGAGGAGAGGTGTCATAAGCTTAGCTTACAAAAATAAAGGGGATAGAAGGGATCTGAAGAATTGGAGGCCAATCACATTATTATATGTGGATTATAAGATCTTGGCGAGGGTTATGGCAAATCGTTTGAAGGAGGTGATGCCGCAGATAATTTTGCCCTCCCAGTCCTATGGAGTCATAGGCCGGGACATCGCAGACTCTGTGGTCTCAATCCGAGATGCGATAGAGCTCATGGAAGAGAGTGAGAGGAAGGCTTATGTATTAAAGATAGATCAAGAGAAAGCCTTTGATAGAGTCTCTCATGAGTTTTTATTGAAGGTTTTGGAAGCATTTGGTTTCGGGGAAAATTTCATTGAGTGGATAAGGATTTTTTATTCAAACATATTTAGCTGTGTTAAATGTAATGGTTTTTTATCCAAGTATTTTCCGATACAGAGATCAGTGAGACAGGGTTGTCCCCTGTCCCCATTGTTGTACACATTGGTAGCAGAAGCATTAGGTTACATGATGCGAAAGAAACAAGGTGTAGTTGGGATTGTGGTTCCCAGTTCTGGGCTGGTGTCGGTGATACACCAATATGCAGATGACACAACCTTAACATTGAGAAATGGGGAGTCAGTGAGGATAGCTATGGATGTAGTGGAGGAATATTGTAGAGCTTCAGGAGCCAGAGTGAATTATAGTAAGTCCCAATGCCTGGTTGCAGGAAGGGGTAGGGGGGAATGGTTGGGGGAAAGTCCCTTTTAAGGTGGTGGAGGTTTTGGAAGTCCTGGGGGTGCATATGGGGTGCAAGAAAGACCGGGATGAATGGATCAATTAAATTGGGATCCGAAGGTTATGAAATTTCAAAAGATTTTGGGAATATGGGAAAGAAGGTGGTTGAAAGTGCAAGGAAGAGTGGCGACAGTGGTGTCTGCTCTCCTGCTATCTAAGCTATGGTACTTATTGACGGTGGAGGATATTCCCGAGTGGGCGGAAAAGTCCATCCGAGAGGCTTGTGTGAGGTTTTTATGGGATGGGAAACCAGCCTTGGTGGCTTACAATACAATGATTCGATGGAGAAATCAGGGAGGACTCAATTTCCCAGATATTGATTTGAAGAAAAAATCCTTTAGAATCAAATGGGTGAAGAGATTTCTTCAGAAGTCAAATACAAGTTTTTGGAAGAGTAGTTTTGAGCATTTTTTAAAACAAAGTGGGATAGGAGGGCAGGGGATATTGTATATAGAATACAATAATATGTTTTTGAAATCGATTAAACTTCTCCCTAGGTTTTATAAGGGGTTTGTAGAGACTTGGGCCCAATTTTTAAAAAGTGCGCAGTTTCTGCCCAAGGGGGCTGAGGAATTTTTAGAACAGCCCTTATTTTTGAACAGGTGGGTCAACATCGAAGGAGAGGTTTTATTTAATCAAGTTTTTATGAAAGCTGGTATTATATGTGTGAAAGATGTATTATACAAGGTAATTCCAGGTTAGTTGCCGGAAGCGATAGTGAGGGATATGGTGTGGGAGGAGGATCAGGAGGTAGAGGAAAAGCAATAGGGATCATGTATGAGAAGATTGTGAGGGCAATGCCACAGGATTGGATGGAAGAAATAAATGTGGAAATCTCCAAAGGAAGTCAAATGCATCCCGCTTTTCCAAGCTTTCTGCTGGAGAAAGGGGGAGAGTTGGTCCAATTTGACAACTGTAATACTCGAGATTTCTATGAGGTATTTAGAGAATGGAGATTCAAGACACCTGCTGGTCAGGACTTTTGGCAGAGTATTTACCCACAGCTGGACTTCAGCAGGATTTGGAAGGGAGTGTGGGTGAATTTTAAATGTCCAGAGTGGATTGAACTGGATTTCAAATTGGCTCATAACCAGATTTTTACCATGACGGTCTTGTGCAAGATTGGACGAGTGGAGGGGGCAACTTGCCCAGTGTGTGGGACACAGGATGAGACTCTGTCCCATTTACTGGTGTTATGTCCGCAGTTAAATGATTTTAAGTACTATGTTCGACAGTTGTGTGATTTTTTTTGTTGGGTGGGGACCGAAGTGCGAGAATGGGAATCCTGTGGGGCTCAATTTTGAGATGGGGATTGCAGGAGAGTCTGCCCGAGTCTAGTGGAGCGGCTATTAATTTAATGTTCAGTTTGGCTAGATTCATGATTGTGCAAAGAAAGAATGCTCTGTTTTTTAAGGGGAGGAGAATCAATCTAAAAGAGTATTTTAAATATAAGCTAAAAGATCATAAGGCTCTGTGGATGTTTTATTCAAAAAGGAATTTAAAGATAGTATTTTACAATCAATTTTTAAAGTACAATCGATTAATATATGTTACAGGAGACAAATTAAACTTCAGGTTTTGATGTTAAATTGTGGTGGCGGAATGGCTGTCCAGAGCGGCGGAATGGAATTGTATGATACAATGAAATGATCATGATGTAGTAAATGCTCTTAATGTTCAATAAAGTATATTAATAAAAAAAAAGTGGGTAGCAAACTTGACTCTGAGTCAGAAGGTTGTGGGTTCAAGTCCCACGCCAGAGACTTGAACACAAAAATCTAGGCTGACACTCCAGTGCGGTACTGAGGGAGTGCTGCATTGTCAGAGGGGCAGTACTGAGGGCGTGCTGCACTGTGGGAGGTGCCGCCTTTCAGATGAGAAATTAAACCGAGTCCCCGTCTGCTCTCAGTTGAATGTAAAAGATCCCATGGCACTATTTTGAAGCAGAGCAGGGGAGTTATCCCCAGTGTCCTGGCCAATATTTATCCTTCAACTAACATCACTAAAACAGATTATCGGGTCATTATCACATTGCTGTTTGTGAGAGCTCGCTGTATGCAAATTGGCTGCTGCGTTTCCTATATTACAACAGTGACTACACTTAAAAAGTACTTAATTGGTTGTAAAGCGCTTTGGGACATCCGGTGGTTGTGAAAGGCAAGTGTTTCTTTCTTTAGATACATCAGATTTGGACCATTACAAATTCAGGTATTGCTAATATAAACCTGGTATATAGACCGAATTTTAGAAAGCTTCGCCTATGTCAGCAGGCCAGGACACATGATTATCAATGTGCCAATTTTACACAAGCGAGGTCAATTGCTCCATTTTGGAACACAATTCTTGGGGCCGCTATTAGCAAGGATTGCTGAGCAATTTGCAAGGGGGGCAATGCTTTCATCACTTTTGCTGTGGAATAAGAGGGATAAGCTACACATGGGAACAGAGCTTTCAATGCGGAGCAGAATTCCCTTGAGAGCATGGTGTGGTAGATAGCACCAGTAATGAATAAGGTCTCCTCCTAACAACTACATGTTTTTTTATTCGTTCCTGGGATGTGGGCGTCGCTGGCAAGGCCAGCATTTATTGCCCATCCCTAATTGCCTTCAAGAAGGTGGTGGTGAGCCGCCTTCTTGAACCGCTGTCAATGAAGCCTTGGCGAGTTGCTGCAGTGCATCTTGTAGATGGTACACACTGCAGCCACGGTGCGCCGGTGGTGGAGGGAGTGAATGTTTAAGGTGGTGGATGGGGTGCCAATCAAGAAGGCTGCTTTGCCCTGGATGGTGTCGAGCTTCTTGAGTGCTGTTGGAGCTGCACTTATCCAGGTAAGTGGAGAGTATTCCATCACACTCCTGACTTGTGCCTTGTAGATGATGGAAAGGCTTTGGGGAGTCAGGAGGTGAGACACTCGCTGCAGAATAACTTGCATCTGACCTTCATGAACTGAAAGGGTTTGCATGCAATTGATCTTCAGATAGTATTTACCTACCGAAACAACTTTATGAGCATCAATGGCCATTATCTTGGAAGCAGCCATGATGTCTTCATTGTGCAGCAGCCCACAGTGTCCACATAATTTCAAGATGATGAAATATTGGGTGGATGATATTTAGGAGAATAGGGCTGTGTTTTACAGCTACAGTTGCCAATTCTAGAGGAGCACTTTCTATGGAAAGCCTGTGCTGCTGCTTACAGTTCCTTGGTAGCAACCTCCACCTGCAAGGAAAGTGTAACTTTGGTACAATAAGTGCATGGAAAAGGGCACTGGTTGTGCACCATGCTGTAGGTAGTACCTCCCACAAGAGTGCATGAGTTCCCAACATAGGTTTGCGTTATGCTTGATGAGCCTCACAAGAATTGTGGGCAACAGTAACTATACTTAGCTTTGCACTCTTCCTGATAACATTTAGTTTGCAGCCAGGTACGAGGGATTTGGATTTCTGTACTGACTCGGTCAGTGGCCTCCCTGCATGCTTGCGTCTATGCTTTTACTGAAGGTTTGCCTTTAGCCACAAGTAGGGCCAGCCTAGAGTTTCCACTGGTTTCGACCAAACCAGCACAAGAGATTGAGGAAGATTGAGGAATTTCAAGTGCAATTTACGTCCAGCGCAACTTGAGTTTCCGTGATCTATTGCGCTGGTTTAAGATTCATTGCGCTGGAAGCCGGCCCCGCCCACAAAACTGGCCATGCCCCCAGATCGAATTAATCACCATGGCGAGTTTCCGCTAATTGTGCCCATTTGCGGCCCTTTGAGGAGGCTCTTAAAATTAAGCTATTTTTACGGGCAAGGGCACTAATGGGCATCTTTTCAAAGCTTTTAAACATTAAAAAATATTTAATTTACTAAGAAACTGGCTACTGTACACAAATGAAACTAGCAAATGGTTCTGTATGGTATTTTAAAGTCATTTTCAGTTATTTAAAATCAGGTTACTCACGGGTGGGGGACTAGACACTCGAGGGCCGATTTTCCCGCAGGTGCGGGGAATTGTCGTGTTTATTACGCCCGTGAATGATTGAGACACGGACAGCAGGAGTTGAACAAAACAGGTCTTTACTGATGGAAGTCAAGAGTGAAACTGAAAACAACAGAGGCTCACTAGCGCCTTTTATACAGGGGTGGTCACTGCCGGTACTGCAGTCTGAGACCAGTTATTCTCTTAAAGGTACATACACAACAATTCCTCCCCTTTTCGATAAACAGTACATAACATTCATTTAACAACTAAATGATAACTAATTACAATCACCATTACGGTTGCTAGATACATTGGTTAAGTTTAAGCAATTATAAGTTCAGTCTTTGAGGAGGCCTCCTGATTCTGTCTGGATAACGCCTCTTTGGGGTATCAGGTTCTTCTGGCAATGTTGAGTCAGGATCAATGTCGTTGTTTGGTTCATCTGCTTCCAATATTACCGGTTCTGCGGTAGCTGCAATTGGAACGTCGATTTCATTACCAGGTGTATCAGATCGTGATGCGGAGTTGACGTTTTCCAGTGACCCTAGAATCTGGTCAGCATGGCGCCTTACAATGCTCTCCCCAACGTCCACGGTATACATGAAAGGTCCTTGCCGTGTACAAATCGTTCCTGGCTGCCATTTCTCAGTGCGGTAGTCCCAGGCCAAAACTGGTTGACCTATCTTAAAACTCCTGGTCGGCCTTTCATTCATATTCTGAAACTGCCTGTTCTCCACATCTCTTCGGACGTTTGGCTTAACCAAATCCAAGCGGCATCGTAGTCTTCGATTGAAGAACATCATGGCTGGAGTTTGGTTGGTAACCGCATGTGTCGCATTCCGGTAGGCAAACAAGAAGTTGTCCACCTTGTGTTGTAGGGGTATATCTTCATTACACATTGCCTTGATAGCCTTCTTGAATGTTTGGACAAACCTCTCGGCCAATCCATTAGTGGCTAGATGATATGGGCCAGTTGTCGTGGTACATGTAGGTACCAACGATGTAGGTAAAAAGAGGGAGGAGGTCCTACAAGCTGAATTTAGGGAGTTAGGAGCTAAATTGAAAAGTAGGACCTCAAAGGTAGTAATCTCTGGATTGCTACCAGTGCCACGAGCTAATAAGTTTAGAGAGAGTAAGATAGATAAGCTAAATACGTGGCTTGAGCAGTGGTGCAAGGGAGAGGGATTTAAATTCTTGAGGCATTGGAACCAGTTCTTGGGGAGGAGTGACCTGTACCAAGGGGACGGTCTACACCTGAACTGTGAGGGAGCCGATGTCCTCGGGGTAATATTTTCTAGGGCGGTTCGGGAGGATTTAAACTAATTTGGCAGGGGGATGGGAACCTAGGTAGTGGAAAAGAGGGAAGTCATATGAAGTCAGAAATAGATGGTAGAAAGGTGAGAAGCAATAAGCAAAGGAGAGAAACACAAAGGGCCAAACTAATTCATAATGAGAGTGTGAAAAAAGCAAGCCTGAAGGCTTTGTATCTTAATGCTAGAAGCATTAGGAACAAGGTGGATGAATTAGTTGTAGAAATAGAGGTAAACAAGTATGATTTGATTGGGATTACAGAAACGTGGCTGCAGGGTGGGCAAGGCTGGGAACTTAACATCCAGGGATATACAATATTTAGGAAGGATCGGCAAAAAGGTAGGGGAGGTGGGGTAGCATTGCTGGTAAAGGAGGGGATTAATGCAATGGAAAGGAAGGATATTAACTCGGATGAAACGGAATCTGTATGGGTAGAAATGAGAAATAGCAAGGGGAGGAAAACGTTAGTGGGTGTGATATATAGGCCTCCAAATAGTAATATGGAGGTGAGGGAAGGCATAAAAAGGGAAATTAGAGAAGCGTGCGATAAGAGCACAGCTGTCATCATGGGTGACTTTAATTTACATATTGATTGGACTACCCAAATTAGTAAAAATTCTGAGGAGGAGGAATTCCTGGAATGCTTTCGGGACGGTTATCTGGACCAATATGTCGAGGAGCCGACTCGAGATCAGGCCATTTTAGACTGGGTATTGTGCAATGAGAAGGGACTTATCAGCAATCTTCTTGTACGAGGCCCCTTGGGTCAGAGCGATCATAATATGATCGAGCTCTCAGTCGAGATGGAGAGTGAGGAAATTGAATCAGAGACTAAGGTCCAGAACTTAAATAAAGGGAATTACGAGGGTATGAGACGGGAATTGGGTAAGATTGATTGGGTGGTGTTTCTGGGGGGATTGACAGTGGAGAGACAATGGCAAGCATTCAAAGATAGAATGGAAGAATTCCAGAACATGTTTATACCGGTTTGGCATAAAAATAAACCTAAAAAGGTGACTCAACCGTGGATAACGAGGGAAATTAGGGACAGCATAAAATCAAAAAAAAGGGCATATCAACTGGCAAAAAAAAGCACCAGACCGGAAGATTGGGGGCAGTACAGGATACAGCAAAAGAGGACAAAGGGATTAATCAGGAAGGGGAAAATAGAATACGAAAGTAAACTTGCAGCAAACATAAAGACAGACTGCAAAAGCTTTTATCGGTATATCAGGAGGAAAAGACTGGTAAAATCCCAAGTCGGTCCCTTGCAGTCCGATTCGGGAGAATATATAATGGAGAATAAGGAAATGGCAGACCAATTAAACTCATACTTTGGTTCTGTATTCACAAAGGAGGACACAAATAACCTCCCAGGAATATCGGCAAACATAGGGACTAATGAGAGGGAGGAGCTGACAGAAATTAGTATCTCTAGGGATATGGTGTTGGGTAAGTTGAGGGGACTGAAGGCCGACAAATCCCCGGGGCCTGATAAACTACATCCTAGGGTACTTAAGGAGGTGGCCCTGGAGATAGCAGATGCTCTAAGGATCATCTTCCGGAACTCCATTGACTCGGGAACAGTACCCGTGGATTGGAGGGTAGCTAATGTTACCCCAATATTTAAAAAGGGGGGTAGAGAGAAAGCAGGGAATTATAGACCAGTAAGCCTTACATCGGTTGTGGGCAAAATGCTAGAGTCCATTATTAAGGATAAAATAGCGGAGCACTTGACAAATGGGGAAAGGATCGGACAGAGTCAACATGGATTTACAAAGGGTAAATCGTGTTTGACTAATCTGCTGGAATTTTTTGAGGAAGTAACTGGTAAAATAGATGGGGGAGAGCCAGTGGATGTGGTGTACCTTGACTTCCAGAAAGCCTTCGATAAGGTTCCACACAAAAGATTATCATGCAAAATTAAGGCTCATGGGATTGGGGGCAAAGTATTAACGTGGATAGAGAACTGGCTGGCGGATAGAAAACAGAGTTGGAATAAACGGCTCGTTTTCGGAGTGGCAGGCAGTGACCAGCGGGGTGCCGCAAGGATCTGTCCTGGGACCCCAGCTGTTCACAATATATATAAATGATCTGGATCAGGGAATTGGATGCAATATTTCCAAATTCGCTGACGACACTAAACTAGGAGGAGGGGTGGGCTCTGATGAGGATGTCAGGAGGCTACAGTGCGATTTGGACAGGTTGGGGGAATGGGCAGATACGTGGCAGATGCACTATAATGTGGATAAATGCGAGGTTATCCACTTTGGGGGTAAAAACAGGAGGGTAGATTATTATCTAAATGGCAATAGATTGGGAGATGGGGAAGTGCAGAGGGACCTGGGTGTTCTTGTGCACCAGTCACTGAAGGAGAGCATGCAGGTGCAACAGGCGATTAAGAAGGCAAATGGTATGTTGGCCTTCATATCAAGGGGGTTCGAGTATAGGAATAGGGATACCTTACTACAGCTGTACAAGGTGCTGGTGAGACCGCATCTGGAGTATTGTGTACAGTTTTGGTCGCCCCATCTGCGGAAGGATGTTCTTGCCATGGAAAGAGTGCAACGGCGATTCACCAGGCTGATACCTGGAATGGCGGGAATGACCTACGAAGAGAGATTAAATAGTTTGGGCTTGTACTCACTGGAGTTTAGAAGATTGAGAGGGGATCTCATCGAAACATATAAAATTATGGCAGGCCTGGACAGGCTGAATTCAGAGAGAATGTTTCCAATGGCCGGGGAGCACAGAACCAGGGGCCACAGTCTAAAAATAGCGGGCAAATCATTTAAAACAGAGATGAGGAAGAATTTCTTCACTCAGAGTGGTGAGCCTGTGGAATTCCCTGCCACAGAGGGCTGTGAAGGCTAATTCAATAAATATTTTCAAGAGAGAATTGGATATATTTCTGAAGGCTAAGGGGATTAAGGGTTACGGAGAAAAGGCGGGGACGGGGTACTGAACTGGTAAGATCAGCTATGATCTCAGACGAAGATCAGCCATGATCTCATTGAATGGCGGAGCAGGCTCGAAGGGCCGAATGGCCTACTCCTGTTCCTATCTCTATGTTTCTATGTTTAACACCATTGTTCTTTAAGAACCTCCGGAACTCTTCAGACACAAACTGTGGTCCATTGTCAGAGCAAATCTGTTCAGGCAGCCCATTCCTGGCGAATATGGTTCGTAAAACTGTGATAGTTTTTTCCGTGGTGGTTGAGGACATTTTTATTACCTCTGGCCACTTTGAATGTGCATCCACCGCAATTAAAAACATCGAGTCCATGAAGGGACCAGCAAAATCAATGTGCACCCTTTGCCATGGAGATGAGGGCCACTCCCATGGATGCAGAGGAGCTTGTGGTGGGGCGTTTTGGACCTTCTGGCATCCTGCACAGCTCTTGGTCATCTCTTTGATTTCTCTATCGATTCCCGGCCACCACACAAACGCTCTGGCTAAGTTCTTCATTTTTACCCCACCCAGATGACCCTCATGAAGCTCATTGAGCACTCTATCTGTCAACTTAGGTGGAATTACTACTCTGGATGCACACATCAAGGTTCCTCTGCACACTGACAGCTGTTCTCTTCTCGGTGAGAATGCTGGCAGCAGTGGTTCGCCATGTGCTGGCCATCCCTTCGCCATTAAATCATAGACCCGTGATAGTGTCGGGTCATTCCGTGTTTCCTTTTCTATGTTTACATTCGTCACAGGGAGACATTCGACTATGGTCGAGTGGAATAACTCCATTGGATCCACTGCAAGGTCTTCTTCTTCCACCGTCGGCAACGGTAGGAGTGACAATCCATCAGCATTTCCATGCTGTTTAGTTCCTTTGTACTCGATGTCATATTGGTGTGCCCCTAGGAAAAGGGACCACCTCTGCAGCCGTTGTGCTGTCATTATCGGTGTAAAGTCTGTGGGTTAAATGGTGAATTAATACACAGACTACAAGAGTAACTTTAACAGGACTTTACTATTCGAAGGTCAGGGCGAATCTTCCCAATAAATCCTTACACAGCACTTATATACCGGTGTGGTCACTCCCGGTATTACAGTATACAGCAGCCAAGATAAAGTAGTGCAACACCTAAAATAGTTCTCTTAAAGGTGGACGGTTACATACAATAGTTCTCTTAAAGGTAGAACGGTTACATACACTACAATCCTCCCTTTTTAGCTTACAACATACTTATTCCCCATTAAACATAACATATATCCAACTTCATGTAAAAACAGTTCACAGATGTAGTCTCTGCAGAAACAGTTCACAGATTCAGTCTCTGCAGGAAACAGTTCACAGATTCAGTCTCGGTGTAGTCGGTTCACGTTGCTGGAGTGACTCATCCAATAGTCCGTCACTGGACTTAACTGCTTGAACTTCCGTCAGTTCTGAACCAGCATTGTTGACTTCTAAAAGCTTGAGTACCTTGGGAAGTTTTTCTACTTCCAAACTGATTTGGCTCCGTACGGAGAGACCACGTGCGTGACCTGGTAGAGGTGATAATGGTTCAGATGGTCATCATCTTCTGCTTCGTCTTTTCCTTTTCTGCTTCTTGGAGACTCTCTGGGCTCCACTGTCAGCTGCCAGCTGCATGCACCGTTCCTCCTTCTCGTCCTCCTTTTTCCGTAGTAGCGCCACCATCTCCCAATGTTCCTTAGACTTTAGGTGATTCTTCATGGTTTCTGCACTTTGGGAGTTTTCATCACAAGCTGGGCAGAGCAGGTCATCGTAATATTCGGTGTCGTCCAACAGGTCATGGTAATATTCGGTGTCGTCCTGAGCTAGGTCAGCGAGAGGGTCTTCTATTTCCTCCATACCCAGCTGGACGTTAGCCAGCTTTTGTTCCAAATCCAGACATCTTTCCTGAAGAGACTTCTTCATGCGTTCAGTTTCATCCAGCTTTTTCTGGGCTTCCTGCAAGTCTTTTACTACTGACCTCATTCGTGATTTCAATACTTCAACTTCATTGGGAGATTGATTGATTGTATTATTCAATCCCTCTACTGGAGCAGCTGTTTCAGCATTCTGTTGTTCAACATTGACGTGAATCAGCGTACTTTTGGCATCCAAGGTTTGCTCTGCTGCCATCTTCTCAGTCTGTGTTGCAACCTCAGCTATTCCAATAACTTTTGGGAGCTCCAAACCCCTCTCCTTTGAAGATTTAGACTCATGTCCAAATTGTTCCCATTTCAGAGTCTTGTCCCTCAGCATATGAAGGAGTTGGCTGACCATTGACTCTTCTGACCTCATCCATTTCCCAGTAGCTGCAGGGCTGTTTATAACCTTGCCCTGGGGCTCCTTTGCTGTTTCTACTTCGCCATCATCTGCAGCCTCCACCATTCGAATTTCCACAAATGAATCATCCGGTGATACTGCACCCAACTTCAGTAGGAGCTCGGAATTCATGGCGACCAACTCAGCCTTTTCTGCCTGCAATCTGCTAACAAGCGCCTTCAGTTGCTGAACATCTTGCTCCACCAGATTAGAGCACGCACCTTCAGAAACCGAATCAGCTTTGATTCGTTTGGCCTCCTTGCGCAGACGGTTTGTGTGCTCCTGCTCCCTTTTCTCCCTCAGCTGTTTCTGTTGTCTTTCCAGATTCTCCCACTCTGTGTCAAAGAACGTTTTCATTGCTTTTATCTCTTGCTCGCGACGGCAACTCAATTGTTCTAATTGCTGTTGTAATTTGAAATGGAGTTCAGTTCGAGCCCGGTGTTCCTCAGACTTGTGCATGTCTGTAAACTGGACAGACTCAGAATTCTCTGCCAAACTATGTTGTTGTTGTTCAGTGGAATTCTGTTCTGAAACTTTGTTCTCCTTTGAAGCATCAGTATTTATGCACTCCTTCGTTTTTCCAACCTTAGTCAGCAAGTCCATTTTAGACTTGTCTTTCGCACCTGGGCTGGTCTTGTCGTCATCCGTTTCAGAGTCTGAGCTGATTGTCTTCACCGAGTTCTCACTCGTTATTGCTTTTAGGTAGTGCCATTCCATGTTTATTTCCCTTATCCACTCCCGTCCCAGAAGTGGTGGACCTCCCTCAGGTAGTACATATAAGTCCATTCCTTGGTGTTCTTTGCCCCTGTCTCTCACCTTGACTTGTATCTTTCCCATGGGGTATGCTTTATGCCCCGTGTATGTCTGCAGTACGATCTTGGTATCTCTCAAGGGTATATGTGAGAATAGCCGGTTGTAATCCCTTCGATTTATGACTGATAGGGCTGATCCTGTGTCCAATTCCATTTTCACTTGGACTCCGGCTACTTTTAGTGTGACCCAGATAGTTTGTAGGTCAGCTTCCTTACTCACATTGTAAATTCTCAGACTACCCAGTTCCTGGCCGTTCGGGTCTGAATCCGAATTCTGTTCATCTGAACTCTTCTCAGCCACCTTGTGTACCTTGCTGTACTTTTCCTGCGGTGACTTTTTTCTGTTGTTGGTCTTCTTTCCTGACCAGCATACTTTAGCTATGTGACCAAGCTTGCCACATTTTCTACATTCCTGGTTTTTAAACCAGCATTGGTTCTGGTCGTGTGTTGTCTTCCCACAACGATAACATTTTGTTGTACCCGAAGTCATTTGATCCACGCTGAGTACCGCTGCCTTCAGCTTCATTTCCACAGTGCCTCTCACGGCTGCTTCGTGTGATGCTGCAATAAGGACAGCCTTGTCAAGTGTAAGATCGTTCTCTTCGAGCAGTCGCTTTTGTGTTCCTTCCTTCGACAACCCGCACACGAACTTGTCTCTCAATGCCTCTGTCAGATTTTCCCCAAACTGGCAGTATTTCGCTAGTCTACGCAGTTCGACCAAGTATTCCGCGTTGCTTTCCTCTTTCCGTTGCGTTCTCGCATAAAATTTGAATCGTTCCGCCAACATCAGCGGTGTGGGGTTCAAATGATCCTTCAGGACAGCAACAATATCAGCGAAAGTCTGATCCGCCGGTTTAGCTGGTGATAGAAGATGCTTCAATAGCCCGTATGTCTTCGCCCCCATTGCGTTTAATAAGGTGAGAGCTTTATCATCATCTGCTATTTTATTGGCCTCACAAGATATCTCGATGCGTTCTACGTACGTGGCCCAATCTTCCACCTCAGAATCGAAGTTGTTGATGTTACCATGCTTAGGCATCTTCACTATCTTTTTTTTTTCCAAAAATGGCGGTTTCCCGCGCTTGTCTTCTTCCCCGCCCACTTTCAAAATGGCGGTTTCCCGCTTCTGTCTTCTCCCCCGCCTACTGGCGGCTTCCCGCGTTTCTTCCCCTGGCGGGAGGGGTAAGCTTTCCTTCGGGCGACGACTGCTGGCTTTCGGAGTTCGCAGCCTGCGCGCCGGCTTCAGTGCGTTCCTTGTTCCCTTTTCTCGGCCGGCAACCGGCGCTGGGGACAACCCGTTGGCGGCGAACAGTTCCAGCCGCTGGGCGGAATCTCGCTCGGTCTCCCTCGCTCGGTCCCGTTCCCCCTTCACTCGGGCTCTGTCTCTCCCTCAGCGGCTTCCAATCGCGCCTCTCAGCCCTCTCGCAGTCCGGTCCTTTCCTCCCCCGGCTGCGGCTGAGTTCTCCGCGGTTTTATTTATTTTTATATCTTCCCGCGCCTTACGATCCCGGTCGCAGCGCCTCGTGGCCTCGGTAGCTGCCCGGCCTTTTTCGCCGGTCGCGGTCTAACTGTCTCACGACGCTGTTGCATCTCCCAGCCCGCTTGTAGCCCGGTCTCTCACACCGGCTGCGTTCCCGCTTGTAGCCCGGTCTCTCACACTGGCTGCGTTCCCGCTTGTACCGCGGCTTCCGTGCCCTACGCTGCCCCAGTCTCAGCGCCTCTGGGCCCGACTTCTGTCCGGCTCCTTTCCCCCGACCGTGGTCGAGTTCACCGCCCTTATCCTCCGTTTCTTTTTATTTTCCCCCTACTCACAGTCAACGTGGCCGACTTGCTTCTCTTGGCTGATCGGCTCACTCACCGCCGTGGCAGAAGGGACAATAACAGCCTGTTGCTGATGGAAGGCTTCGTGTCTGAATCCTTCCTTCTTCCTTGCTCTGCAGACTCGAGTCTTCTCTCAGCCGAACGACGAGGGCGGGTGCCTCTTCTCGACGCTCGTTAACTGCTTCGGGTGTGTCGCTGCCGCAGGGTAAGATCGAACCCGTCGCCACTGTAAAGTCTGTGGGTTATATGGTGAATTAATACACAGACTACAAGAGTAACTTTAACAGGACTTTACTATTCGAAGGTCAGGGCGAATCTGCCCAATAAATCCTTACACAGCACTTATATACCGGTGTGGTCACTCCTGGTATTACAGTATACAGCAGCCAAGATAAAGTAGTGCAACACCTAAAATAGTTCTCTTAAAGGTGGACGGTTACATACAATAGTTCTCTTAAAGGTAGAACGGTTACATACACTACAATCGGTACGCCCTTCTGAGGGTTGAAAATGGAGACAAGAGGTTGATGATCGGTTAGTAAAGTAAACTTTTGACCCTGCTGGTAGTGATTGAACTTCTTCACCCCCCACACTAGGCTGAGGGCCGCTCTGTCAATCTGGGCGTAGTTACGCTCGGCAGAAGTCAACGAGAGTGATGCAAAAGCTATCGGCCTCTCTAAACCATCAAGGAATTTATGTGACAGTACCGCCCCAATGCCGTAGGGAGACGCATCACACGCCAGTCTGATCGGCAGTGCTGGGTTGTAGTGAGCCAATACTTCCCTTGAAGTGATTAAGTCCTTACTCTTCTGAAAGGCCCGCTTACAATCATCGCCCCATTTCCATGCTACCCCCGTTCGTAGCTGGGCGTTCAGTGGGTGCAGAATTGCCGACAAATTCGGCAAAAACTTATGGTAGTAATTCACCAATCCGAGGAATGACCTCAGTTGCGACACATTTTCAGGCGCTGGGGCCTTAACAACCGCTTCAATTTTGTCAGGGGACTTATGTAACCCCTCTTCATCAATCACGTGCCCACAATACGATATCTGTTCCTTAAAAAATTCGCACTTGGGGCGGTTGGCTCGCAGCCCATGTTCCCGTAGTCTAGTGAGCACCTGTTCTAGGTTGTTAAAGTGTTCACTGTCATCTTCACCTGTCACAAGGATGTCGTCCAAGTAACACTGAGTCCCCAGAATCCCTTGCAGGACTTGTTCCATCGCTCTTTGCCATATCGCCGGAGCCGATGCTACTCCGAATACCAATCGATGATACTGGTAAAGACCTTTGTGAGTGTTTATCGTGAGATACTTCCTAGAGGACTCTTCAACCTCCATCTGCAAATATGCTTGTGCTAGGTCAATTTTGTAAAACGCTTCCCTCCAGACAGTGAGACGAAGATGTCTTCTATCCTTGGAAGAGGATATTGTACTGTGTGAAGGACTGGGTTCACCGTCACCTTGAAATCCCCACAGATGCGAATCTTCCTTGGCTCCCCGGACTTATTGCTTAACGTTTTCTTCATGACAGGAATGATGGGTGTTGCCCACTCGCTCCAGTCGACCTTAGACAACACGCCTGCCTTCTCCAGATTCTCCAGCTCTGCCTCGACGGCTGGGCGAATTGCATATGGTACCGGTCTTGCTTTGAAAAACTTGGGAACTGCATTCTCTTCTATTTTTATCGAGGCGGTTACGCCTTTAAGCGTGCCCAGTTCTTGTTGAAATACCTCTTTGGCGTTAGCTAAGATTGTTGACAATCGTCCAGGAGTGACGTCTTCATCTTTTTTACCATCCACCGTCATTGCATGAATGGAGTGCCAATCTAAGTTTATCTTCCTGATCCATTCCCGTCCCAATAACGGTGGTCCACCATTTGGCAGTATGTAGAGATACAATTTCCATATTTTCTTGCCGTTGTATTCGACAGGCACCCTTATTTTTCCCCTGGGGTATACTTTTTGCTCCGTATATGTCGTCAAGATGATGGATGTCTCTCTCAAGGGTATGTGTGAAAATAGCCACTCGTAGTCTCGTCGTTTCATGACGGTTAGCGCTGATCCTGTATCCAATTCCATTTTAACTTGGGACCCTGCTATCGTGAGGGTGACCCAAATGGTTTGGTGATCCTCTTTTGCGATTACATTGTGACGTTTGAGACAGCTTACTCTCTTGTTCCCGGTTTCACTATCGCTCATCTGGTCTTCGGAACTACTGTCCGTCATCTTTTGTACTTTCTTGTACGGTTCCTTAGTAGCCTTTTTGTTGTTGCTGGTCTTCTTCCCAGACCTGCAAACTCGTGCAATGTGTCCCATCTTCCCACATTGCCTGCATATTTTGTCTTTGGACCAGCAGTCCTTCTGGTCATGGTTAGTTCTGCCGCAGTGATAACATTTTGCAAATCCCCGTGTCATTTCGTGGGTGCTGTATTCCTGTGGTTTTTGTTGAATTTCTGCAGCTCCCCGGCTGCTGCTTCATACGATACTGCCACGCTGAAAGCCTTATCTAGCGTCAGCTCTTTCTCTGAGAGTAACTTCTTCTGTGTTCCTTCACTCAGGAGTCCACAGACAAATTTGTCCCGTAGGGTATCTGCCAGTCCTGCTCCGAACTGGCAGTGCTTTGATAGCTTGCATAGTTCTGTAAGGTACTCAGCATTGCTCTCATCTTTATGCTGAGTTCTCCTGTGGAATTTAAATCTTTCTGCTATCAACAGCGGTGCAGGGTTTAGGTGTTCCTGTGGGACAGCAACAATTTCATTAAAACTCTTCGCCTTCGGTTTGGCTGGAGTAATGAGGTTCCGCAATAGGCCGTACGTTCTAGCGGCCATTAAGTTTAGCAATATCGATGCCTTTTTCTCCTCCGCTATTTCATTTGCCTCGAAATATAACTCGACTCTTTCCACATACGTGGTCCAGTCCTCTATTGTATTATCAAAAGTAGTGATACAGCCAGTCTTCGGCATCTTGCAAATCTAAAATGGCACCTCCCGCGCTTTGCCTTCTTCCCTGCTGATTAAGATGGCGCCTCCCGCGCTTTGCCTTCTTCCCCGCTGTTAGTGTTGCTTTCCGTGGTTCCCGTTGCAACCTGCAGCTCCTCGCAGTTTCTTGCACGTTTAATATTTCTTTTTTTAATTATTTTCCCGTCGTGGAACAACCCTGTGGGACTCTTGCCTTCCTCTTCGCGGGTCTATACGCAGCCCGGCTTCATAGCACCGGCCGCGCCCTGTGTGCTCCACCCTCTCTCTTCTTCCCGACAACGCTGCTCGGCCCCGTTGCAAACCACCCACTCGAGTTCGCGACCGCTGCAGCCCAGGAAGGATCAGTGCTCTACCTGCCACCAGCCCGATTAGCTGAAGCACCGTCGACAGGAACCAGGCCCCGCTTCCGACAGCTTCTCCAGCAATCTTCAACTCCGCAAACACAGGGGCGGATGCCCATGGTTGACGCCCGTTTCTACTGCCTCTTACTTTCTTTTCTTTCTGGCCTCGACCTCTGCTCACTTCGCTGTAGGAATGGATCCCAGGAGGTGGTGCATGTATTGATTTGCATGTGGGTTCAATGACGACACATTCATGAAAGAGAATGTCTTTTAATCTAAAGTGTCTTCAAGCATGTTAACAGTTTTACAGGAGACACCATCTTAGAGATCCATACAAAACAAAACTAAAACTAAACTCTGCCTCTCTCACATGCCCTCTGCTGGTAAGGCATAAATAATCAAACAGGCAAATATGCTGGTAAGGCAGCATAATCAAACAGGCAAATACCATCACTATTTGCTGATATCATTAGATCTCCCTTTCTTAAAACAAAAGTATTTTGCTTTTATCTAACAACATGTTTTCTTTGTATTACTCTGCATTTTAACTGTAACACTTAATGAACTTACATTATCATTATCACTATCAAGGTTTTTTAACCTTGTTTTGTGTGTTCACATGAAATATGTAAATACACTAGAACTTGAAGAGAGAATAAGATAACATTACTTCCTTCTATAACAAGAGTCCTTAAACTTGCTCAATGAGTCTCTCAGGAGGCTTCACGTGTCTTGAGGATTTTCTGATTGATTGTCCTTGAATCTGAGTTGTTGCCTCAGATGATGAGTTCTCAGCTGTGTGATCAGGTTGTTCAACAGTATCAGTCTTTTGACCTGCTGTGTGATGAGGTTGTTCAACAGTATCAGTCTTTTGACTTGCTGTCTGGACCGATTTTTCCACTAGTCCATTGGACTGTGGAAAGTGAGGACTTGACGTTGTGTGGACAAAATCCCACTCTTTGGCAAAGTGTCGGAAACTTGCATTGTAAAACTGGGGTCCGTTGTCTGTGAAGACCTCGCTTGCCACGCCATGTCTGGAGAATATGGCTTTCATACATGTTATCACAGCATCTGCAGTGGTGGTGTACAGTCTGCAAACCTCTGGATACAGGGAGTAATAGTCTGTGACTACAAGATAGTCCTTCCCTTGACATACGAATAGGTCAGCGCCTATCTTCTGGTAAGGTCTGTCTGGCACTGGGTGTGGCTTTAGTGGTTCTACCGGATTGCTTGCGCGATATTTCAGGCATATTGTGCAGTTTGACACCTCATTTGTCACATCTTGGTTGATTCGTGGCCAGTACATCAACTCTCGTGCTCTTTTCTTACACTTTTCGATTCCCAGATGTCCTCCATGGATCCTTTTTAGCATCTCTTTTCTCAGACTCTTTGGGATAACTATTTTACTTCCTTTGTAGATGATGTCTTCGACCACTGATAGTTCTGCCCTGCAGTTCCAGTATTCTGCCATGTCAGGTGAGCAGTCTTGCTTCATGTTGGACCATCCATCCAAGATGCTTTTCCTCAGTTGTCTCATTGTTTCATCTTTGTTTGTCTCAGTCTTTATGAGCTCCATTTTTGCATCTGCCATGGGCAGTGCACTTATGATCATGTCCACGTAGGTGTTCACTTTTTCATCCATTTTGGTGTTTGCGGGCTCTCTTGGGTCAACAGCTCTGGACAACGTGTCTGCTGTATACATCAGCTTACCCGGTGTGTACGCAACATTCAGTGTATAGCGTTGCAGCCTGATCATCATTCTTTGTATTCTAAGCGGACAGCTATTTAGTGGCTTTTGGAACAATGCAATCAAGGGCTTATGGTCAGCCTCTACACTGATTGCTTGTCCTGCCACAAACTGGTGAAATCTTTCACAGGCGTATGTGATGCTGAGCAGCTCCTTTTCTATTTGAGCATATCGCGTCTCCGCGTCTGTCATTGAGTGCGATGCATATGCAATAGGTTGCCAGTAGTCATATTTTTGCAGAAGAACGGCACCGAGCCCACTCTGTGATGCATCTGATGATATCTTGATGGGTCTCGCTGGGTCATAAAACCTCAGAACTGGTTCCTCTGTGAGCAGTTTCTTTAGATCGCTCCATGACTTCTCATGCTCATGATTCCATTCCCATTCTATGTTCTTTTCAGTTAGTCGTCTCAGTGGCGCCATCTTTTCTGAGAGGTTGGATATGAATTTACCCATGTAGTTGATCATTCCATTAAACCTCTGCACGTCCTTTTTGCATTGTGGCTTTGGCATATTCTCAATGGCGGACACCTTTCTGGGATCTGGTCTGATGCCCTCACTGCTAAGGATATCTCCCACGAATGTCAGTTCTGTCACCCCGAGCTGGCATTTCTCTCTATTCAGCTTCAGGTTTGTTTTCCTTGTTGCTTCCAGCACTTTTTTCAGTCTCTCGTCATGCTCAGTTCTCATGGTTCCCCATACTATGATGTCATCCATTGATGTATCAACTCCCTCCAGGTGCTCATAGATCATATGGATAGTTTTGTGATACACTTCAGGAGCTGAGGCAATGCCAAATGGTAACCTTAGGAATCTGTATCTGCCAAATGGACTGTTGAACGTGCACAGTCTTGAACTTGCCTCGTCCAGTTTCATCTGCCAAAATCCTGATGATGCATCTAACTTGCTGAAATACTTTGCATTTGCAAACTGTGACATGATTTCCTCACGTGTAGGAAGCTTGAAGTGCTCTCTCTTTATTGCTCTGTTTAGATCTCTTGGATCCAGGCAAATTCTGAGCTTTCCATTCTTTTTGTCCACAACGACAAGGGAACTCACCCACTCAGTTGGCTCATCTATTTTCTGAATCACGTTCAGGCTTTCCATCCTGTCCAACTCTGCCTTCAGTTGCTTTTGAAGAGCAAACGGAACTTTTCTGCATGGATGTATGACCGTTGGCATGCTTTTATCTACTCTGATCGTGTGTTCTCCTGGAAGGCAGCCTAGACCCTGAAATAGGTCGTTGTACTCTTTCATGAGTTCATCATAGACTGTCTCTCCTTCGCTTTCCACAACGAGGACTCTCTTTACCAGGTTCAGTCTCTCACAGGCTATTAAACCTAGTATGGCCTGCACATCCTTTGGCACCACGATTAATGCTAGCGTGTGCTCTCTGTCCTTGTGTGTCCCTTTGACAATGCATTTTCCTTTCACTGGTATATCAGTACCTGAGTATCCTGTCACTTTCACTTTTATTCCATGTATCTTTGGTCTGGGTCTAATTTTCTTAAAATCAGTCTCTGATATCACATTAACTTGTGCTCCAGTATCCAATTTAAATGGAATGTGTATGTCATTCACTTTTAGTGTCAACATCCAGTCTCTTTTTTCTTCTTTCTTGTTTTCAGACACAACATCCACATAGAACTCCTCTATCTCGCTTTCATCTACTGCATGGACCTTGCTTTGTTGCGCTTGGTTCTTACAGCAACGGGCAGAATGGTTGTTTTTGTTGCAACTATTGCATGGTTTACCATATGCTGGACACTTTTTTGGTGGATGCTGTGTACCGCATCGACTACATGACTTTCGATTGCCCCTTTCATTTTTGTTCGCTGGCCACGCCTCTTTTTTCACATTGGCGCTCTTTTTGTTAAACGGTTTGTGTCCGTTCTTTCTCACTGCATCCACGTTGCAGCTACTGTCACTGAACAGCTCCTTTGCCTGCGACTTCACAGTCTCTGTAGCCCTACACAGTGCTATGGCTTTTCCCAGGTCTAGATTTTGCTCTCTTCACAGTCTTTCCCTTAGACCATTATCTGGAATACCACACACCTGTCTGTCTTTTATCAGCGAGTCTGTCAGTCCCCCAAATTTACACGATTTGCTTCTGTTTCTCAGTTCAGTCACATACTGATCAATAGTCTCTCCCGTTTTCTGTACACATGTGAAAAATCTGTGCCTCTCAAATGTCACGTTACATTTAGGTATGCAGTAGGCCTCAAACTGTTCCATTATTTTATCCAACTTCATTTTGTCTCCATCAGCAGCGAATGTGAAGTCATTATACACCTCCAGCGCTTCATCACCCACGACATGTAAGAACACTGACGCTTTCATTTTATCACTTTTCTCGTCAGCTCCGATTGCTGCTAAATACAACTCCAAACGTTGTTTGAACCTCCTCCAATTTTCAGCCACATTACCTGTCAACTGAAGCTTCGCCGGTGGGTGTAATCCTACCATTTTTCACTTTGTTAGCTATTCTCCAAAGGTAAGTAACGATGTTCTCTTTTGGCTTGCTAATATGTGGAGAGCTGATTTAACTTCAGATTTTTCCTCTTCATCTCTTGGATCCGCCTTCTGACAACATGTATTGATTTGTATGTGGGTTCAATGATGACACATTCATGAAAGAGAATGTCTTTTAATCTAAAGTGTCTTCAAGCATGTTAACAGTTTTACAGGAGACACCATCTTAGAGATCCATACAAAACGAAACTAAAACTAAACTCTGCCTCTCTCACATGCCCTCTGCTGGTAAGGCAAAAATAATCAAACAGGCAAATATGCTGGTAAGGCATCATAATCAAACAGGCAAATATCATCACTATTTGCTGATATCATTACAGTGCAGACTGTAGGTAGGTTCGTATCTGCTCGTCGCCAGTATTACGTCCGTGAATGATTGAGACACGGACAGCAGGAGTTGAACAAAACAGGTCTTTACTGATGGAAGTCAATAGTGAAACTGAAAACAACAGAGGCTCACTAGCGCCTTTTATACAGGGGTGGTCACTGCTGGTACTGCAGTCTGAGACCAGTTATTCTCTTAAAGGTACATACACAACAGTGTTCCCCGAATGTCGGGTTCCGACACGAATCTAAATGTGTCAGCCAGCTGCATGCAATTTTCCCTCAATTGGCCAATTTATTTCCAGCGTGTGGGCACCCTTGCTAATTATCCATTTTCAGTCAGAAAGCCCCACATTATGATGTCATCATTTGTTGTGCTTTTAAAGTGTCCAGCAAGCTTTTCAACCTCAGCAGGCTTCCCAACCAGTCGTACAGAATGGCAGAGGAGCCTGCACCAGCTGCTGCCAGCGGCAGAGGCTGAGCTGCCACCAAATTTGATGAGACGTCACTGCAGACATTGGTGGATGGGGTTAGGGCCCACAGGGAGGTCCTCTTCCCTAGCTCAGGGAGGAAGAGGCCTCCCAAAGAGACCAGGGCTGCATGGATGGAGGTGACTGCAGAGGTCAACTCTCAGGGAGTCACCCGCCGGACCTGGATGCAGTGCAGGAAGCGCTTCCATGACCTTCACCGTACAGGAAAAGTAAGTATGAAGTTTCCATCGCCCTCAACCTGATCCCCATTGCCTTTCCCCAACAGCACTCAGCTTCAGCAATCTCTTCCTCCACATCACACATCACAGTCACATCCATGCGCCCTTACCCATTCCCTCTCTCTATGCTCACATTCACATCACTATTCCACCATGCAGACCTCACACTGCCTCTCACTCTGATGCTTGGAACACAACTGACAACACATAGGGAGGGCCCTTGGTCTTGCAGCCTCACACCATCTTTGTCTCCTTCTAAGTATCTATGCTATGCAATCTCTACACTCATTCCTGCACTCTCACTCAAACTCCACTTGTCTCCCTCATTGCAGGAAAAGAGAGCTCACAACAGGAGAGAGCGAGCCCGGACTGGCGGAGGACCACCCTCAATCGCACACCTGACACCCTGGGAGGAAGCAGTGATGGAGACTGTCGGGGCTGACGTCGCTTTGGAAGCTGGGGAAGGAGAGACAGGAGCAAGCCCGCAAGCTGGTGACAGAATAGTTTTCCATCTCTCTCATTGACATAGCATGATCCTGAAGCTACATCATTTGGCCTTATGAACATCTGCAAAATCCAATGTGCATGTAACCTTGGCATCACATCTCTAACTCTTTCCTTTACTCCCCCAAAGGACCATCCAAAGCTCCCATCCCCACTGCGGAGGAGGAAGAGGCTGAGCAGCCAGATGCCTCAGAGGAAGCTCCAACCTCTGAGGGCGCAGCGTCAGCAGAATTCAGCGCACCCAGCACCAGCACAGACACTCACACCTCGGTGGGGACTTCGCGAGATAGAGTAGTCTTGTCACCTGGTGTATCACAGCTCACAAGTGAGCATCAGCAGATTGTGGAGACAGGGACAGCAGTGGAGAGTCCTCGTCGGAGGGTGCAGGCCTCTGCCAGCTCAGCTCAGCTGCATGTCGACCCTATGCCTCTGGGTCCATCCGCAAGAGAGGAGGTGATGGATCTCCATGCACAGATGCAAGAGTCTCTGGCAGGTTTTGTCTCCAGGGTCGCTGCGAGTGTGGTGCAAATGGAGGAGTCCATGGTGAGCATGAGCAGAGCCTTATTGGAGTCATTGGCGCATGAAAGCATCACCACGGAAAGGATGGCTATCTCCATGGTAAGGCGGGCTGCAGCCGAGGAGAGGAGGGCTGCAGCCGAGGAGAGGAGGGCTGCGGCCGAGAAGAGGAGGGCTGCGGCCGAGAAGAGGAGGGCTGCGGCCGAGGAGAGGAGGGCTACGGCCATGGAGGAGCATAGTCGCCAGGGTATCGAAAACATGGTGAGTGCTCAGAATAGAATGACATCTCTTGAGGAGCGATGGGCATCTATTGAGCACCGAAACCAGACCTTCATGGAAGTCCCTCTGAGCAGGACTTCCAGTGCAGATACGGGTCCCCATGGCCCCCCTGATGTGCAGCAAGGTGCTCTCCAGCCACTTGCAGGCACTGAGGGGGAGCTGACCCATGAGAGGGAGGTTATTGGCATACCTCAAGGAAGTGGGGGCTCCTCTCCACGCGCTCTCACTTCCATGCCACTTCAGAGCCCTCGGTCAGAGCACCGCCGGAGTCCACACGCAAGTGAGAGAGGAGTCTGAACCCCTGCACAACCGCAGGAGCAGCAGACTGCTGGCGAGCCCTCACAGGCTCGCCACCCCAGAGGACGCCCGCCAAATGTGTCGAGACAGGAGCAGCACGAAAGTGAGCAAGGGGCCTCCACATCTGCTGAAGCCACAGGGGTACCACTACATAGGAGCACGCGTAAGAGAAAAATAAAGCACCACTAACCACAAGGGTAGTCACTTGTGTGAAAAGTCTTGTATATAGTTTTAATGCCATCAATTTGTTGTACATAAAAAATCTGGTGGCAACTGCTGGAGTTGTGGCGTCTGTCATTTGGCAAATGGAGATTTGGAGATTTCACATTGAGGCCTTCGGATTACTTGCAGATGTCAGCAAGCTGATCCAATAGGTAGAAATGCGCAGGGATGGGCCACTGTCCATGGTCAGTTAAGAAGCAGCGAGGCTACAGTGTTTGAGGTACCAGGCTACGCAAATCTGGCCAGGATGAGTGCATTCCTTGCATTCCGCCCAGCAATGTTCTCGCGCACTGGTGTGGCTGGTTGACGGGCCTCTGCAGGATGCTCGTTTCCATCCTCCTCCTCCTCCTCAGCATCATCCTCATCCGAGGCGGCTCTGTGAGCAGCCTCTTGGTCCTGCGGAATTGGCAAGCCACGACGCTGTGCCATGTTGTGAAGCACACAGCATACCACAACGATTTTGGAGACCCTGGCTGCTGAGTGCTGTAAGGCTCCACCTGATCTATCGAGGCATCTGAAGCGCATCTTTAGCAATCCGATGGCTTGCTCGATAATGCATCTGGTGGAAATGTGGCTGGAGTTGTAGCGCTCCTCAGCTTCGTTGGCTGGTCTCCTCACCGGCGTCATTAGCCAAGTCCGCAGGGGATATCCCTTGTCTCCAAGTAGCCATGCCTGAAGTTCGTTTGGCGGACTGAGTAGCGGAGGCACAGTAGACTGGCACAGTATGAGGGAGTCATGGCAGCTGCCAGGGTACTTGGCACAAACATGCAAAATCTCCTTCTTGTGGTCACACACCAGCTGAACGTTAAGGGAGTGGAAGCCCTTGCAGTTGACAAAAACTCCTGGATTGCGATGGGGTGCCCTAAGGGCCACATGTGTGCAGTCAATGACGCCCTGCACCCTGAGTCTGCCAGCTGAGCTAATCCACGTGCTCGCGCCCTCACACTTGCGCAATCCCGGGTGAAATGGATGTGATTGTGTGCGAGGGCAAAGAGGCCATCGGTGACCTGTTTGATGCAAGTGTGTGCGGCCGCCTGGGAGATGCCGCTGATGTCTGCTGCTGATCAATGGAAGGAGCCTGAGGCATAAAAGTTGAGTGCGATGGTGCATTTGATGGCCACTGGTACGGAGTGTTGACCTGGTGCTCTGGGCTCCAGGTCTTGCTGTAGCATTGCGCAGATGTCAGTCACTACCTCTCGTGAAAGTCGGAGCCGCCTTTGGCACTGCTGCTCAGTCATGTTGAGGTAGCTCACCATGTGTCTGTAGACCCTGTTTGGGGGGTATCTCCTGCGCTGACGGCCTTCCATGCGCTAGCCCCTTCTGGCCTGTGCTGCCTCAGGTGGCTGAGCCGCAGCCTGTCGCTCCTGCTGGTGCTGCTGTTGCTGGTGCTGCTGTTGCTGGTGCTGCTGTTGTTGCTGGGTCTGCTGCAGCCTCCTCTGCTGTTGGAGATCCTCTAATGCCAAGAAGGGAAGGAACAAAAGGCCTCCGATGCTTCTGGCAGATGCCTCCGTTGAGGAAGCGCTGAGTTAGGGTGCTGAGAGGGGCTTCCCAGGAGCTCACACTGGAGAAGTGTGTGAGGCTCCAACCTTCCACAGCTATGCCTAAGCCTTCAACAAGTTGCCCCAAGCCTGGAGCAACAAGGTCCTGCAGCCTACAAATGCTAGCTGATTAAATCGCTTCATTCCTGATTGACCAGCAGCTGAAAGCAAGCAAGCCGACATTATTCACGCCAGGTTTCATCAGCGGTGTTCCCACCAGGTGTGGTTTACGTGGGGAAAGGCTGAAAATTGCAAGGGCCCCTTAAAATAGGATTACAGCTGCCAATTATTGCTCATTAGGCTCCCGCCGACCAGTCCCGCCGGCTGCGGGCGGGACTGATTCGGGTCGCGCTGAAACAATGGGGCGAAAGTTGGGCGGGGAATTGGGGGGTGGGTGGTCGTGACCCCCTATTTCTGCGATTTTCAACCCCCGCCCGCCTGAAACCCCGCCTGACGGCTCCAGGAAAATCGGGGCCGCTGAGTAAAAAAATGCTTATTTTTTGTGATAAACTCATTTTCAGCTGTATTAATAAAACTGCACCAGGTTACCGCTCTTAAATATAACAAGGAATAGTTTTGAATCAAGGGAAAAAGATAAACAATTACATTCTAAATGCTGCCCGGTTACACTGGTTCAGGGAAGATTTTACGCTTGTGATTATGCAAATGAGTTTGAGCAGAAACTTGTACCAGAACTTCACTTTGGAAATCCAGCGCAGTTTGCGCTCGGTTTGCCGATTACACCAAAAGCGGAAACTCTACCCTTGGCCACAGAAAGAAAAACAGCAAACCCTGATATTTTATGGAGTGTTGCACTGCTATTTTTCCAAATCTTGTTTGTTTTTTGTCTTTTTTATGCCAATTTTCTCCTCTGTCTTCCTGAAGATGTTAACTCTTTACTGGAATAAACGTCCTTGGATACCAAACATCCTCTAGTACTTCAACCAAGTGGCCATGATTTAATTGTGAGCCTTGACACTGGCGGTGACTTTTCACAGGGGTTCGATTGAACGGAACCCATTGAGATTGACTTAGGCCATCAGATTGATTGTGGTCTTATAACACCCAAGACCTTGGGGAAGCCAATAACGCCATGCAGTTTAGGTTGATTTTAACTTGGGGTGGGAATTGGAGGTGCGGGAGCCAAAGCAGGCGGTGATCCGTGAGGCTCGGATTATTTTAATTCCCGGGCTTCAATTACATGCCCTGACTCTGGCTCCCTTCTGTAGCCAGCGGGAATGCTGTCAATGCCGGTGGGAGGGAATGGAAAGTCACAGGGGTGGGAGGAGGTGGGGTTAGGCTGCCACCAAGGGCCCACAGAAATGGTCCCCGGCAAGGTAAGTGAAGAAGGAGGGGTATTGGCAAAGATCGTGATCGGGGAAACGGGGAGACCAAGGCAAGGTACCCTTGTGTGGCAATCCTGTTCCTTCAGGTTTGCAAAGTACCTTTAAAAAAGAGTTAACAAATGAGCTTACCTGGGCTTCCTGTGGCCAGGATGCTGCTTGCCGCCAGCTTTCTCTGGCGGGTCCGAGACTTTGTGTGATGAAATACTCTCCACTTGCCGGGATGAGTGCAGCTCCAACAACACTCAAGGAGCTCTACACCATTCAGGATAAAGCAGCCCGCTTGATTGGCACTCCATCCACCACCTTCAACATTCACTCCCTCCACCACCGGCGCACTGTGGCAGTGTGTACCATCTACAAGAAGCACTGCAGCAACTCGCCAAAGCTCCTTCAACAGCACCTTCCAAACCCGCGACCTCTACCACTTAGAAGGACAAGGGCAGCAGACGCATGGGAACATCACCACCTACAAGTTCCCCTCCAAGCCACACACCATCCTGACTTGGACCTGTATCGCCGTTCCTTCACTGTCGCTGGGCCAAAATCCTGGAACTCCCTTCCTAACAGTATTGTGGGTGTACCTACACCATATGGACTGCAGCGGTTCAAGAAGGCGGCTCACCACCATCTTCTCAAGGGCAATTAGGGATGGGCAATAAATGCAGGCCTAGCCAGCGACGCCCACATCCCATCAATGAATTTTTTAAAAAGCCTTTAGTTGGCCCGCAGTTAAAATGCCATGCTCATCTGAATTATGACATCAGACTGCAACTGAGTCATTTAAATTAGGTCTACACTTCTTAGGGGCGGGTGGGCCTCCTGTGCTTGATCTGAGGTAAGTTAAGATGGTCGGGGTGGGAACTCACTGGGAACATGGCATGACCCCTCACACCATCTTAACACCATCCCCCCACCCCCGCCCCGCCAAACTGAACTCACAAACTTAGGTGGGGTCAGCGCTTGAGAGCACCAGTGGGTGAAATCCTGGTGCAGCTGAGATCTGCCCCATGAATTTTCCGGCCCAAGATGTTTATTTAACATTCCCAGCATACATTAATTTTCAACAACTAGATTGCCTCCTTTAATCCCTAAGCAGTCCTATATTCTTTTACTTTATATATGCTTGTAAAAGCCGTTGCTATTTCCCTTTATCTTGTCTGCTCGCCTTGTTCATATTCCTGTTTAGCCCCTAGTTACAAGCTTGGGTTTGTCAGGTTTAGTGGCATCAGTCACTCATATGAGTGGTCTGTGGCTGGCCGTTGATTTACACTGCCCTGTATCTACCAAAATAAGCTCTACATTTGGTTGGGACTCTACATTTTAGAGAAGCATAGACTTGGGGGTGATTTGATCAAGGTTTATAAGATCTTGAAGAGAATAGATTGTTTTGTGTAGACAGTTTGTTGCAACTAAATAGGTTAGGGAGGAGCAGGAGCCACAATCTCAAGTTATGAAAGGCTAAAACTAAGTTAGATGTGAGGAGGTTCTTCCTTTCCCAGAGAGTAGTGGACCTGTGGAAAGGGCTGCCAGCTTGTGTGGTGAACGTTGATTTGCTGAATTCCTTCACGTGAGAGCTGGACCTGTCTCTGGCTGGAGTGGAGAGCACCTCGTACAAGAGGGAGGTTTCTGTAGAACATTAATCAGGGCCAGAGTGGTCTCCTGGACTATTTACAATCACCTAAAGGGATTGGAGAGGAATTTTCCAGATTTTGTTTCCCCCTAATTGGCCTGGGTATTTATCTGTTTTTCTCCTCTCCCAGAAGATTAAATAGCTGTTGGGTGGGGCGCGGAATGTTTGTTTCATGATGCACAAGGCAGCACAGTTGTGTGGGACTGGTAAAAACACCTCCACTGCCTCATTGCATAATTACCAATACAAACCAAATTTAACAATTTTACATTTCATTTAAATTTAAGGGGTAATTTTTCCATTGCTGTGTCCAGTTTTGATCTCACATGGTGCAAGATAGAAGCCCAGTAAAAGGGGCAGAGGAGAGCCACTAGAATGAAACCTAGTTCAAAAGCTTTGAGTTATCACAATAAGCTTAAAAAAGCATAGATTTGGGGTGATTTGATTGAGGTATTTAGAATAAGGAAGCAATTAGACTGTGTCTAGGCGGATAGACTACTTGAAGTAGATAGGCAGAGTGCCAGCTGTGGCTCAGTTGGTAGCACTCTCTAGGTGGGAGGGGCTAGGAGTGAGCAGGTGCTGCTGGTTGCCTGATTACTGCAGGGAGTTGGAGTGAGTTTGTAAAAAGTCAGTGGTGTTTTTTTTTCAGGTTTTGGACCTTTTTGGCCCATAAACAGCAGCCAGATGGTGGCTGAGAGGCGCGGAGTGCTGGGCCCTTCAGTGGACAGTGTTCCCAGGATGAAATTAATCAGGGGAGAAAATGTTGGAAGAAGGGAGAAAAAAAGGCCCAGGAGGTTTGGACAAGAAAACACAGTGCTGGTTCAGTGCGAGGATAAGGTGATATGAGCTTGGGATATTATCCAGGTGATACATGAGGACTGTGGCGAGGGAAGCTGCTTTGCCTGCCGACCAAAGCCGAAAGTTGGGTTCAAGGTGACGGTCAGTGGCCAAGAGGAGGTGGAAAGACCATGGGCTGGATTTTGACAGTGTGGGCGGGCTGGGGCGTGTCAGTTGGAAATCATATCAGGACCCCGACTCCTAAGTGCGATATTCCCCTAATTGGGCACTTGATTTCTTGCGTGTGGGAACCCCTGGCCCATTGAGTCTTTTCATACAGAAAGTCGCCTCCGATGACATCATCAATGCTGCTGGATTTTAGACCTGCAAGCAGCCTTGCTTCTTCTGGAGACTGCAAAGGCTCTGCAAATTGTATGAAGGGGGAGTTGATTTCCTGACAATGTCCACAATCAAGCAAAAGTGTGCTCCTCCATTTGATGAGCCCTCCCTCCAAGCTCTGGTGCACAGAGCCAGCTGCAATAAGGAGGTGCTGTTCCCTTCCTCAGTGAGATAAAAGCCACCCCAGCAGACAAAAGCTGTGTGGCTACAAGTGGCCCAGGAGGTCAACTCCATTTCGCAAAGCCGCAGAACCTGGCTACAATGCAGGAAGAGGTTTCATGATCTTCACCACACAGGAAAAGAGAGTATGACTTTCCCATCACCCTCAATCTGATCCCCATCGCCTCTCCTCACCAGCATTCTACTTTGCCAACCTCTTCCTCCACATCCCACTTGACACTTACATGCCTGCACCCTTACCCATTCCCTCTCTCTCTAAGGTCACATTCACTTAACTATTTGACCATGCAGCCCTCACACTTCCTATCACTGTGATGCCATGACAACAACAACTTTCAACACACAGTTAGTGTCCTTTGTATCCTTCTAAGTATCTATGCTATGGATTCTCTACACTCACTCCTTCATTCTCACTCAAACTCCACTTGTGTCCCTCATTGCAGGAAAAGAGAGCCCACAATAAGAGGGAAAGAGCCATGACAGGAGGAGAGCCACCCTCAGTAGCCCAATAGTCACAAGTTTAGTCGCTTGGGTGTCATGTGTTTATTTTTGAAAAGCTATCAGTTGCTTGTTGTGATAAAAATTTCTGCTGGCAAACTGTTGAAGTTGTGGTTGTGTCACTTCGCGAATGGGACTTCCACATTGAGGGCTTAGGGTGACTTGCAATTGTCAATATGGTGGTCATAATGATAGGAATCCGCAGGTTCTTGGCCATTGTCGATGCTCTGGTAAGAAGCTATGAGGCAAAAGTGCTTGAATGGCTGGGCTAAGCAAATCTGACCAAGATGAGTGCGTCCCTTGCATCCCGGGCAGCAATGTGCTCGCATGCTGCTGCCGCTGGTTGATGCGCCTCTGCAAGCTGTTCGTTGTCGCTCTCCTCCTCCTCCTCATCTGAGGAGGATATGTGAGGAGCCACTTGTTCCTCAGGCATCTGCAAGCCACGATGCTGTGCCATGTTGTGGAGTGCACAGCAGGCCATGACCATTCTGGAGACCCTGGCTGCTGAGTACTGCAGGGCTCCACCTGATCTATCAAGGCATCTGAAGCGCATCTTCAGCAAGCCGATGGTTTGCTCAATTATGGATCTGGTGGAAATGTGGCTGGAGTTGTAGCACTCCTCAGCTTCGTTGGATGGGCTCCTCAACGGCCTCATTAGCCACGTCTTCAGGTGATAGCCCTTGTCTCCAAGTAGCCATCTGAAAAGTTGGTTTGGCGGACTGAAGAGCGGAGGCACACTAGACTGGTGCAGGATGAAGGAGTCATGGCAACTGCCAGGGTACTTGGCGCAAACATGCAAAATTTCCTTCTTGTGTTCACACACCAGCTGTACATTGAGGGAGTGGAAGCCCTGCGGTTGACAAAAATACCTGGATTGTGATGGGGTACCTTAAGGGCCACATGTGTGCAGTCTACGATGCCCTGCACCCTTGGAAAGCCTGCTAGATTGTCAAACCCAAACGCACGCGCAGTTACACTGGCTTGATCTTTGGAGAAATTGAAGTAATTGTGCGCGATGGCAAAGAGGGCATTGGTTACCTGTGTGATGCAAGTGTGTGCGGCTGCCTGGGAGATGCCGCTAATGTCTGCTGTTGATCCCTAGAAGGAGCCTGAAGCAAAAAAGTTGAGTGCGGTCGTTACTTTGACAGCCACTGGTAAGGAGTGCCCACCCGCTCCTCTGGGCTCCAGGTCTTACTGCAGCATTGCGCAGATGTCACCCACTACCTCTCGCGAAAGTCTGAGCCTCCTTTGGCACTGCTGCTCAGTCATGTTGAGGTAGCTGATCCTCTGTTTGTAAGCCCAGTTTGGGTGGTATCTCCTGCGCCGATGTGCCTCCATGCGCTGGCGCCTTCTGGCCTGTGTAGCATCAGGTGGGTGAGCAGAAGCTTGGAGCTCCTGCATTTGATGCTGCTGTTGTTCAGGGTTCTGCTGCTGCCACGGCTGGTCTTCATCTGAATCTGATGTCCAGGAGGAAAGGAAATAAATGGTTTCCATTCTTCAGGTCTATACCTCAGTTGGGGAAGCGCTCATTCAAGGTGCGGAGAGGGGTTTCCCAGGAGGTTACACTGGAGATGGGTGTCAGGCTCCAAACTTCCACAACAATGAGTAGGCCTGCAAAAAGATCTCCCAGACCTAAGGCAACAAAGTTCTGCCACCTGCAAAAGAAGTTTGCTGAAATCTCCTTTTTAATGGTGGAGCTGCAGCTGTTAGTAAGCAATCCACTTGTGATGTCGCCAGGATTCACTGGCGTGTTCCAGAGGAGACGTGCAGCTCGCGGGAAATGTGTTAAAATCAGAAAGGCCTCTCAAAATGGGATTATAGAGGCAATTAAGTGGTTGTTAAGGGGCTTAAGGGCCTATCCCACCTCTTGGAGGCGGGATGGAAAACGGGTCAGAAAACACGCATTTGGGAAAATTGCTGGGAGGCGGATCAGGCCCGCCTGCCATTTTTGCGATTTTACCACCTCATACGCCTCCAATCCCGCCTCCTCGGGCCTGGCAAAATCGAGCCCTTTTACTCAATTTGAAGGGTGGTGATAAGTTCTTGGAGGTATCTCTGCTATATTCTGAAGAGATGGTGGTCTCATTCTTAAACCTGCCAGTTTATATTGAGGACGATGTGCTAATCAAAACTTGGGGTTGTGGGACGTTAAAATTTGCTCGGCAATAAAGAGGAGATACTAACCAGGAACACGGGTAGCAGATGGAACCCGTTACGTAAAGGTACGGTTCCCAGAGGGGGTGAAGTCATTGCCGTATAGCATGAAATTTGAGACAATGGAAGGAGTGCAGTACTTCTGGGTACTGCATGATAACCAGGTGAAGGTTTGTTATTATTGTCTTGGACACGACCATCTTGTAAGAAACTATCCAGACTTGTTCTGTTATAATTGCGGCAAGTCTGGACACATCGCTCGGAGCTGAAAGGCGGAGAGCTGTGGGGTGTTTCACAAAGGCCCCACCCGCTGTGAGTGTGAGGCAGAAGGAAGCCCCTTGAGTGACGAGGAGATGGGAGAAGGAGCAGGAGGCGTGAGTGGAGTGGCCGGAGGAGCAGAGCAGGCAGAGGACACAGCTGGTGAATGGAAGGAGAAAAGAGCGCAGGAAGAGGCAGAAAATTGCAGAGCAGAGAACAGGATGGAGATGGTGGAAAACACACCAAGTACAGTGGAAAAGGACAAAGACAGCAGAGAGCAGCAAGGGTCGAGTGCAGACTCGAGCCTTAATACGGTTCAGCTCTCCCTAAAGAGTCTGGTGTCCGCGGGGGGAGAGGAGGCGGGAGCGGGGTTAGTGGTAAATGTAAGTACTCCAAAGAAATACGGGGAGTCGGACATCTCGGAGAGCATGAGGGGGCAAGACAAGGAGAGGGTGCAAGAGGCAGGAGCCTTAAAGGGGCAGCAGGATGGGAATGGGGAGGCAAAGACGCCAGAAGGGAGCAATATAGGTGCGCCATTGTCCCAGAGAGAGAAGGATCAAGGGTCAGCGGTGGCGATGAGGCCGAAGGGAGCGGCACTGTTGGTGAAACCGTGATAGCAGGAAGACTCTCTAAGAGAGATTATGTATCTGACAGGGAGCAGGGACGGGAGGTTACAGAAAAGCTCAAGAGTGATGAATCCAAGGGGGACAGAGACATGGAAGGGGGGGTGGGGTGGCATCTTGTGGCAAGGGAAAGGTTAGTGAGGGGCAGAAGGAGGGAGAAAGTGTAGCTCCTCAGCCCAAACCTAATGCAAGGAAGAGGCTGAAACAGCAGGGAAGGTTCAAACAGGAGGTGAAAAAGAGCCGGAGGCTGCAGGAAAAGGCAACAGCTGCCCGAAAAGTTGGGAAGGAGCATGAGAGGAGGGAAGGGCCAGAGATAAAATGATGGAGAGATTATCAGGCATACTTCCCTTCTTCGGAGCCATGATTACATTGATCGTCATTAATGTGAATGGACTGAGGGGTGAGAAGAAATTGCAGCAGTTGTTGCAGGGTATTAAAGGCACGGATTGTTGTGTCTGCAAGAAACCTTTTGGGATGAGGATATCCTACAAAGAGTTTGGAAGGTTTGGAAGGGAGAGGTGTTTGCAAGTTGTGCAAGCAATAACCGTAGAGGGGTGGCTGTTTTGGTGAGTCCGTCCATAAAAGAGAACGTTGCCTTGGTGGACAAGGACACTTAGGGGAGAATTTTATGGCTAAAGGTAAAATAGGAGGAATTTAATTGCGATCTGTTTAATATCTATGCACCGAACGACCATTGCAAATGTCGCAAGTTTTTTCGGTGGTTATTCACTGAAGTGGCAGAGGTGGAAAATCCTTGTATATTGGGGGATTTTAATGTATTTTTATCTTGGATGGACATTTCAGCCCAGATGATCTTTAAGGATAATAACTCCAGAGTGATGATTTGAGAGACTTATGGAGGGACTGGAACTCCATAAAAAGAGAGTTGTCCAGAACAGGTTGGATGGGTGATGTTTTAAAACAGAGCTGAATAGATTTTGTGGTTATGCGGGAAGGGTTAAGTTCTGAGGTGATGGAGATTTATTACAAAAAATTATTTTTTAGTGTCCACTCGGCTTTGACTATTAGAATTAGGAACAGCAGAGTTAAGATCGGTCCAGGGGTGTGGATTTTAAACAATCAATACCTGAAAAAAATTGCTTCTAAAGAAGGGATTTTAAATATAATAAAGACTGCTCGGAAGGAACCTTTGCTCTTGAAAGAAAGAAGGGTTTGGTGAGACAATTTCAAATATGAAGTAAAAGTTTTTCCGGTATGTTGTGGGAAAGAGAGAGCGGCAGCTAACCGGCGTCGAGAAGAGAATATAAACAAAAGGTTTATGGATGTCTGTAAAGCAGTTGACGGAGGGGATAAGGGAGCTGAGACTATGTTCTGGGTGCTAAAGGAAGAGTAGTAATTATTGCAAGCTGAAAAATGCAAGGGGGCCATTCTCCTTGCAAAGGCTAAAGATGCATTGGAGGGGGAAAGATGCACTAGATATTTTCTAGAGCAAGAGAAGCTGCAACAGAGATTATCATTAATTGGAGAGTTGATGGCTGGGGAGAAGATCATCCATGAAAGTGGGGAGATTTTAGAGGCAGCTAGCAGCTTTTATCAAGAGTTAAATATAAAAGAAGACATTTCCAAATTGGCAATGGAGAAGGTTAGTGCTTTTATTGAAGAGGGTTTAAAGGAGGATGAGAGTAGCATGTGTGACAAAGTAGCAGTAGTGGAAATTAAAGTAGCAATAAATGGAATGAAGAGGGTGGGGGGGAAGCCTTAGTCCAATGGACTAAGTGCAGAATTTTATAAAGAATTTAAGTCCATTGCTGTTAGAGGTTTTTAAGGAGATTAAAATTGAGGGAAGCCTGGTCCCATCTATGAGGAGAGGTGTCATAGCTTAGCTTACAAAAATAAAGGGGATAGAAGGGATCTAAAGAATTGGAGGCCCATCACATTATTAAATATGGATTATAAGATCTTGGCAAGGGTTATGGCAAATCGTATGGAGGAGGTGATGCCACAGATGGTTTTGCCCTCTCAGTCCTATGGAGTCATAGGCCGGGACATTGCAGACTCTGCGGTCTCAATCCGAGATGTGATAGAGCTCATGGAAGAGAGTGGGAGGAAGGCTTATGTATTAAAGATAGATCAAGAGAAAGCCTTTGATAGGGTCTCTCATGAGTTTTTTGATGGTTTTGGAAGCATTTGGTTTTGGGAAAAATTTCATTGAGTGGATAAGGACTTTTTATTCAAACATATTTAGCTGTGTTAAATGTAAATGTTTTTTATCCAAGTATTTTCCGATACAGAGGTCAGTGAGACAGGGTTGTCCCCTGTCCCCATTGTTACACATTGGAAGCAGAACCATTAGGTTACATGATGCGAAAGAAACAAAGTGTAGTTGGAATTGCGGTTCCCAGTTCCGGGCTGGTGTCAGTGATACACCAATATGCAGATGACACAACCTTAACATTGAGAAATGGGGAGTCAGTGAGGAAAGCTATGGATGTAGTGGAGGACAATTGTAGAGCTTCAGGAGATAGAGTGAATTATAGTAAGTCCCAATGCCTGGTTGCAGGAAGGGGTAGGGGGGAATTGTTAGAGGAAAGTCCCTTTAAGGTGGTGGAGGCTTTCGAAGTCCTGGGGGTGCATATGGGGTGCAAGAAAGATAGGGATGAAGTGGATCGATCAAATTGGGGAAAATTAAAAACATTTTGGGAAGATGGGAAAGAAGGTGGTTGAAAGTGCAAGGAAGAGCGACAGTGGTGTCCGCTGTCCTGCTATCTAAGCTACGGTACTTATTGACGGCGGAGGATATTCCTGAGTGGGCGGAAAAGTCCATCCGAGAGGCTTGTGTGAGGTTTTTATGGGAAGGGAAACCATGCTTGGTTGCTTACAATACCATCATTGGACGGAGAAATCAGGGAGGACTCAATTTCCCAGATACTGAAATTTGAAGAAAAAAATCCTTTAGAATCAAATGGGTGAAGAGATTTCTTCAGAAGTCAAATACAAGTTTTTGGAAGAGTTGTTTTGAGAATTTTTTAAAACAAATTCAGATAGGAGAGCAGGGGATATTGTATATGGAATACACTGATATGTTTTTGAAATCGATTAAACCTCTCCCTAGGTTTTATAAGGGGGTTGTAGAGACTTGGGCCCAATTTTTAAAAGTGTGCAGTTTATGTCAAGGGTGCTGAGGAATTCCTAGAACAGCCCTTATTTTTGAACAGGTGGGTCAACATTGAAGGAGAGGTATTATTTAATCAAGCTTTTATAAAAGCTGGTATTATATGTGTGAAAGATGTATTATGCGAAGTAATTTCAGGTTGGTTGCCGGAAGCGATAGTGAGGGAGGAGGATCAGGAGGTAGAGGAAAAAGCAATTATGATCATGTATGAGAAGATTGTGAGGGTAATGCCACAGGATTGGATGGAAGAAATAAATGCGGAAATCTCCAAAGGAAGTAAAATGTGTCCCGTTTTACAAGCTTTCTGCTGGAGAAAGGGGAAGAGTTGGTCCAATTTGACAACTCTAATACCCAAGATTTCTATGCGTTATTTAGAGAATGGAGATTCAAGACACCTGCTGGTCAGAAGTTTTGGCAGAGTATATACCCACAGCTGGACTTCAACAGGATTTGGAAAGGAGTGTGGGCGAATTTTAAATGTCCAGAGTGGATTGAACTGGATTTCAAATTGGCTCATAACCGGATTTTTTCCATGACGGTCTTGTGTAAGATTGGACGAGTGGAGGGGGCAACTTGCCCAGTATGTGGGACATGGGCTGTGACTCTGTCCCATTTACTGGTGTTATGTCCACAATTAAATGATTTTAAGTGCTATGTTCGACAGTTGTGTGAGTTTTTTTGC
>NC_140987.1:303239122-303274029 GCF_052327205.1 Somniosus microcephalus
AAAAACAGATTATCTGGTCATTATCACATTGCTGTTTGTGGGAGCTTGCTCTGTGCAAATTGGCTGCCGCATTTCCAAATTACTACAGTGACTATACTCCAAAAGTACTTCATTGTCTGTAAAACACTTTGAGATGTCCGGTGGTCATGACAGGTGCTGTCTTTCTTTTTTAAGGGAGAACTAGGGGACATGAATATAAGGTCTGTAAGCATAGAACTAGATTAGGTGTCAAGTGGTTTTTATTTTTATAGCAGATTATCAACCTCTGGAGCAAGCTGCCGCTCGTACAGTAAATGCAGATTGGCTGCAAACATTTAACATGGAGCTGGACAAGTTTCTGGTTGAGCCTGGTGTGACTGCCTACAGAAGGAAGGTGATATACAATATGGTCACTATGATCTCCTCAACTCATTTTCATTGCTTTGGGGATTGGAGAGGAATTTCCCAGGATTATTTTTTCCTTGAATTGCCTCCCCTCCCCCCCAGGAGATTACACGGTGGCTGGTGGATGGGAGCACTGGGGGAAATGCTGTTTAGTTGCAACATGACTGTATGAGGCGGGCTCGAAGGAGCAGCTGGTCTTTGCTGACCATTATTTTTGTATGTTTTCCATGCTTTAAAACTATTTCCCGATATGCATTCCTGACTGCTGACACTGCACACTGGGAATGTAAAAACAGAAAATTTACCGTCAAATTTCCTCCATTCATTCCCTGCTGTCATCTGAGCAGATGCAAGAAATCCATCCTGTAGGTACCAGATTGTTGGGTTACAGGGTCAGGAGCCTGCACTGTTTGAGATTACATGAATATAGAGCAGTGCGCTCCCATATTATTTCCGTTACTGCACTCAGGAATTGCCCTGAAGCAAGTTCAAGCAGTATAAGTAATTCAAGCAAGTTACACTTAATTCTATAAGTGAAAGATTTGGTGGGGGGGGGTGCATTTTAACCCCCAAGAACAGGTGGGTTGGGGACAGGTGGGTAGTTAAAATAAGTTATTTTTTGCTCGGGACCACATCCTGGCTCCATCTTTTGGGTTTGGATGCCTGCGAGTAATCTACGGGCTGCAGTTGGGATCTTAATTTGTGCAGGTGGGCGGATACTTATCACAGCAATTAACGTTCTTCTGCGATATTAATGAGGTCTTTGTGCATTGAATTTTAATTATCGTTAAATTTAACGTCTCCAGTACAGGTCTCCAGGGCACAGGAAACCCAGCAGCTTTTTAAAAATTCATTCATGGGGTGTGGACTTTGCTGGCAAGGCCAGCATTTATTGCCCTTCCATAATTGCCCTATGAGAAGGTGGTGGTGAGCCGCCTTCTTGACAACTGAATGGCTTGCTAGGCCATTTCAGAGGGCAGTTAAGAGTCAATCACATTGCTGTGGGTCTGGAGTCACATGTAGGCCAGACCAGGTAAGGACGGCAGATTTCCTTCCCTAAAGGACATTAGTGAACCAGATGGGTTTTTAACAGCAATCTGATAGTTTCATGGTCACCATTACTAACACTAGCTTTTTATTCCATACTAGCTGGAGTACCCGGCGTTGCCGAGGGAAATGAAGAAACCTCTGCAACTCCAAGTGTGATTAGGAGAGAGAGAGAGAGAGCGAGGGAGGGGGGGAAGGAGAGAGTGGGGGAAGGAGAGAGAGAGGGAGAGGGGGGGAAGGAGAGAGAGAGAGGGGGAAGGAGAGAGAGAGAGAGGGGGAAGGAGAGAGAGACAGAGAGAGAGAGGGAAGGAGAGAGAGAGACAGAGAGGGAACGAGAGAGAGAGACAGAGAGGGAAGGAGAGAGAGAGAGAGAGGGAAGGAGAGAGAGACAGAGAGAGAGAGGGAAGGAGAGAGAGAGACAGAGAGGGAAGGAGAGAGAGAGAGAGGGAAGGAGAGAAAGGCACCTCAGCTGAGCTCCCGCTCCGGCCCGAGCCCCCGTGCGTGGCCTAGCACCTCAGGCCCGGCCCGACTGACCTCAGCTGAGCTCCCGCTCTGACCCGAGCCCCCGTGCACAGCCTAGCGCCTCAAGCCCGGCCCGACTCACCTCAGCTGAGCTCCTGCTCTGGCCCAAGCCCCCGTGCGCGGCCTAGCGCCTCAGGCCCGGCCCGAGTGAGCCCTGATGAGTTCCCGCTGTGGGCCTCCGACGCCGTTCCGCTGCTGGATTTATTTTGGGATTAGCCTGGAGAGAGAGGGGGGGAAAGAGTGCCTCAGGCCCAGCCCGATGGACCTCTGCCGCTCCGGTCTCTGGTTTTTCACACTCCCGCACTAACGGCAGTTTGAAGGATTAGGCCCCGCCCACACACGCCATGAAATGCCCCCCGTGATGCAGCGCGCTCCCCCCGTAGGATTGGCCAACCTTCATGTCACTCAACGCTAATGAGCCGTAGGATTGGTCAATCGCTAATGAGCGGATTTTGTCCGTTTTTTGAACGTTTTTTGTATAGTGTCCGAACAATTTTTGTCTGACCAAAAAGTAAATATGCCTATGACACTCCCCTAATCATAAGCTTTCTTTTGCTATAACATATGTATAGGTACGCTGTATAACTTTTGAGTGAAGCCCGGACATACATACAGACAGACAGACAGACAGCACGATCCTTTTATATATATTCCATATATTTATTTAATTAACTGAATTTAAATTCCCCAGCTGCCGTGATGGAATTTGAACTCATGTCTACTGAATCATTAGTCCAGGCCTCTGAATTACTCGGCCAGTGACATAACCACTTTGCTATCGTACCACAGCTGAAGGGAGATGAGAAGGGTTGACTCCAACAGGTAAGTGTCTTTCCAGCACTGCTTGTGGGTCTGGAGGAGCAGGAGCGCTTCCACCTGGGGCCTTGAAATCTGTAAGACTGTCAACGTACAAGGGTCGCCTATAGCTAACATAGTACCACCTGAATTATGCACTCTCAGTTCTAATGTGTCTCCCTTTTATGTATCGACATCCTGAAGCCTTGAATTGCCCCTGTCGGTAACATTCGGACGCAGAGAAGTGCTCCAATGTATTTCAGGAATTCATACCAAATTCCAGTGAATTAATGCTGGAAGTGTTTAAACTCCTAAATTGATGCAATTTGCATTCCTGGATCAGGAGGATGTATTTTAGGTGCAAACAGTTGCCCACTGACTGAAATCATGCATAATAAACAAACAATATCAAGAAGATGGTGCAGTGCAGAGACATTTCTAAAGGTCTGACTTTAGCAAGATACTGTTATTCAATTAATAATTCAGAACAACACTGGTAGTGGGAGTGCCTCAGCTATATCTAGGAGTGGATATACTTGGTAAGACAAAGAGTGATGCTGGGTGCTCGAAAAATGCTATGGCTGGTTTTGATGTTGTATTTCAGCTGTTAAAATCTGACTGCAGACAAGACAATATGGCCTAGAAATTGAGTGGGCTTAGCGCCCAATTAGTGGCGCTAGAGGGCCTTGCGCCGGACTTATAGCCGTTTTGCAAATTGACTTGGGCCTTACCATCGGCGTTAGCCGGTAGCGCTGCGCCGGCACCGATGACGTCATCGGTGTGCGCAGCGTCCCGGTTGCCGTGGTAACCCGGCCCCAAGCCCAAATTCAATTGCGGCCGCCTCGCCCGTGGCAGGTGCAACTAACGAATGTGAAAAGTGTTCTTACACGCCTTTGCGCCGGCGCATAAAGGTGGAGCGGCGGCCGGCCGCGTTCCCGGCGGCCGCCTGCCCGCACCTCCCTTCCCGGACTCCTGCATCACCCCCCCCGCGGCCCTGATGAGTGTGTGCTGCGAGCCCGGCACTTCCCCGAGGTGCCGGGCTCAGATGTCGGGGGAATCCGCCGGACAGTTGTCGGCTGCAGGCAGCTCCTCCTTAACAGAAGGAGGAGGCCTGCAGTTCCCCAGCCTGCCGCACCGCATCGGGTGCCGCAGCGGGGGATTAGCGCCGGGAAACCCAATTCAACGCCCGTTTTCAGGCGCTAAAACCCTCCTTTAGCGCCCGCCGCCCTCTGGGGCCGGCGCAACCTAATTTTCGTCGGGCGCTGCCGCATTAACGCTGGCGCAAAATTTCTGGCGCTACAGCCCTGGCGAGCCCACAACCCAATTTCTAGGCCTATATTTATACAGGCTGCTTTACCTGTAAGTAAAAAAAATCCCTTTTTTTACTCTGTTCTCTTGCAAGACAAAATATCGCACTGGGGATGAAATCCGCCTGTACATTGGAGCTAAGACATGCGCTAAGTGTATGCTAATGTGTAGTCTGGGATCTGGAGTACAGTTTCTGTAAGCTTGGTCCTTTAATACAGCAAGCTCTTTGCAACCCAATCATGACAGCCAATTAACCCTGAATCTATGAAAATATGTTCTCATTACTGTATTGATTTCTTTGTGGGTTCAATGACGAGACATTTATGAAAGAGAATGTCTTTTAATCTAAAGTCTGTTCAACTCTTTATACAGCATTTACAGGAGACATCATGCTAGTGATGCATCTAGAATGAAACTGAAACTAAACTGAACTGCCTTGCTTGTCTCTGTCACATGCCCTCTGCTGGTCAGGCACAAGCAATCAATACATGCAAACATGCTGTTAAGGCATCATAATCGAACAGGCAAATACCATCTCTATTTGCTGATATCATTACATCTCCTTTTCTTAAAACAAAAGTATTTTACTTTTAACTAACAACATGTTTTCTTTGTATTAATCTGCATTTTAAATGTAACACTTAATGAACTTACATTATCATTATCATGATCAAGGTTTTTTAACCTTGCTTTGTGTGTTCACATGAAATATGTCAATACACTAGAACTTGAAGAAAGAATAAGATAACATTACTTCCTTCTATAACAATAGTCCTTAAATTTGCTCCATGAGTCTCTCAGGAGGCTTCACGTGTCTTGAGGATTTTCTGATTGATTGTCCTTGAATCTGAGTTGTTGCCTCAGATGATGGTTTCTCAGCTGTGTGATCAGGTTGTTCAACAGTATCAGTCTTCTGACTTGCTGTGGCTGGTCCCATGAGAAGATCCCGACGATTTCTTCTCAGAACAGCACCCTCATCTGTCTGAATGGTGTATGATCTTGGTTGAACTTCACTCAGGACAGTTCCCTTCTGAGTCCATGTGTTTGTTTTGTCTTTGAACCTTACTTGGTCACCAGTGTGGAGTTCAGGTAGGTTTTGTGTTCCTCTGTCATAGTAGTACTTTTGCTTTTCTTTCTGTTGTTCTTTGAACTTCCTCACTTTCTCCCCCTCTTTCGTTTTCAGGAGGTTCTCCGAGATGGGTAGGTTTGACCTTAGCTGACGTCCCATCAGGAGTTGGGCTGGTGACATACCACACTCGAGCGGCGTTGTGCGGTATACAAGCATTCTCTGGTAGAAGTCAGTTCTGTCACCCCGAGCTGGCATTTCTCTCTATTCAGCTTCAGGTTTGTTTTAATTGTTGCTTCCAGCACTTTTTTCAGTCCCTCGTCATGCTCATTTCTCGTGGTTCCCCATACTATGATGTCATCCATTGATGTATCAACTCCCTCCAGGTACTCATAGATCATATGGGTAGTTTTGTGATACACTTCAGGAGCTGAGGCAATGCCAAATGGTAACCTTAGGAATCTGTATCTGCCAAATGGACTGTTGAATGTGCACAGTCTTGAACTTGCTTCATCCAATTTCATCTGCCAAAATCCTGATGATGCATCTAACTTGCTGAAATACTTTGCATTTGCAAACTGTGCCATGATTTCCTCACGTGTAGGAAGCTTGAAGTGCTCTCTCTTTATTGCTCTGTTTAGATCTCTTGGATCCAGGCAAATTCTGAGCTTTCCATTCTTTTTGTCCACTACGACGAGGGAACTCACCCACTCAGTTGGCTCATCTATCTTCCGAATCACGTTCAGGCTTTCCATCCTGTCCAACTCTGCCTTCAGTTGCTTTTGAAGAGCAAACGGGACTTTTCTGCATGGATGTATGACCGGTGTCATACTTTTATCTACACTGATCGTGTGTTCTCCTGGAATGCAGCCTAGACCCTTAAATAGGTCGTTGTACTCTTTCATGAGTTCTACATAGACTGTCTCTCCTTCGCTTTCCACAATGAGGGCTCTCTTTACCAGGTTCAGTCTCTCACAGACTTTTAAACCTAGTATGGCTTGCACAGCCTTTGGCACCACGATTAATGCTAGCGTGTGCTCTCTGTCCTTGTGTGTTACTTTGACAATGCATCTTCCTTTCACTGGTATATCAGTACCTGAGTATCCTGTCACTTTCACTTTTATTCCATGTATCTTTGGTCTGGGTCTAATTTTCTTAAAATCAGTCTCTGGTATCACATTAACTTGTGCTCCAGTATCCAATTTAAATGGAATGTGTATGTCATTCACTTTTAGTGTCAACATCCAGTCTCTTTCTTCTTTTTTGTTTTCAGACCCAACATCTACATAGAACTCCTCTATGTCACTTTCATCTACTGCATGGACCTTGCTTTGCTGCACTTGGTTCTTGCAGCAATGGGCATAATGATTGTTTTTGTTGCAACAATTGCATGTTTTACCATATGCTGGACACTTTTTTGGTGGATGCTGTGTACCGCATCGACTACATGTCTTTCGATTGTCCCTTTCATTTTCGTTCGCTGGCCATGCCTCTTTTTTCACATTGGCGCCCTTTTTGTTAAACGGTTTGTGTCCATTCTTTCTCACTGCATCCACGTTGCAGCTACTGTCGCTGAACAGCTCTTTTGCTTGCGACTTCACAGTCTCTGTAGCCCTACACAGTGCTATGGCTTTTCCCAGGTCTAGATCTTGCTCTCTTAGCAGTCTTTCCCTTAGACCATTATCTGGAATACCACACACCAGTCTGTCTTTTATCAGCGTGTCTGTCAGTCCCCCAAATTCACACATTTTGCTTCAGTTTCTCAGTTCAGTCACACACTGATCAATAGTCTCACCCGTTTTCTGTACACATGTGAAAAATCTGTGCCTCTCAAACGTCACGTTACGTTTAGGTATGCAGTAGGCCTCAAACTGTTCCATTATTTTATCTAGCTTCATTTTGTCTCCATCAGCAGCGAATGTGAAGTTATTATACACCTCCAGCGCTTCATCACCCACGACATGTAAGAACATGGACGATTTATTTTTATTACTTTTCTCGTCAGCTCCGATTGCCGCTAAATACAACCCCACACGTTGTTTGAACCTATTCCAATTTTCAGCCACATTACCTGTCAACTGAATCTTCGCCGGTGGGAGTAAACCTTCCACTTTTCACTTCGTTAGCTATTCTCTAATGGTAAGTAACGATGTTCTCTTTTGGCTTGCTAATCTGTGGAGAGCTGATTTAACTTCAGATTTTTCCTCCTCATCTCTTTCAATCACTTCTGACACCATGTATTGATTTCTTTGTGGGTTCAATGACGAGACATTTATGAAAGAGAATGGCTTTTAATCTAAAGTCTGTTCAACTCTTTATACAGCATTTACAGGAGACATCATGCTAGTGATGCATCTAGAACGAAACTGAAACTAAACTGAACTGCCTTGCTTGTCTCTGTCACATGCCCTCTGCTGGTCAGGCACAAGCAATCAATACATGCAAACATGCTGTTAAGGCATCATAATCGAACAGGCAAATACCATCTCTATTTGCTGATATCATTACAATTACCAATCTCCAAGTAACACCTCCCAGAAGCTATCATTCCAAGTCACAACGTTTCCTCATCAGCTGTAGAGCAGACATCCTTCATCAGCATGAGGAAAGGACTCGCACAGGAAAACTGACATGTGGTAAAATGTTACAGTGACACTGAGAGATACAGGCCTCACATTTGTAATACTATTTATCTTACAGTTCTTCCCTCCCCGAAACATCTTATTTGCAATTATTCTACAATTCTTTTTAGTCTATCTCCAACAGTGGATTTGCAATAAAAACTGAAAATGCTGGAAATACTCAGCAGGTCAGACAGCATCTGTGGAGAGAAAAAGAGAGTTAACGTTTCAGGTCGATGACCCTTCGTCACAACTGAAAAAGTTTAGATTGTGACAGGTTTTAAGCAAGTGCAGGGGCAGGGAAAGTGGGGAGGGGAGGAATGAATAGGGTGGAAGGCAGGAGAGATTAAATGACAAAAGGGATGGTGGTGCGAGGCAAAAGGAAATAGTAATGGGACAAGTAAAGAAACAAAAGATGGGTCTAGAGGAAGTGTAAATGGCAACAGCTGAATCATTACAATCAGCTGCTGTCCAAAAAAATGGGAGCGGAGGTTATGGTCTGAGATTGTTGAACTCAATGATGATTCTGCAAGGCTGTAACGTGCCTAATCGAAAGATGAGGAGCTGGTTAACGGAAACTCGAGGCTTTCCTTGTGCATTATTTTAGTTGCAACGTTAACCAATTTAAAATAAATGAGTTAATCCCTGTGTTAAAATAATGGACAGAAGATATTATACAAATGTATTAAACGTTCTAAGGTGTGGTGCCCAGAACTGTACACAGTACTCCAGATGTGGTCTAACCAGGGCTTTGTGTAGCTGTAGCAAAAATTCCTCCCCTTTATATTCCAGCCCTCTAGTTATAAAGGCTAACATTCCATTAGCCTTTTTGATTATTTTTTGTACCTGACCACTATATTTTAGTGATCTGTGTACATGGACCCCTACATCTCTTTGGACCGCCACTGTTCCTAATTTTATATCATTTTAAAAATGCTCAGATCTAATCTTTTTTGGTCCAAAATGGATGACCTCACACTTACCTGCATTGAAATCCATCTTCCACAGTTTTTCCCATTCACTCAATCTATCAATATCTCTTTGTAATTTTATGCTCCCGTCTACACTACTTACTATGCCACCAATCTTTGTGTCATCGGCAAACCTGGATATTTGGCTCTCTATTGTGTTATCTAAGTCATTAATAAATATAATGACTAGTTGAGACCCCAGCACAGATCCTTGTGGGACACCACTAGTCACTTCCTTCAGGTTCGAGTACATACCCATTATTCCTACTCTCTGTCTTCTACCGCCTAACCAATCTCCTAAACCAGTCAATAATTTGCCATCAATTCCATGAGCTTTAATTTTAGTTAACAGTCTCTTATGTGGAATCTTATTGAATGTTTTCTGGAAGTCCGTATAAACTGCATCTATAGACATTCCCCTGTCTAATACTTTAGTTAGTTCTGAAAAAATTCCATTAGGTTTGTTAGACATGACCTACCCTTTATAAATCCACAATAAAAACAGGAAATGCTGGGAACACTCAGCAGGTCAGGCTGTGGAGAGAAAAACAGAGTTAATGGTTGGATTTTAATGTGCAGACATGCTGGGAGCAGGGGCGGTGGGGAGGGGTCTATGCTCAATAGCACGTGAGAAACCTGGAAATATGTTAATTGCATCTGTCAGTGGCTTTTTAACGGAACTACTTCCTTAACATTTTACTTCCGGGTTTCCCGTCCAATCAGTGGCAGCGGGCTTGATGACGACCCACATGACGCAATTTCAACTCCAGTATTTAAAGGGACACTCCAAACATGAAACTTGAAGGAGTTGGAGTTGGCTAACAGAGAATTGGAAGTGTTGCAATGGAGTCCAGATGGGCAAAGGCTGCGCCCCGCTTCACGGATGCCTACCTTGATGTACTGCTGGGGGCTATGAGGAGTCGGAGGGAGACACCCTTCCCTAGCAATGGGAGGAAGAAGCCTACTGAGGTCAGGAGCATGGTGCCACGCTCCTGGATCCAATGCAGGAAGTGGTTTAATGACCTAAGCAGGGCAGGAAAGGTGAGAGCAATGGCACACACATATATCCTGCTGTGTGCATCACTCCACCCCCTCACTCTGCCTTCTCAAGCCTACTCCAGCACATCCCTCCGCACACCAACCTACCTTGAAGGTGCACCCATCCCTCTCTGTCTATGCACTCACTCACATCCCCATTTGTCCAGCACCACTCCCACACACCTTCATCCTTATGCAATGTCTTGCCTCTCCCTCATAGTCATCCTTATCAAATGCACTCTATCCATCAGGTGAACACACGCCATTACACTCACTCATAGGTCTCTTCTTTCCCTCCTTGCAGGAGAAGAGAGCACAGAACACCAGGGAGAGGCAGAGAACCGGAGGTGGCTCTTGTTGTGTCGGTACCTTTCTACCTAGACATAATTTAGGACTCAGAACTCAGAGATTCAAACATGAAGTGCTTTATTGGAAGGAAAGGAAGTTATGGAAAGTTCCGAACAGAGAGCTAAAACTTAACAGAAAACACCCAACCATTTATCTCCTGTGACAGCGCCACCACAGGTGGGAGGAAAACACACAATAGAACACACAATACATAACATTTCCTCCCCTCTTAAATGGAAGGTCCACATTATTTCTCAACAGGTAAGTTACTTTCAATGCACTCAACGAACCTAGGGTAGAGGTAGACTGCCTCAAACCCTAACTTTACCCTGGGGTTTATTCTGCCCCAGTCTTGTGGGTAAGTCACTAAGCCTACAGATCCAAGCGTCTTGGAGGCCACCGCTCTCTGACAGGATACCGGCGGTCATCGCTGGCTTCCACAGCAGTAGGCATTGACACAGGCCTGGATGGAGAAGGTGCCTGTGTCAGTCGAAAGTCAGGAGTTTGCTCAGGTGGAACAGTCTCTCTGTTGGAGAAGAGCACTGTGGCAAAGGATGCCGGTTTGCGGTATCATCCAGAAACAGTTCAGGCCAACCAGCCGTTGGAGCCTCTGTGGCTGTCTCTGCTCCTAACAACAGTTGATCTGTGTGTCTTCTCCAGGCGACGTCCTCAGCAGTCTCAACCGTGTAAGACACAGGGCCCGTCTGCACGATCACCGTAGCAGGAACCCATTTCGGTCCAGTGTTGTAGTTTCGAGCTAGGACGTGCTCTTTCGGATGAAACCGTCTCTCCTTGGCTCTTTTGTCTCTCTTTTCAACTTGAGCTTGTTGTTGACAATGGACAACCTGTTCTGTCCTTGGAGGTTTGAGTAAGTCAAAACTTGTCCGCAACTGCCTCTTCATCATGAGTGAAGCGGGGGAAGTTTTGGTTGTGGCATGCGGCTCGTTCCTGTAGGACAACAGGAAGCTGTTCAGACGTTGGTGGATTGAGCCCTGACCTTGCGATGCCTTCAAGGCGTGCTTCAAAGTTTGCACAAACCTTTCTGCCTGGCCGTTAGTAGAGGGATGATAGGGCGCAGACCTGATGTGTTGGACACCATTCACATGCAGGAAGGTTGCAAACTCCTGTGATACAAATTGTGGACCGTTGTCACTTACGAGTTGTTCCGGTGAGCCATAACGGCTGAACATCTCACCAAGTTTCTCAATTGTTTTCTCTGCCGTGGTAGACCTCATCACAGCGACCTCCAGCCACTTGCTACGAGCGTCCACAACCACCATAAACATCTTCCCTTCGAAAGGACCGGCGAAGTCCACATGTACTCGCTGCCACACTTCTGCAGGCCAATCCCAGGGGTGTAGGGTTGCCAGCTGTGGAACATTCCGGACCCTTTGACATGGGGAACATGTTTTGGCTTTCTCCTCAATATTCCCATCGAGACCTGGCCACCAGAAGTAGCTTCTTGCCATTTCCTTCATCCGAACCATCCCACTGTGGCCTGTATGAAGTTGTTGCAGTATAGGTTCCCTCAGAGGTGGCGGAATGATGACACGGCGTCCCCAAAGAAGACAACCTGCCTGGACGGAGAGCTCATTTCTTTTTGAAACGTAAGGTTTCAAACTAGGAGAATCTCCTATTGCTCTCCCTCAAATGACATCGTCCATTACCTCAGACAGGACTGGATCGTTGCGGGTGCACCTTCGCACCTGAACTGCAGTGACAGGTGCTCCCTCCACTTGTCTAAAGTAGAAGATGTCTATCTGACGAGGCTCTGGGGGAGTAACAGGCAAGGGTAGCCTCGAGAGACCGTCTGCGTTGCCGTGCAAGTCTGATTTGCGATATTTGATGTCGTATGTGTGTCCTGACAACAGTAAAGCCCACCTTTGCATTCTGCTTGCAGCGAGAGATGGAATTCCGGTGTGGGGCCCGAAGATTGAAGTCAATGGACGGTGGTCCGTCAGGAGTGTGAACCTTCTCCCAAACAGGTACTGATGAAATTTTCGAATTCCAAAAACGATTCCCAAGGCCTCGCGCTCGATCTGCGCATAGTTACTCTCAGCCTTGTTCAAGGTGTGTGATGCGAAGGCGATAGGTTTCTCTTCACCCGAAGGCATGATGTGGGATATGACTGCTCCCACACCATATGGTGATGCATCACATGCTAGCTGCACGGGTAGCTTTGGGTCGAAGTGTGTCAGGACCTCTGAATTCAGCAATGCTTTCTTTGCTTGGGCGAAAGCTTCATTGCACAGTTTAGTCCATTTCCATGTTTTGCCTTGACATAGCAACTGATGTAACGGCTTCAGCAATGTTGCTAAGTCTGGAATAAACTTCCCATAGTAGTTAAGTAGCCCCAGAAATGAATGTAACTGGCTCACATTCTGGGGTGCTGGGGACTCCACGATCGCCTTGACCTTTGGCGGTGCCTTATGCAGGCCAGTAGCGTCAATCACATGCCCCAGGTACTCAACTGAAGACTGAAAGCATCCTACCCTTCAGCCAACAAACATTGTGCTAAAGACGTATACCGGCGAACCTGTGGCCATGAGAGGCGTCATTGAAGTGGCAGTTAAATTGAACGGACAGACTGCAAAACTGCCACTATATGTGGTAAAGGGAAATTACCCATCGCTACTGGGACGTGCGTGGCTAGAGAAAATCACACTGGACTGGCCTGCAGTCCGCATGATGTCAAAAGGGGAGTCAGATCTGACTGCAGTGTTAAACAAACATGCAGAACTCTTCAATGGGGAACTTGGGAGCATGAAAAAGATCAGCGTGAGACTGGACAGTAAACCTGACAGCAAGCCGAAGTTTCACAAAGCCCGACCTGTACCCTATGCAATTAGGCCAAAAGTTGAGGCTAACTTGGAGGCCTTAGTCGAGAATGGAGTCCTGGAGCCTGTGAGCGTGAGCAAATGGGCCACACCCATTGTTCCTGTCCTGAAAAAGGATGGATCTGTTCGAATCTGCGGGGATTTTAAAGTGACTATTAACCCGGTGCTGTCTGTGGAACAGAACCCTCTTCCCCCTCATTGATGATCTTTTTACGGGCCTGGCCGGAGGGCAAAAGTTCAGCAAAATAGACTTATGCCAGGCTTATCTACAAATGCATGTCGATGACAAACCAAAGGAGCTGCTGACAATTGTGACACACAAGGGGCTATACAGGTACTGCCGCCTTCCGTTTGGAATTACGTCGGCCCCTGTACCTACAAGAGAGGGGGCGGTACTGGACCTAATTCTAGGGAATGTAGCCGGGCAAGTGGTGGAAGTGTCAGTAGGAGAGCATTTTGGCGACAGTGACCATAATTCGGTGAGATTTAAGGTGGTCATGGAAAAGGACAAAGACGGCCCGGAAATAAGGGTTCTAAATTGGGGGAAGGCCGATTTTAATATGATAAGGCAGGATCTGGCCAAAGTGGACTGGGAGCAGCTACTTATAGGAAAATCCACATCAAAACAGTGGGAGACTTTCAGAAGGGAAATAGAGAGAGTACAACGCCAACATGTTCCTGTAAAGGTCAAGGGTGGGACCAACAAGCAAAGGGAACCTTGGATGACAAGGGATATACAAAAATGCATTAGGAATAAAAGGGGGGCTTTTGGCAGTTACAAAAGACTAAAGACGGAAGAAGCCCTAGAGGAGTATAAAAAGTGCAGGGGCGTATTAAAAAAGAAATTAGGAGGGCGAGGAGGGGCCATGAAATAACACTGGCGAGCAAAATAAAGGAAAATCCTAAGATGTTTTATAAGTATATTAAGGGCAAGAGGATAACCAGGGAAAGGGTAGGGCCCATTAGGGACCAAAGTGGCAATCTGTGTGTAGAGCCAGATGAGGTAGGCGGGGTTTTAAATGAATTTTTTGCATCTGTGTTCGCTATGGAGAAAGACGATGCAGACATAGAAATCGGGCAAGGGGACTGTGACATACTTGAACATATTAGCATCGAGAGGGAGGAGGTGCTAGCGGTTTTAGCAGGCCAAAAAGTGGATAAATCCCCAGGCCCGGACGAGATGTATCCCAGGCTGCTGTGGGAGGCAAAGGAGGAGATTGCAGGGGCTCTGACACAAATTTTCAGAACCTCTCTGGCCACAGGGGATGTACCAGAGGACTGGAGAACAGCTAACGTAGTACCATTATTCAAGAAGGGTAGCAGGGATAAACCAGGGAATTACAGGCCAGTGAGCCTAACATCTGTGGTAGGGAAATTATTGGAAAAAATTCTGAGGGACAAAATTAGTCTCCACTTGGAGAGGCAAGGATTAATCGGGGATAGTCAGCATGGCTTTGTCAAGGGTAAATCATGTCTGACAAATCTGATTGAATTTTTCGAGGGGGTGACTAGGTGTGTGGATGAGGGAAATGCTGTGGATGTGGTTTACATGGACTTCAGTAAAGCTTTTGACAAAGTCCCGCATAGGAGACTGGTCAAGAAGGTAAGAGCCCATGGGATCCAGGGTGCCTTGGCGCGTTGGATCCTCAACTGGCTGAGTGGCAGGAGGCAGAGGGTGATGGTCGAAGGTTGCTTTTGTGACTGGAAGCCTGTGTCCAGTGGGGTACCTCAGGGATCGGTGCTGGGTCCCTTGTTGTTTGTGATCTACATAAATGATTTGGATGAGAATGTAAAAGGTATGATCAGTAAGTTCGCAGATGACACGAAAATTGGTGGGGTGGTAAATTGCGAGGAGGAAAGCCTCAGGCTACAGGACAATATAAACGGGTTGGTCAGATGGGCGGAAAAGTGGCAAATGGAATTTAACCCTAAAAAGTGCAAGGTGATGCATTTTGGACTTACAAATAAGGCAAGGGAATACACAATGAGTGGTAGGACCCTAGGAAATACAGAGGGTCAGAGGGACCTTGGTGTACATGTACATAGATCCCTGAAGGCAGCGGAACAGGTAGATAAGGTGGTTAAAAAGGCATATGGGATACTTGCCTTCATTAGCCGAGGCATAGAATATAAGAGCAGGGAGGTTATGATGGAGCTGTACAAAACGCTGGTGAGGCCACAGCTGGAGTACTGTGTGCAGTTCTGGTCGCCTCACTATAGGAAGGATGTGATTGCTTTGGAGAGGGTGCAGAGAAGATTCACCAGGATGTTACCTGGGATGGAGCGCCTCAGCTATGAAGAGAGGCTGGACAGGCTGGGGTTGTTTTCCTTGGAGCAAAGAAGGCTGAGGGGGGACCTGATTGAGGTGTACAAAATGATGAGGGGCATAGATAGGGTAGATAAAGAGGAACTTTTCCCCTTAGTAGGGGGGTCAATAACAAGGGGGCATAGATTCAGGGTAAGGGGCAGGAGATTTAGAGGGGATTTGAGGAGGAACTTCTTCACCCAGAGGGTGGTTGGAATGTGGAACTCAATGCCTGAAAGGGTGGTAGAGGCAGGAACCCTCACAACACTCAAGAAGCATTTGGATGAGCACTTGAAATGCCATTGCATACAAGGCTATGGATCAAATGCTGGAAAATGGGATTAGACTGGACAGGGATGGATGGGCGGCGCAGACACGATGGGCCGAAGGGCCTCTTTCTGTGCTGTAAAACTCTATGACTCTATGACTCTGTTCTATTCCAAAGGGCAATGGATCAGATTTTGAGTGGACTGCCAGGAGTTCAGTGCTACCTGGACGACATCCTTGTCACTGGGACAAATGAGGAGGATCATCTTCTGCACTTGGATGCGACACTACAACGACTGAAAGAGTACGGACTCAGAGTTCGTAAAGACAAATGTGAATTCTTTCAGTCTTCAGTTGAGTACCTGGGGCATGTGATTGACGCTACTGGCCTGCATAAGGCACCGCCAAAGGTCAAGGCGATCGTGGAGGCCCCAGCACCCCAGAATGTGAGCCAGTTACATTCATTTCTGGGGCTACTTAACTACTATGGGAAGTTTATTCCAGACTTAGCAACATTGCTGAAGCCGTTACATCAGTTGCTATGACCCCCCTACTAAGGGGAAAAGTTCCTCTTTATCTACCCTATCTATGCCCCTCATCATTTTGTACACCTCAATCAGGTCCCCCCTCAGCCTTCTTTGCTCCAAGGAAAACAACCCCAGCCTGTCCAGCCTCTCTTCATAGCTGAGGCGCTCCATCCCAGGTAACATCCTGGTGAATCTTCTCTGCACCCTCTCCAAAGCAATCACATCCTTCCTATAGTGAGGCGACCAGAACTGCACACAGTACTCCAGCTGTGGCCTCACCAGCGTTTTGTACAGCTCCATCATAACCTCCCTGCTCTTATATTCTATGCCTCGGCTAATGAAGGCAAGTATCCCATATGCCTTTTTAACCACCTTATCTACCTGTTCCGCTGCCTTCAGGGATCTATGTACATGTACACCAAGGTCCCTCTGACCCTCTGTATTTCCTAGGGTCCTACCACTCATTGTGTATTCCCTTGCCTTATTTGTAAGTCCAAAATGCATCACCTTGCACTTTTTAGGGTTAAATTCCATTTGCCACTTTTCCGCCCATCTGACCAACCCGTTTATATTGTCCTGTAGCCTGAGGCTTTCCTCCTCGCAATTTACCACCCCACCAATTTTCGTGTCATCTGCGAACTTACTGATCATACCTTTTACATTCTCATCCAAATCATTTATGTAGATCACAAACAACAAGGGACCCAGCACCGATCCCTGAGGTACCCCACTGGACACAGGCTTCCAGTCACAAAAGCAACCTTCGACCATCACCCTCTGCCTCCTGCCACTCAGCCAGTTGAGGATCCAACGCGCCAAGGCACCCTGGATCCCATGGGCTCTTACCTTCTTGACCAGTCTCCTATGCGGGACTTTGTCAAAAGCTTTACTGAAGTCCATGTAAACCACATCCACAGCATTTCCCTCATCCACACACCTAGTCACCCCCTCGAAAAATTCAATCAGATTTGTCAGACATGATTTACCCTTGACAAAGCCATGCTGACTATCCCCGATTAATCCTTGCCTCTCCAAGTGGAGACTAATTTTGTCCCTCAGAATTTTTTCCAATAATTTCCCTACCACAGATGTTAGGCTCACTGGCCTGTAATTCCCTGGTTTATCCCTGCTACCCTTCTTGAATAATGGTACTACGTTAGCTGTTCTCCAGTCCTCTGGTACATCCCCTGTGGCCAGAGAGGTTCTGAAAATTTGTGTCAGAGCCCCTGCAATCTCCTCCTTTGCCTCCCACAGCAGCCTGGGATACATCTCGTCCGGGCCTGGGGATTTATCCACTTTTTGGCCTGCTAAAACCGCTAGCACCTCCTCCCTCTCGATGCTAATATGTTCAAGTATGTCACAGTCCCCTTGCCCGATTTCTATGTCTGCATCGTCTTTCTCCATAGCGAACACAGATGCAAAAAATTCATTTAAAACCCCGCCTACCTCATCTGGCTCTACACACAGATTGCCACTTTGGTCCCTAATGGGCCCTACCCTTTCCCTGGTTATCCTCTTGCCCTTAATATACTTATAAAACATCTTAGGATTTTCCTTTATTTTGCTCGCCAGTGTTATTTCATGGCCCCTCCTCGCCCTCCTAATTTCTTTTTTAATACGCCCCTGCACTTTTTATACTCCTCTAGGGCTTCTTCCGTCTTTAGTCTTTTGTAACTGCCAAAAGCCCCCCTTTTATTCCTAATGCATTTTTGTATATCCCTTGTCATCCAAGGTTCCCTTTGCTTGTTGGTCCCACCCTTGACCTTTACAGGAACATGTTGGCGTTGTACTCTCTCTATTTCCCTTCTGAAAGTCTCCCACTGTTTTGATGTGGATTTTCCTATAAGTAGCTGCTCCCAGTCCACTTTGGCCAGATCCTGCCTTATCATATTAAAATCGGCCTTCCCCCAATTTAGAACCCTTATTTCCGGGCCGTCTTTGTCCTTTTCCATGACCACCTTAAATCTCACCGAATTATGGTCACTGTCGCCAAAATGCTCTCCTACTGACACTTCCACCACTTGCCCGGCTACATTCCCTAGAATTAGGTCCAGTACCGCCCCCTCTCTTGTAGGTACAGGGGCCGACGTAATTCCAAACGGAAGGCGGCAGTACCTGTATAGCCCCTTGTGTGTCACAATTGTCAGCAGCTCCTTTGGTTTGTCATCGACATGCATTTGTAGATAAGCCTGGCATAAGTCTATTTTGCTGAACTTTTGCCCTCCGGCCAGGCCCGTAAAAAGATCATCAATGAGGGGGAAGAGGGTTCTGTTCCACAGACAGCACCGGGTTAATAGTCACTTTAAAATCCCCGCAGATTCGAACAGATCCATCCTTTTTCAGGACAGGAACAATGGGTGTGGCCCATTTGCTCACGCTCACAGGCTCCAGGACTCCATTCTCGACTAAGGCCTCCAAGTTAGCCTCAACTTTTGGCCTAATTGCATAGGGTACAGGTCGGGCTTTGTGAAACTTCGGCTTGCTGTCAGGTTTACTGTCCAGTCTCACGCTGATCTTTTTCATGCTCCCAAGTTCCCCATTGAAGAGTTCTGCATGTTTGTTTAACACTGCAGTCAGATCTGACTCCCCTTTTGACATCATGCGGACTGCAGGCCAGTCCAGTGTGATTTTCTCTAGCCACGCACGTCCCAGTAGCGATGGGTAATTTCCCTTTACCACATATAGTGGCAGTTTTGCAGTCTGTCCATTCAATTTAACTGCCACTTCAATGACGCCTCTCATGGCCACAGGTTCGCCGGTATACGTCTTTAGCACAATGTTTGTTGGCTGAAGGGTAAGATGCTTTAGCATTTTGTTGTAGACCATGTCTGAAACAAGGGACACAGCCACGCCTGTGTCCACCTCCATCCGCACTGATTGTCCCTCCACCAGTGGTGACACCCAGTAGCCATTTGAACCACCTGCAGCCGTCAGTATGTGCACCTCTTCCTCCTCAGAGGTGTCACTCCCCTCTTTTTTGCTTGTTCCATCATACTGCACTGAATGAACACTCTTTTTCCTCTCATGTCCAAATACAGACATTTTGCTTCCATGCTTCCCAGCTCTGTCTGTTCTTTTTTAACCTCTACAGGCGCGTTCAATGTGACCCTTTTTGCCACAATTTCGGCATTCCAGCTCCGTACACCAGCAGTCATTAGCGTGATGGCCCGTTTTCCCACAACGGTAACATGTGCCGTTCCACGCACCTTTAGGCTCAGACGACACCTTGTGAACTCTCCCTGTTGAACTCAACTGGTGAGCCTCCTTTTCCGCCATCTCCATGGAGACACTAACTTCAATGGCCTTTTCAAGAGTAAGGTTGTCCTCAGTAAGAAGGCGCTTCTGTGTGGCTGCATTTTGCAGACCACACACAAGTCTGTCTCTAATGGTGTCATTCAGCACCTCCTTGAACTGGCAGTGTTCCAACAACCTTTTTAAAGCAGCAATAAACATCGTCACTGATTCCCCCTCCTCTTGATTCCGTTTGTGAAATCTAAATCTCTCAGCAATAACCAGAGGTTTTGGTGAAAAATGTGCTCCAAGAATTTCCACTAGTTGCTTATATGTTTTAGTACCTGGCTTATCTGGTTGCACAAGGCTGCGAAGTAAATTGAAAGTCTTCGGCCCGATTACACTCAAAAAGGTAGGCACAACCTTTTCATTTGCCACCGCATTCGCCAATACAAAATAGTCCAAACGTTCCGCATATGCGCTCCATTGCTCCACATTTTCATCAAAATCACCGATGTTTCCTAATATAGTAGCCATCTCACGTTTCAAATTAAATTTTCTGTTTACTCACTGCAACCGTAACGTACGCAGATTCATCCGCTCCTCGTTGCCACTTGTTGTGTCGGTACCTTCCTACCTAGACACAATTTAGGACTCAGAACTCAGAGATTCAAACATGAAGTGCTTTATTGGAAGGAAAGGAAGTTCTGGAAAGTTCCGAACAAAGAGAGCTAAAACTTAACAGAGAACACCCAACCATTTATCTCCTGTGACAGCGCCACCACAGGTGGGAGGAGAACACACAATAGAACACACAATACATAACAGCTCTCCAGCCATCTCACAACTAACAGCTGCAGAGGAGGAGGTGCTGGAAATCAGTGGAGTGTCGGCATGCCTGGCCGTTGGAGATGGGGAGATTAGGGCATCCCAGTTACCTGGTGACAGAACTACATATCAGACAGCCACATGGCATACAACACTCAGTCATGTTGAGTTGATGTCAACAGCGAGTGAAATATGATCATGTTCATAATGATAACTTCCAACATTCTTACCTTGCCAGTACTCATTCATGTATTTTATCTCCCACAGGACCCTCACGTGCAGCAGGAGTTGGTGGAGGTTGCTGACGATGACTCCTCAGAAGAGCTCTGAGGGAACACCATCACAGGACTCATGCAGACCAGGCACCAGCTCAGATACTTGCCCTTCGCTTAGACCAGTAAGAGAGATAATTGGGGTTTTCACTTGGTGACTCACACTTCACAAGTGAGCAAGATCAGATGGTGGAGTCAGGGACAGCAGTGGAGAGTCCCCATAGGAGGGCACAACCATGTCCAAGCTCTGCTTAGCTGGATGCAGATGCTGTACCTTGGAGGCCGTTGATGAAGAGGAGAATCATTGAGCTGCAGCAGAGAATGTGCGATGTACCGACAGATGTTCTAAGTACACTGTCCATGATTACAGAGAGATTGGAGGAGTCTTCCTCAAGCATGAGTGGGTTCCTGTCGCAGGCCACTGTGATGATGTATTCGCATATGGATAGACTGACCAGCTGCATGGAGCATCAAACGCGGCAATCGAATGAGTGTCTGCAGGTCTTAAACAAGGGCTTGCAGAATCTGGATGCCACCTTAACTAGGATGAATGATAGCCTAGCCTTGGCCTTGCAGAGCCCCACTGATCTGCGGCAAAGTGTTCTCCAGCACAGTAGTAGCAGGGAAGCGTGGCCAGTCCATGAGAGATATGATGGTGACAGGGGACAAGGAAGTGGAGACTCTGCTCAAAGCGCTTCCACTTCTCACCTTTGCACCACCCACCCTCCCCCCAGTCAGTACCCGACATGCTTCCTCGTGGCCGAGTCTGCCCCTGCACAGGTCCAGATGGAGCAGGCTTTGGTGGGGCCCTGAAAGGCTCCAAAACCCAGAGGACGTCGGCCAAGAGCATCTCAGCAGCCAGAGCAGGGGTGTGAGCAGTGTACCTCTACCTCTGCTGAAGCCACAGGGGTTGCACCACATAGGAGTGCTAGGAAAAGGAAGATTACAGATTTGTAGTTGCGCAAGGGTATGAAAATGGGTGTCTTACACTTCATTCTATTGTGAAGATTCTGTTCTTCACTTGAAGTACATAAATATTATTGTTTAGCACCACTTTCCCATCTTGCCCATTCTTGGTTGCTGATTGGCAGGTGGCCTTTTCAGTTGTTTGATGAAGAATGGGAAGACATGAATTGACACTGACCAATGGGGGATGTGCAAGGGGTGGTTGGTTGTTTGCAGGACTGCTTTGTGTCAGTGGCAATGGGGGTGGGGTGGGGGGTGGGGCTACGGAAAAGTGGCTGTTGCAAAAGGTTGTGAGAGAGGTGCACAAGTGAACCTCGCATTAATCAGGGCATCCCAGGCAGCAGTGTGCATCACTGGTGGTGCATTGCCATCATCACCCTCCGCCTCCTCATCTTCCCCCTCTTCCTCCTCCTCCTCGGAATCCTCTGAAGCAGCTCTGTGCTTTGCGCCTTGTTCCTACTGCAGGTCCAAACCTCGCTGCTGCGCAATGTTGTGCCGAGCACAGCACGCCACGACTATTCTGCAGACCCTGGCTGGTGCGTACTGAAGGGTGCCTCCAGTTCTGTCCAGGCACCTGAAGTACAACTTCAGCATGCCGATGGCTTGTTTGATGACACATTTGGTGGTGATATGACATTCACTGTACCACTCTTGGGCCTCATTCTTCGGGTTTCTTAGGGGTGTCATCAGCTATATTTTAAGTCGGTATCCCTTGTCTCCAAGCAGCCAGTCAGTAATGATGCTTCCAGGTGTGGAGACGTCAGGGACGATGGCCTGCTGCAGGATGAAAACATCATGGCAGCTGCCCGGGAATCTTGCACACCTGTATAAAGATCTTTTGTGGTTGCACACCAGCTGCACATTGATGGAGTGGAAGCTCTTGTGGTTGATGAACATTCCCGGGTGATCTATGGGTGCCCAGATTCCCACATGTGTGCAGTTGATGATGCCCTGCATCTGTGAGAAGCAGCCAGAGCCGCAAACCCGAGTGCCCACTCATTCTGACTGGTATCATCAGAGGCAAAGATGACATAATTGGCGGCCCTGGCAAACAAGCCGTCAGTCACCTGCCTTATGCATTTGTGGGTCGCCGACTGGGAAATCCTGCAAATGTCTCCAGCAGAGCCCTGGAAGGATTCAGAGGCAGGAAAGTTGAGAGCAGTGGTGACTTTGACAGCCACTGGTAAAGCATGGCCACCAGGTCCAGCAGGGAGCAGGTCCTCTTCTAGGAGGCTGCCACCACCTGACGCGGCAACCTGAGCTTCCTGAGACACTGCTGTTCAGACACGTCAAGGAAGTTGACCCTCTGCCCCTGTGTGATGGGTATGGTCTCCTGTGAGCTGCACCTCTCTGCTGCTGCCCTCGCTCCTATGGAGCTATAGGTCTGTGAGCAGCAGGCTGCTGTTAGTGTTGTGTATGTACCTTTAAGGGAATAACTGGTCTCAGACTGCAGTACCGGCAGTGACCACCCCTGTATAAAAGGCCCTAGCAGGCTTCTGTAGCTTCAGTTTCCAGGTTGTCTCCATTCAGTAAAGACTTGTTATAATGAACTCCTGCAGTCCGTGTCTCAATTATACACGGACATAATACTGGCGACGAGTAAGAAACGAACTTACCTGCAACTCAGCAGCACCTCAGACGACGTTATTGAAGGTCGAAGCCGGAAGAAAGAAAAATAAATAAATAATAATAATCCAAAGAAACTCGAGAAACGGGCGTCGACCGTGGGCAACCGCCCTCCAAATCATCGAATTGAAAAGTGCAGCAGAGACTGTCGAGAGCCAGGCTTCGTTCTCCAGTCTGTGGTTTCCCAGCTAATCAGGCTGGTGGCAGGTAGTGCACTGATCCTTCCTGGGCTGCGGCGGGCTAGAGCTCGATCGGGTGGCTCTGCAACGGGGCCGGGCAGCGAGTCGGGAAGCAAAGAGAGAGAGAGAGGGTGGAGCACACAGGGCGCGGCCGGTACTTCGCAGCCGGGCAGCGTTCGGACCTAAGAAGAGCGAGGGAAGTGTCCCAGAGGGTCCGCTCCACGACGGGAACGGTTCTTCAATTAACAGAGCAAATATTGAAGCACGATAGAAAAATAAAAATACCGCGGAGAGCGGTGTTGGCGGCAGCGGCAGCGGCGGGAAAGCACGGGAGGTGCCATCTTAACTCGGCGGGGAAGAAGGAAAAGCGCGGGAGGCGCCATTTTGATCCATCGGGGACGAAGGCAAAGCGCGGGAGGCGCCATCTTAGATTTTCAAGATGCCAAAGACTGGCGATATCATTGCCTTCGATAATGCAATAGAAGACTGGACCACGTATGTGGAAAGAGTCGAGGTATATTGCAAAGCAAACAAAATAGCCGATGAGAAAAAGGCATCGGTATTGCTAAATTTAATGGGTGCAAGAACGTACGGCCTATTGCGGGACCTGATTACTCCAGCCAAACCGAAGGCGAAGAGTTTTAACGAAATTGTTGCTATCCTACAGGAACACCTAAATCCTACACCGCTGCTGATAGCAGAAAGATTTAAATTCCACAGGAGAAATCAGCATAAAAATGAGAGCAATGCTGATTACCTTATGGAACTACGCAAGCTATCAAAGCACTGCCAGTTCGGAGCAGGACTGGCAGATACCTTACGGGACAAATTTGTCTGTGGACTCCTGAGTGAAGGAACCCAGAAGAGGTTACTCTCAGAGAAAGAGCTGACGCTAGATAAAGCTTTCAGCGTGGCAGTATCATACAAAGCAGCAGCAAGGGGAGCTGCAGAAATACAACAAAAGCCACAGGAATACGGCACCCACGAAATGACACGGGGATTTGCAAAATGTTATCGCTGCGGCAGAACAAACCATGACCAGAAGGACTGCTGGTCCAAGGACAAAATATGCAGGCAATGCGGAAAGATGGGACACATTGCATGAGTTTGCAGGTCTGGGAAGAAGACCAATGACAACAAAAAGGCTACTAAGGAACCATACAGGAAAGTACAAAAGATGACGGACAGTAGTTCCGAAGACCAGATGAGCGATAGTGAATCCGGGAACAAGAGACTAAGCTGTCTCAAACTTCACAACGTAATCGCAAAAGAGGATCACCGAACCATTTGGGTCACCCTCACAATAGCAGGGTCCCAAGTCAAAATGGAATTGGATACAGGATCAGCTCTAACCGTCATGAATCGACGAGACTACGAGCGGCTATTCTCACACATACCCTTGAGAGAGACATCCATTGTCTTGAGGACGTATACGGGGCAAAAAGTATACCCCAGAGGAAAAATAAGGGTGCCTGTCAAATACAACGGCAAGAAAATACGGAAATTGTATCTCTACATTCTGCAAGATGGTGGACCACCGTTATTGGGACGTGAATGGATCAGAAAGATAAGTTTAGACTGGCACTCCATTCAGGCACTGACGGTGGCTGGTAAAAAGGATGACGACGTCACTCCTGGACGATTGTCAACAATCTTAGCTGACGCCAAAGAGGTATTTCAACAAGAACTGGGCACTCTTAAAGGCGTAACCGCCTCAATAAAAATAGAGGAGAATGCAATTCCCAAGTTTTTCAAAGCAAGACCGGTACCATATGCAATTTGCCCAGCCGTAGAGGCAGAGCTGGAGAATCTGGAGAATGCAGGCGTGTTATCTAAGGTAGACTGGAGCGAGTGGGCGACACCCATCATTCCTGTCATGAAGAAAACGTTAAACAATAAGTCTGAGGAGCCAAGGAAGGTTCGCATCTGTGGGGACTTCAAGGTGACCGTGAACCCAGTCCTTCACACAGTACAAGGATAGAAGATATCTTTGCCTCACTATCTGGAGGGAAGCGTTTTACAAAAATTGACCTAGCACAAGCATATTTGCAGATGGAGGTTGAAGAATCCTCTAGGAAGTATCTCACGATAAACACTCACAAAGGTCTTTACCAGTATAATCGACTGGCATTCGGAGTAGCATCAGCTCCAGCGATATGGCAAAGAGCGATGGAACAAGTCCTGCAAGGGATTCCGGGAACTCAGTGTTACTTGGACGACATCCTAGTGGCAGGTGAAGATGACAGTGAACAACTTGCCAACCAAGAGCAGGTGCTCACTGACTACGTGAACATGGGCTACGAGCCAATCGCCCTAAGTGCGAGTTTTTTCAGAAACAGATATCGTATTGTGGCCACGTGATTGATGAAGAGGGGTTGCATAAATCCCCTGACAAAATTGAAGCGGTAGTTAAGGCTCCAGCGCCTGAAAATGTGTCGCAACTGAGGTCATTCCTCGGATTGGTGAATTACTACCATAAGTTTTTGCCGAATTTGTCGACAATTCTGCATCCACTGAACGCCCTACTATGAACGGGAGTAGCATGGAAATGGAGCGATGAATGTATGTGGGCCTTTCAGAAGAGTAAGGACCTAATCACTTCAAGAGAAGTATTGGCTCACTACAACCCATCACTACCGATAAGACTGGCGTGGAATGCGTCTCCCTACGGTATTGGGGCGGTACTGTCACATAAATTCCTTGATGGTTCAGAGAGGCCGATAGCTTTTGCGTCACGCTCGTTAACTTCTGCCGAGCGTAACTACGCCCAGATTGACAGAGAGGCCCTCAGCCTGGTGTGGGGGGTGAAGAAGTTCAATCACTACCTGCACGGTCAGAAATTTACTCTACTAACTGATCATCAACCTCTCGTCTCCACTTTCAACCCTCAGAAGGGCGTACCGATAATGACGGCACAACGGCTACAGAGGTGGTCCCTTTTCCTAGGGGCACACCAATATGACATCGAGTACAAAGGAACTAAACAGCATGGGAATGCTGATGGATTGTCGCGCCTACCGTTGCCGACGGTGGAAGAAGAACTGGCAGTGGGTCCAGTGGAGTTATTCCACTCGACTATAGTTGAATGTCTCCCTGTGACGAATGCAAACATAGAAAAGGAAACACGAAATGACCCGACACTCTCCTGGGTCTATGATTTAATGGTGAAGGGATGGCCAGCACATGGCGAACCGCTGCTGCCAGCATTCTCGCCGAGAAGAGAACAGCTGTCAGTGTGCAGAGGAACCTTGATGTGTGGATCCAGAGTAGTAATTCCACCCAAATTGAAGGACAGAGTGCTCAATGAGCTTCATGAGGGTCATCTGGGAGGGGTAAAAATGAAAAACTTAGCCAGAGCGTTTGTGTGGTGGCTGGGAATCGATAGAGAAATCGAAGAGATGACCAAGAGCTGTACAGGATGCCAGAAGGTCCAAAACGCCCCACCACAAGCCCCTCTACATCCATGGGAGTGGCCCTCATCTCCATGGCAAAGGGTGCACATTGATTTTGCTGGTCCCTTTATGGACTCGATGTTTTTAATTGTGGTGGATGCACATTCAAAGTGGCCAGAGGTAATAAAAATGTCCTCAACCACCACAGAAAAAACTATCACAGTCTTACGAACCATATTCACCAGGAATGGGCTGCCTGAACAGATTTGCTCTGACAATGGACCACAGTTTGTGTCTGAAGAGTTCCGGAGGTTCTTAAAGAACAATCGTGTTAAGCATTACACATCCGCCCCATATCATCCAGCCATTAATGGATTGGCCGAGAGGTTTGTTCAAACATTCAAGAAGGCTATCAAGGCAATGTGTAATGAAGATATACCCCTACAACACAAGGTGGATAACTTCTTGTTTGCCTACCGGAATGCGACACATGCGGTTACCAACCAAACTCCAGCCATGATGTTCTTCAATCGAAGACTACGATGCCGCTTGGATTTGGTTAAGCCAAACATCAGAAGAGATGTGGAGAACAGACAGTTTCAGAATATGAATGAAAGGCCGACCAGGAGTTTTAAGATAGGTCAACCAGTTTTGGCCCAGGACTACCGCACAGAGAAATGGCAGCCAGGAATGATCTGTACACGGCAAGGACCTCTAATGTATACCGTGGACATTGGAGAGAGCATTGTAAGACGCCATGCTGACCAGATTCTAGAATCACTGGAAAACGTCAACTCCACACCACGATCTGATACACCTGGCGATGAAACCGAAGTACCAATTGCATCTACCGCAGAATCGGTGTTATTGGAAGCAGATGAACCAAACAACGACATTGATCCCGACTCAACCTTGCCAGAAGAACCTGATATCCCAAAGAGGCGTTATCCAGACAGAATCAGGAAGCCTCCTCAAAGACTGAACTTATAATTGCTTAACTTCAACCAATGTATCTAGCAACCGTAATTGTAATTAGTTATTATTTAGCTGTTAAATGAATGCTATGTACTGTTTATCTAAAAGGGGAGGAATTGTTGTGTATGTACCTTTAAGGGAATAACTGGTCTCAGACTGCAGTACCGGCAGTGACCATCCCTGTATAAAAGGCCCTAGCAGGCTTCTGTAGTTTCAGTTTCCAGGTTGTCTCCATTCAGTAAAGACTTGTTATAATCAACTTCTGCAGTCCGTGTCTCAATTATACACGGACATAATAGTTAGCGCTATTGCTGGTGCTGTTGCTGGTCATAAGAACATGAGAAATAGGAGCAGGAGTAGGCCATCCAGCCCTTCGAGCTGCTCCACCATTCAATAAGATCATGGCTGATCTTCCACCTCAACTCTACTTTCCCGCACTATCCCCATATCCGTTGATTCCCTCAGTATCCAAAAAATTCTTGGTCCTCATCTGAGGTCCAACCTAAGGCAGCGTAAATGGCATCCATCCTGATCTGATAGATCAGTGCTCCAAAGTGCAGATCAGACCTTTAAATCGCCAAAGTGTTGAAGGGACCTCCAAAGTGTGCAAAATAACGTCTCAGCAAAATACTGTGAGCAAACTCTTTCCCACAAGCAGGTAAGAAAGCAGTTACAGAAGTCACAGAAACCCCACAGTGCAGATAGAGGCCATTTCGGCCCATCGAGCCTGCACCGACACATATCCCACCCGATCCCCGTAACCCCTACACCAACACATGTCCCACCCTATCCCCACATATTTAATCCCCCCTAACACTAAGGGTCAATTTATCATAGCCAATCAACCTAACCCGCACATCAGTTGTGAGCACTGAGCACTTATTGGCATATTTCCCTGAGATTGCTTCGGCCCCCTCAATGCCATTGCTTTCACTGGCGAGTTCCAGGAAGCCCAGGAAACCAGTGGACCAAAAGTTAAAGTGAAAAACCTGTGTCAAGATCGCTCCATTTGAGCGATTAACATATGTCAATTGGCAACTCGCCTCTCCTGAGGTGTTAAGCACACAGCTTAACGAGCTGGATTGAAACCCAGAAGTCGGCGGGTTGGAGCAGGCTTCCCGACCTGCTGTTAATTTTGCCAGTTTTAACCCCCCACCCGCTCCTACACATTAATATCCAGCCCAATGTTTCAGGTCATTGACCTTTCGTCAGAACTGGAAAAAGTTAGAGATCTAACAGGTTTTAAGCAAGTGTAATACTTCCCCTGCTGCTGTACTTGCTTAAAACCTGTTACATCTCTAACTTTCTCCAGTTCTGATGAAAGGTCAATGACCTGAAACGTTAACTCTGTTTCTCTCTCCACAGAGGCTGCCTGACCTGCTGAGCATTTCTAGCATTTTTCTGTTTATATTTCAGATTTCCAGCATCCACAGTATTTTGCTTTTGCTTTACAAATCCATGTTGGCTCTCTCTAATCAGCTCAAATTTCTCTAAGTGCTCAGTCACTCTGTCCTTAATTATAGACTGCAATAACCTCCCTACAACAGATGTTGGACTAACAGGTCTATAATTTCCTGGTTTCCCTCTCTCATCTTTCTTAAATAATGGAGTTACATTTGCAATTTGCCAATGTAAAGGAACAATTTCTGAATCAACGACAACCACCAGTCATTTTCAGGCTAGTATTTTTCCACAGTAGCCGGAGATCCCCAGCATCCAAAGCCCAGGTCAACCTTCCAACTCTCAAACTAAGGGAGAACTCAAGCCCCAGGCCACAGACACAGAAATAGGCCTCGGTGGGGAAGCCCACAGACACTTATAACATTAAGTCATTAATTTAATGGGTGATTTTAAACATTCAGCAGGCTTTATTTAATTTTTTATGTGTTTCTTATGTTGTAAATGCTATTTCTACAGATTTATGTTCAGCTGGGTCAGCAATCCGAGATGACCGTTGAAGGTACATTGAAATAAATGAAATGAGTGACGTGATTCATTCAAACTGCCTTTCAAGTGATTGTTTTTCTGTGGGTTCCTGGGGATCTTTGCTGATCAGTATTTCAGCAAATCAGTATGCTTGCTTACTTTAGCCAATCAGAAAATGTGACCACTGATTTTTTTTCCTGCCATTGCCGAATCTAAGGTACTATCGTATACATTTTACCCCCAATCCCAGCAAAGGTGGGGCTGTGCTGGTGCAAAGCAGGACTGTGCAAAACTTTTGCAATATATCCTCTGCCCCTTACCTTGAATTGGCCATGGGCAAAGGAAATACTTGCCCAGAGAATTTGGCCAGCAATGCGCTTGGTGGGGATTGCAAAATTCAGCATGGGGTGGAAGGGGAACAGCTCTTAAAGGGCCGCAGCTCACCATAAAAGGGGAAACAGTAGTGGCAGAGAAGTAGACTAATTGTTCACAATGGCACAGCAGAGATGCATGCAAACATACAAACAATGACGGGCAGGAAGCCTGTCCCACACAATTGCGATATCTTGTGTATCACAATATATAGACTCTCCACCCCATCCGAAACCATGTAATCTCCTGGGAGAGGTGAAAAACCAGATAAAAACCCAGGCCAATTTGGGGGGGGGGGGTGGAAATCTGGGAAATTTCTCTTTAACCCCATCCCCCCTGCCCCCCAGGTGATCAAAACTAGTCCAGGTGATCAATCTGGTCCTAATAATTCTCTGTAGTCCCTACCTTATGTACCTTATGCCCTAGCCAGAAACAGGCCCAGCTCTCGCTTGAAGGAATTCAGTGATTTGGTGTTCACTGAGCTGACAGCCTGTTCCAAAAGTCCACTAGTCTCTGGGAAAAGAATCACCTCCTGACATCTAACCTAGATCTGGGCTTATACAACTTAAAATTGTGACTCCTGGTCCTCCCTAACCTATTTTATTGGAACAAACTGTCAACTGGAACACAATTTGTCCCCTTCATCACCTTATAAACCTCAATCAGATCCCCCCTAAGTCTATGGGGAAAACATTCATATTCGCCAGCAGAGTTGTCGGTGTCACCGGCAACTGGAGTTAACGGCCGTTGAAATGGCCACAACGCTAACCGAGTGAAATTGTTCTGGGGGGATGGAGATAGGTGGCGCAGCACTCACCTTCCATGCAATGCCACGCTGGTGGTGTCGCTGGAGGGATCCAGAATGAAGTTCCTATCCAGGTCCAGTGTTGCAGCTTCCCACAGCCTCTGGGAGCAAAGCTGTGGAGCTCGCAGGGAATTGTGGGCAATTACGAGGTCTGAGAATTAAAGGGGCCATGCATTCAGAAGCAATACAAAATAAAATGCAGTGAATCAATACAATTTTCAGCCCTTTCTGCATTTTAAGAAATATTCAATATTTAAAAGAAGTCTCAAATGTGAATATTCAGCTGTTAAAGCTGAATTACCTTCCTAACCTCAAGAAATGGGAAAACTGCCTCAGCACTAACACAAATGGCTCAGCAAGCCAAGGAAGGGACACCGAGGGTCTCACACACAGCACTCCAGCTTTGTGCAGGGTGTCAACACTGCAAGAGCGGCCCTCTACCCACAGGGGTCTGGAGGCCCTCCAGAAAGAACGATGTGGTAGTACATTACTAAGGCCACCACTGCCAGCAATATCTCTTTCTTTCTCCACCTGCTTTAATTCTTTATCTTCAGGGATGTATGTATGATCAGCATTCACCCTGCTCACTGTACTTTTCCAAGTTAAACATCATTTGCCAGTCACAAGCCCCATTCCCCCAATACATCAAGATCCAGCTAAAGCAGTCGAGCATTGCCTACAGTCCTGGCATTTGCACAAATCTTAGTAACACCTGTAAATTTGCAGATCGTGCCCCCAATATCTACATCTAGATTATCAATAAAAGTAGTAAAGCGCAATGGTCCAAACACTGTTCCCGTGGGACACCACTGGTGACCGGTCTCCTAAGAGCCATCTACCAAGTTTTACTCCTTCTTCAAATAATTGTAGGGGGTGGTGGGTGGAGTGTCGTGTGCGCCCAGTCAGTTATGCCCCTGACTGTTGGTGAGCGGTTCAAATCGCTCCCACGCCCCTGGGTTCTAGACACCGGACTTAGGTACAGGCGGCGATACAGAAAACTCGAGTAGACAAGTGGTTTGGTGTAAGAAAACCAAGATTTTATTCAACAGAGATAAAACACAGTCTTATGAGAAATTACTGGTAAACAATTACAGGCACAAACAAAATAACTATACTTATAGAGGGAATGGGGAACACACGGCACATCGAGGGAAAACAAATTACATTAACAATCCCCTTATCCTAATCCCACCCCTATACCTAACTAGATTAAGCTATGAGGGGCCAGGAATTCATGCTCACCAAGTCAAAATCTGCTGAGTTCAAACAACTGTGGGGTTTGGCGTTCACTCTTTGTGTTCTCTGGGGCCTGCCGTTGTCACGTGGTCTCAGGGCGCTACAAGGGTGTCGTTCAGGTAAAGTATCCCGAGCTTAAAGTCTTTGCTTGGGTACTTTACCTCGCAGGGATGATGGTTCTACTTCCTCGGGTGGCAGTTGGAGTTTGCATGAAGATAGTCGCAGGTCGGCTGGATTGAAGGCCCAATTATTCGAAGCGTTCTTCAATCTTCTCCCAATTCATCTCGTCTCATCTTATCTCATCTCACCTCGCCTCGTCTCATCTCATCTCACCTTGCCTTGTCTCATCCTGCCTCGCCTGGCCTGGTTTGCCCGTGTTCGCCTGGTGCAATGCCGGGCGTCCCTGATGGCATCGGGAAAGACACGGGCAGTGGCCAGGTGGCAAGCGCGGGAGGGGAAAAAGAGCAGGAGCCACGCGGGCAAGGAGCATTGGTTACTGGGCAAGAGAGCGATTGCTACTGAGGGCCTACAGTTATACTCTTTTCGATGGCCCTTATCTGCGCGCCAAATCAGGTCAGTTCATTGTTTCACTTTTGGCGGGCTGTTTTAAATGATTACACAAATCTAAACTAACTGTTTTTAGATGGCCGTTTATCACACCTAATTGCCTGACGTCTGGGCTGTATTGTCATTAATGCATTTTAATCGGCCTGTGCAGCCTTGGTCGCTTCCCTAAGCTGTTTCTGATTATTTATGCGGACAAACTAATGGCCTTGCGCTTAGGCCTAACTGGGGTGATCTGTTCCAATCCGACGAAAATGCATATTCAGTGTTTGCTTAACTGTCTAGGTTTTCAAACATAAAAGTCCTTTTTCACAGAAATGCATTTTACGTTTCGATTTCCCAAAACAACTTGTTCTGTGCTGCAGAGTCCAAGCTTTTAAAATCTTACAGGCTTTTGGTCACGAGGTGCGGACGTCATCTTTTGGGTACCCTTTTTTAAAAATGTCTTAGGGTCCCTTTATTAATAACCTGGGGGAAATGTGGGAATTTTGCGAATCTTACACTCCCCCCTGTGATACTAAAATGTGCTTGAAATATCATCCTTACAAAGTGAGCAAAATTTTTCTGACCCTCCATAGTCAACCTTCCCCTGTAATTACCTATCTAACATACCCACGACACATGCACTTCCCATTCCGCAAAAATGTAGTGTACATAAGCATACATAGAATAACTACAGTCTTTTACACACGTCCAAGCACAGAGGGGGTCCAACACCCCTGCACCACTTGGTACACATACATCTTTATTAAAAATGCGTCGCAAAATCTTTATTAAAAACAACAAACACAGAAAAACAACAATCTTTAATCAAAAATACAAGGAAAAAGCTCAAACAGGTGTATCTCCCTCCACCCTCACATAATGTTCCTTCCAGATCCTCTGTTTTCGGAATTCTAACAACTGGCCTTTTCCTTTACATTGGATGCAGACTAGATACAACACTACCCCTAACTGGCAAGCCATGAGAATGTGGGAAGCCAGTCTGATCCACGAAGGGACCTCTATGTTATTGAAAATGTCCCACCAGGATGTACTCACAAGATCCAATATCTTAGTCCCTATATCTAACGTTTTCTGCTCTAGAGTGTAAAAATGTTTCTGTGAAACTATAACGGCTTTGAGTATTTTGGTGAGGTGTTCTGGGAGAGGTGGAATTTCATAGCTGAAGTGCGCTACGTACTTTTGCAAATTGATAAAATTCTCTTTTACAGTGAGGTGAACAGTGGAGGATTCAGGAATGGGGACAATTCGCTCCTGGGCCACTTGAACTTCTGCCTTGGGCTTAAAACAGAAACTGCTGTCACTTACCGTACACCAGCTATGCTGTCCATGCTGGTAGTGGGACGCGCCGGTGGTGACACAATATGTCCCACCTCCTATATATGCTACCTGCGGGGGAACATGGCCTTGTGCCATTGCCTCCATGGTACCATTTATAGGTTTTGCGCCAGCAGCTCTAAACCCACACTGCGGTTTTGAATAGGCATTCAAGTGCTGGGGACACAGGATTATGTGTGCTCCCCGGCTCCGGCACCCTGAGAGGTCAGTACCTGTCATAGCATGCTCCCACTTTATGACATAAGGTGGGACTGCTGTGAAGCAAATGTGCGCACCCCCTTGAATGACTCCAATGTTCTCAGCCCTGTATACCGGTGCGGGTCGGGCTGTCCTGCCCATGACCGGCATCCTAACTACTACTCCCATGATCGTGTGGTTGGACCGTCCACAATCCACTGGGACTGGGTAGGCCTTGGAAGCTAGCCGGAGTTGGCATGGGCTTAATGCATTCTCAAATGGATGGAGGGCTGCAAGGTGCTTGTTGCTGATCCAGGAGGGGACTAAACCCTGTTTTCAATCCTTCAGATTACTGCGGCCTTCACCCAGCAACCATGCCCGGTATAGCATGCACACCTCGTTCTGTGCAGCCTGGTCAGAAGCATTTCTGTCCTCCCTTATGAGGGCATTTACCGTCTTTGCATGCTTTTCCAACTCCGCTATAATCTCCTTTAAATGGACCGTCATGGCCTGGTCCTCATGTAACTCTGAGCCCACTACCTTGTTCACATCCATTAATATCTTTAACTGAGTTTTTAAACTGTTTATCTGGGTCTGCAGCTCTACATCATCCAGATTGTTGATGACAGAGGACCCAGTATTAAACGCAGTAAAAACATCATTCCATACAACCCTTCTTTGTCTCCCTGTATTACCCAAAAACTCGCGGTGTGTGGTGTACAGTTCGGTTTTGTCAACATGAGCGAAATCGAACTCATAAAACTTCTTGAACATGTCCTTTAATAGGGCTTGGTATAGCTGCTCTGTTTCTTTGGAGCACCACTGCGGTAAATGTACCTCGGTGAGATTTAAAATCACAGAAGCTACCGCGTAGTGTACCCCCTGGTACAGCATCTGGTCGGTAGGTACTAGTACCAACCCATTCCCTGGTTCCTTGGTGGTGGTGGGGCACCCTTCCCTGGGTAACCTCGCCACCTGCGT